>NC_046676.1:16203636-16506666 GCF_003369915.1 Drosophila miranda
AGATGATCGAAAGGTATGAGAGGCCCACCTGAGGAACAAACTGCGCAGTTTTTGCATAGTTTGTTTTTAGAACGATGAGTGGAAATCCAACCGAGAATTTCGAAAATATATAAAAGATTAAACAGTATTGGAAGCCACTCGTTAGACATTTAATCGCCTGCCAACTTACACATTTTCATGCTGCTGGTATGGAGTGGGTGTGTCTAGTGGGTCTCCTCCACTAGCACTGGACATTCCAGGGCCATTGTGGGTGGCTTGCATATGCAGTTGCAGCTCCAGGTGCATGCGACGCCTCCGGGCCGGCGAGGGCGTGCGCATGACACAGCTGCCGCCACCCACAACGGGTCTGCCGCCCACGAAAACGTCTGTCTGGGTCTCTGTCTCCGTGGTGGGCACATTTAGCGAGGCGGAGCTGAGACTCTCGGCATCGCTGGCACTGCTGGCGGTGTGAAGGCGACTGCTCCCGGGACTGTGTGGAGTGGCTGACCGATTACTCCGCGAGAGCCACTTCGCGCGCTTTTCGTTGAATTTTTCGCGCATCCAGGGAATCATGTTGTGACGGCCATTAAGTCCTTTCCTTGCGCTTTACATTTTGCATCAGTTTTCGGTGGAGTTTCAACATTTTCCAGAAATAAAATAAACAGAATCGATGCGAAATTGCCCCAGCTGTTTCCGGCGTTGCCAGAGCGTCGCATTGAGGTGGTTGGCAGCGCGAAGCATCCTATCGCATCATATCACACAAAATACCGATATTTTCTGCAAATACCCTGCGGAAAAGTATACTATAGAATTGAGGAAATGTTTATTATCCTAGTCTCTGTTTTAAACAACAAACACAAACAATTTCGGCTTAAAAATTTCAATTTATTGTCTTCTTATAGAGACTAAGAATGAGGATCAGGATCGAGATATTGATACAGGACTAACTAATCAAATGCATTAATAGGTTAAAAAACATTTCAATCTAAAAAAAGAAAAAAAATTTTCAAAGCAGTTTGGAAAACCGAATTGTAATGTTAATTAGGAAGGAAATAGGGTACACAAATGTTCATGGTCGTAGCTGATGCTGGGTTACCAGCAGCACTTACGTTTCGTTCACATCTTGTGCAATTCCCATTTAGCTAGTAAATCTAATATTAAAATCGAGGAATATGACTTTCAATCCTTGAAGGAGAACGCTTAACCCATTTTAGACCACCATATTTTGTTCCAGTCCCACCTGAACGATAGGTGGCCAGGGCTGAGGGCGACGCGCCATCTAGCGGAAGTCCAGGGAGGCTCGATGGTGTATGAGGACATCGGGGGGAGCTGGAGCCGTTACTGGGGATATAAGGAAGAGAATAGGATTAGTTATATGTATTAGTAAGGGAAAAAGGGATAAATAGGAGTGGAAATATTAGAAAACGTGGATTGGATTATGGAAATCGTGGAGCGTGGACGGAGTAACGTCGAAATTTGAAATTGTGTGCTTAAAACAGAAAGTTTGAAGTGAGTACAGAAAAAGCGGGCGATAAAATAGGTTGTAATGCAGAAAATTTTACTAACAGCCGGCAAGGAATATAGCCACCAGAACCGGTCCAGAAGGTTTCCTGGAGAGGAACACTGGAGTTCGAGAAAGTCGACTGCAGAGAAGAAGACTGTCCAACGTGAACCTGAGTGAGTTCGTTCCAGTTGCGCGTGTGTGATCCAAGTAGCGCGGGACGTGTGAAGGGGGAGGGTGAAAGAGGACGATTTAGCTGCCAGGGCGATTCTAGCCACACCGCACGATCGTTGCATCGCCTTCCAGTGCGTGCCACACGTTTGGTCTCATTCACCAAGTAACAACCCCGAAACCCTATTCACACACACACACACGCGCACACGTATACACGGACCTATATAAATTTAGGGCTGACCGGCCACGGCCAGCGATCGCCCGCGTCGTTTGAACTTAAAGAAAAAAACATAATCCGCACTCCAAACACCGTTCCACATTAAATGTTATTTTGTTCCGTGTGTTGTCCTTTATTTAGTAATTAGTATTAGCTTAAACCGTTTAACGTAAAATCTTGGCCATTGAAAAAAAATATGTAAAAACACCAACACCTTTCACGAACCTAAATCTGCGATTAGCTGTTCAGTTCCAGAAGATTAACCCTTAGTGGGTGACGCGGGGGTCCCATCAGTCCACCGTATTTGGTCGAGCGATTTGTGAAAAAATATTGTTTATTGTTTATGTCCCGGGGACCCTTAACAAGAGCTCTTGGTAGGTTAAGTCTCCGTAGGAGCCCGAGTTAAATTAACTCCCGTAAAACTGGATCCACTCATCTACACGTATTCCATTACGTATGGGTGAGGGTATCCCTGTTGGTTGAACGAAATTTCAGCAGTTATTTCCTTGTTTGCCTTTGTGTCGAACGTTTTGGTGTTTCTTAGTGGTTAGTGATAATTTTGAGTATAGCTATTTATTAATGAGAAAGATGAAATTGTCAATTTACGATTATTAAAGCTTGGATATATATTTAAGCATGATGCATTAAATTTAAAATAGAGGGAGGACGCGTGGCGTAAGCCATGGATTAGGCCAGCCGTTACCGTTCCAGCAGAGGGTGGCCAAAATGAACGTTGTGTTTGGTCACAGGTAGGGCGGGCGCGCGAAGTAATAACACCCAAGCTTCACCCACTTGATAGCCGTCTGTCTATGATTTTCTTTGTTGTTGTTAGGTTGTTGTTAGTTTTGATGTCCCGAGAAGTAGTATGTCTCCTTTTTTGTCTATATTTGGCGGGCATGGGGAACTACCCAGCCCTGGGGTCGACAGCTAGCCGGCACTGCCCTCTGGGAAACAAGCCAAGTGTAACAATTTTAATATGGTTATATTTAATTTATTATTTATTTAATACTTTTAGCGCAGTTCAGGAGAAAGATATCGTGTTTTTTTTAAGCTCAAAGGCATAGATCTACAATACGAATTTACAGTCAGTACTATTTGCCGCCATTTTCCTCAAGTTTTTGAACTTTTTAAATAAGTGGGCTTAGTTCGTTTTTGTCATCGGTATATTTCGGTATATTGTGGGTACTTCAGCACCCTCTACTAATTTAATGCATTTCGATTAATTCTAGAGCAGGTCAGTTGAATGATATCGTGGTCTCTATCGTTTAATAAAGATGAACGCTTGGATGGAGCCACAAGAAGTAATATTATTATCATGATTGCTATTATTTTCCGCGGCTTAACTCAAGTTGTTCACCTGTTTAAGTAAAGGCGGCTTAAGTGGGCTAAGTTTGGTATATTTACGGTATATTTTAAAAATGAGACGGTATATTTCTGAGGGTCGGAAGGGATACTTCATCCGCGGTCACACTGCATTATAATTGCTAGAACGCGCAAATCAAAAGAAAAAAAGCAGCGGAAAATGTTTGGCGCACGTTAAAAGCAACCAAGTGAGAACCGTGCCCCGCTACAAAAGCCCCCCAGCAAAAGGCTAATAGTGTTTTTTGTTGTGCTCCCCTACTAAATGCGTGTGCTTCAGTTTGCTTCGCTGCCAGAGAACGTCACGTAGCATAAAAACGCGAGAGGCCGCATACAGTGGTAAAAAGAGGTAGAAAAATAGTGAAAAGCGCAGAGGGCAGGAAGCCAGAAGATAAAGCGACAGCAAAAGACACAAGAGTTGCAAAAAGTCTGCACACGCCGGACTCCAACCACAACGCATGAATGGGCAACACTCGACGACGCGCCCGCTGCTGCCAAATTACAAAAATATTCATTGCCCATATGTACAGGAGGCACGTCCCGTAGCCGGGGTTCACTTGGCCTGAAGATTCGCTTGTAGATTGGATCCCACACAAGAAGATACGACGCAGCGCAGGTAGGATAAAAGAGATAAAAGTTTCCCCCCACTCTTATGTATTTTGTTTTTCGGCGTGTATGTATACGCTTGCCTGCCAGTGTAGGTGTGCGTGAGCGTGAGTTGGAGCGCGTGAGGTGCGCTCAGTGGCTGCATCTGCAAGGAAAATGATGGTTTGCCTTGGCTTTTGATTTCTTTGTTTATGTTTGTCAATTTCCACGATTAGTTGGCACTTTTGCACGCAGCCCGCACCCCGCGGCACATCTCTTTGCGCTAATTTATTTACGCATTTGTTTATGCCCCAATCGAAAGAAAGAGCGTGTGTGGGAGAGAGAGAGAGAAGAGAGTGCGTTCCAGTGTGACCAGCTGCCGCTTGGCGTTCATTGTTTTGTTTTCTCACATAACGGTGCTGGTGGTGTGTGCGTTTGTGGGGTAAAAAATCTTATCGCAGTTTCGTCAGCACTCATATAAATTGCAATTTTCTGTTAAACTTATATATATTTGAGCTGCTTTCAGCATTTTATTTAGCGCAGAAAAGTCCCAGGATTAAGAAGAGGAAGAACCGCAAAGCGAAGTGGAAGACGAGAAACAAAAAGGACAAAGCAAGTGGCAACAGATACAATTCCATTTTTTGGGCAGCAGCACGAGCAACTTAATTGTACTACAATACATACATTTTAAGCCTAGATAGGTGAGATAATTAATCGTCACAAACGCCTTAGAGCAGAGCATCAACTAATCCATTTGCTTCCCGGTACTCCAGTACCTATATTTTAAGCCCAACTTATACAAAATGTGGAATTCCGAACCAACACATCGCCAGAATCAGCAGCAGCAGCAACAGCAACAGCAACAGCAATACCAGCACCAACATCAACACAATGGCAATTCTACCTCGGGGGGCCAGCCCGCCAAACAGTTGGGCATGACCTCGGCCATCAGCCTGGCCGAGCCGAAGCCGGCGGACCTGCAGCGGACGGAGAACCTCCGCGCCTCCCTGGAGCCGTTCAACGTGTTCGAGAGCCAGGAAGAGCTGAACCACCGCATGGAGATCCTGGCCAAGCTCAATACGCTGGTCAAGCAGTGGGTGAAAGAGATGTCCGTCAGCAAGAACATGCCAGAGTCAGCTGCCGAGAAGCTGGGCGGAAAGATATACACCTTCGGGTCGTATCGCCTGGGTGTGCACCACAAGGGAGCCGATATCGATGCCCTGTGCGTGGCTCCCCGCAACATTGAGCGCGCCGACTACTTTCAGAGCTTCTTCGAGGTGCTAAAGAAGCAGCCGGAGGTCACCGAGTGTCGCTCTGTGGAAGAGGCCTTTGTGCCAGTCATCAAAATGAACTTTGATGGCATCGAAATCGATTTGCTGTTCGCGCGACTTTCGCTTAAAGAGATACCCGACGACTTTGATCTGCGCGATGATAATTTGCTTCGGAATCTGGATCATCGCTCGGTGCGCAGCCTCAACGGCTGCCGTGTGACGGACGAGATCCTGGCCCTGGTGCCCAACATTGAGAATTTTCGCCTAGCCTTGCGCACCATCAAGCTGTGGGCCAAGAGTATGTGTTCGAGCAACCCCTAGTCATTGCAGCAAAATAAATATATGTCTATCCGCAGAGCATGGTATTTATTCTAATTCGCTGGGCTACTTCGGCGGCGTCACCTGGGCCATGCTGGTGGCCCGGACTTGCCAGCTGTACCCGAACGCTACAGCTGCCACCTTGGTGCACAAGTTCTTCTTGGTCTTTTCGCGCTGGAAGTGGCCTAATCCGGTGCTACTCAAGCACCCCGACAACGTGAATCTCAGATTTCAGGTATGTGAAGAAGTGTTTTCTTTAATTGATCCAACTCTTTAATGCTTCCGCGGCTGGGTTAGGTCTGGGATCCGCGCGTCAATGCATCAGATCGCTATCATCTAATGCCAATCATAACGCCTGCATATCCACAACAGAATTCCACATTTAATGTGTCCGAATCCACCAAGAAGGTCATGTTGACCGAGTTCACTCGCGGCATGAACATTACGGACGAGATCATGCTTGGCCGCGCATCCTGGGAGCGTCTCTTCGAGGCGCCAAGCTTCTTTTACAGATATCGCCACTTCATAGTGCTGTTGGTCAACTCGCAGATGGCTGACGACCACCTGGAGTGGTGTGGACTCGTCGAGTCCAAGATCCGCCTGCTTATCGGCAACTTGGAGCGCAACCCTCACATTGCTCTGGCGCACGTCAACCCCAAATGCTTTGAACTGAAGAAGGGGGAGAGCGCAAACAACTCGCAGAACAACAGCGGCAACGAGGACGACCTGAAGCAGCCCTCGCCCAACCAGGCCTCAGTGACATCGGCTCCCTTCTGCTCCATGTGGTTCATCGGTCTGGAGTTTGAGCGTTCGGAGAACCTCAACGTCGACCTCACAGAAAGCATACAGAATTTCACAGAGCACGTGATCATGCATGGCGTAAGTAGCGTCGAAAGAGTAGTCATATTCGGTGGTGGTTAATCGATATTCTGGTTATTTCTAGGTCAACATCAAGATGCTCAAGGAGGGCATGGCCATCGATGCGCGGCATGTAAAGCGCAAGCAGCTCACCGTCTACTTGGACGCTGACTTCCTCAAACGCGAGCGCAAGTCCATGGAGAGCCACACTAGCTTCAACAACACGCTGCTGGCCAACCGCAAGCGACTCTCCACAGAATTGGCCCAGTCGCAGGAAGCTCTGCCGCCCGGCAGTCAGACGCAGCTAGCCAGTGGCAATCGGGGACGGGATAGCGGCGCCAAGATCCACCGGCTAAGTGAATCGGTAAATACAGGCGCTAGCCATATTAATTACGGATCTTTTTGATTGAGTTCTTGGGTTTTATCCAGCTGACGGAGGATAATTCGAATGCATCGTGCGATTTGGGAGCTCAGACGCCCACCACACCCACTGCGGCACAAACGAATGCACCAAGTTTTAAGACATCTGGCAAGAACGGCTCAGAGTTGGATACACCGGAGCAGGAGCAGCAGCAGTCGCAGGCGCATAATAACGGAAGCAACAGCACTGCCACGACGACGGAGGTGGCATGTTCGTGACAACAGCCAACGCTACATCCACCGCCGGCGCAACAGCAGCCACCGCCACCGCCACCGCCGCCACCGCTGCCACCATCAAGTCACCATCATCATCATCAGCATCAGAAGTTTCGGAAGAACAACAACGCGGCTGCAGCGGCAGCCTCCAATAGTATTTTCAATCAGCGCTCGATCCTGCATGCGGCTTCGAGTCTATCGGCGGCTCTTAGCATAACCGGACACAAGCGCAAACAGCAGACAGCGACAAAAACCATACATTCGGCAAACCCGATCAGCAGTACCCACACCCACATCATCCACAGCAACAACATCAATGGTTTTGGAGGCAGCGGCGGTGGCGGTGGCGGTGGCGTCAGCAACACCAACAACAAGATCTGCTATTACATTGACGACGATGATGATGATGATGATGACAGCCACCATCATCAGCTACTACCGACGCAACCACACCAACAACCACAAACGCAGGCACTGGCCAGAGCCATTCCCACAGTATCAGCAGGAGCAACAGCAACTCCCACGCCAGTATCTGTAGCAGCCCCATCCGCTGCATCGGCCACGACAATTTCTTGTAAGTTGTTACCATGTATTAATCATTCGCTCGCCTTCTCCTCGCATATGTGCTACTTATTCCGACTTACCTTGACACGAGACTGGTTTATGCTCTAATTTGACTATTTACTATATTTAACTTAAACAGTATTTCACTCAGCTCACCTCCTCCGGCTCTACGAGTGAGGGAAAAGGATTTAAGCAATCAATCAGTTTCTTAGTTATACAAAAATTACAAACACATTATCCAGAGACAATGCTCTAGAAATGATTAAACTCATACTTTTAAAAAAAGTAATTAAACGATAAAACAAAAGAAAAAACTACACTTTTTTGGTATTTTTATTTTCGAAATTATTTTATATTTTTTCCGTCAATGAATCCAGTCGTTGGTTTTGTTTATTTGTTTCTAGAATCATCATCTTTATAAGATCTGTATGCAATATAGTTAAAGCTGCGTAAAGTAAATAAACGATTGGAAGACCTTTTAAGAGACATTCCATTCATTGAGCGAAATTTTGTTTGGCTTAAATTTGGATACAATTTCAGAGATTCACATGTTCCACTCAAGTTGAAGGGTTAAGTGATATACCTGTGAATTTCAGAATACCAAGCACACTTTATGTAAAAAGGGTCTGCTGTTTGGTGATAAACAAAACGATATGCTAAACTGTAATGAAGAGTTCTTAGACAACAGATTTATTTAACTAATATAATGAATGTCTCTAATGTATCTTTGCAGTGTAAAAAGCTATAACACATACCATTTAAGGATTAGTTATCATAGTTATTCTCCCCCATTGATTTTCTTGGCATTGTTGCCCAACCCAAGTGGAATCCCAACATATATTTTACACAAAGCGGTGAGTGGAGGGGAGTTCTTACAATTCTGAAATTCAAAATGCTAATGCCCGTCTGTTTTGCCCGCAGGTTTCGATCACACTACACTTCAGAGTTATGTTGAACATTATTCATTCAACGAACTGACGCTAACGTTCCGTTCCGATACCCAATTGTAAAATGAACACAATGCATATAGAAATCAACAGATTACTTGCGACATCATCATCCGATTTCAGCCACTTTTTAGCGACAGAGAACGATTTCGCTAGCATGTCCAAATAATAATATGTTGTACATCTATCTTTTTTACTTCCCCACAGCTGGTTTGAGGAGTGCGTAGAGGTGGAGAGGGAGTCAGCGCCGTGGACGGACAACCAGAAGCAGGACAGCTGCAGCAAGAACTATGAAACAATTGAAAAGATTTCTTTATAATTTTCCATCTTCTAGTTTTCAACATTTGTTTTCTTCTCCTTCTAGTTGTACAACGCTGAAAATTTGAAACAATTATGTTCGTTTTTCTAAGAAAAAGATATCTGAAAAAAGGTAATAACAAGCAAACAAAGAATTGCAAAATGAAATGAAGATATTGATTTAATTTTACCAAATAAACCAGAAAAAAAATATACAGCGAAAGCTAACAAAAAAACCAAACCAAATAACCGTTTTATTTCACATTTTATTTGTAATCGTAATGGTTCATGGAGATTAGGATATGGCTATCTGCTGTAATGAATACTTGGGTAGCACGGATTCCATTCTCTGATTGCGTAGTATCTGGCACATGAGGTAATCGAGCAATTCTTTGTACAAATCGGTGTGGCACAACTCGGAAAATCCTGTATTATACGCTGTCCTCCGCAAGCCCATTTGGAAGGGTCGAAACTTAAACTTCGTTTTGGAGAGGTGGCGCATTAGCCAGTCATTGACCTTGTCCACTTTGTAAATGGTGCTCTTGTTGGCACAGATTTGCTCCAATTTCTTTTTGCGCGGAAAGTATTCTATGATTGGATTGGAGTCGACGACCACCCGTGGCAGAGTGTGAGCGGCCCTTGCGGCGAAGCGAGTATCTAAAAACATGACCCCAAAGGTGGCGGCCCATGGATCGAACACCCACTGACCGTACTGATTCTTTTTAACCATTGGAATTTTCACGGTTAGCTCCTTGCCGCCAGGTCTATGTGCGCGAAAGGCGTCTCCGCCGCCTCCACCGCCTCCACCGTCTCCCCCGCCTCCTCCAGCGCCTGCTCTCACGCTTACAGGCCCTTCAAAAAGTCTCAAATCATTCATCGTCGGTGCACTAGAATTCATTGCTAGCTTGATGGTGCTGTTCACTGTGATGGTTGTGTGGCGTGTGGTGGGTGTATTGGTTGTGTTCCCCGTGACGCCACCGCCGAGCAAGCCGGCCTCGATCATCTTTTGTATCTTCCTGTGGGGTTTCTGATTCATCCATATGCCCCAGACCTTATCATTGCTAACCAGGCTCAGGTTCCCCCGTCCGCGGTCCGTGCTGGTTTCAATCTTACCCTCCGCCACTGGTGTGGATGCGAAATTCCCACGATTCGGCTTGGATATGGACAGAGGCATAGCCACGAATTCTTTCACTCTCAGGCACTGTGGTGTTTGGGCTCATAAGTTAAGATCGAACACAAGTTTGGGTCTAACTCACGACTACTACTGCCAGAGCGAAAAAGAGCATACTGAGTATTCCGATGTTATGCATTTTGTTCACTTATCGGCTTGAGAACGGTCAATCCAATGTAAAAGCCGTGGTTTTAGAATAATTGAAGTTGTTTTAAATATTGTATTTACGTATTGTTTTCCTAATGTGTTTAGAACAGAATGTGACATAAGACTCGTACAAACTGCGAGACTGACGTATAGAAAATTCGATATTAGAAGTACATTTACTAAAGTAGCAATGGTATTACAAAACTTTGTAAGAAACTCTTTTCAATTCTTCAATTAATTTAATAAAAAATTTTTTTCATATTATCTATGTATACAATTTGAATATATACTCCACTAAAAAATTAAATAAACTCATTTGTAATTCGTTAAATCTGATCTTTTATTCGGTATCTCATTAATCAAAACTGATTGATCAACGCCAAATGGAAGAACCAGGGACAACGTCTTCAAAAAGAGCAATCTTTTGTCTTTTCCACCGGTGGGAATTTAAGCCACTTAAACATGGCCGGCATCAAGGACATTTCGATTGCATTGAGCCGATGAAAACTGCGTTAAGCCCTTTGTGTGCTGGTACAGTCACCACACCAGGTTGCTTGAGGCGGGGAAAGACTTCTGGAAGTACTCGTACTCGTACTCTATGCGGGATTGCGTTGCTGTCATACCTAAGTACCGTGTTCCAAGTACCACGACACATGCTTCCCGATAACTGCCAAATTAACCAGTCGGAGCGGCGATCCCTTCTTTTGTCTTGTGGGCCTAACCTAATTGCACTTCTGCGAATTTGTGCGCGACACAGCTGCGCGTTTTTCCCTGAAGCGGAGCTGTACTCGTATTAATCCGTTTATGGCCACGGATTAAGTTGCAAAATTTTGACGAACGCCGTCGTCGAAGGTCGCGAGACGGCGGCGAATTCGCGGAAAAGCATCTCAGTCCTTACACAGGTATCATCGGCCGTCCGCCCGCCGCCCACAGGTAACAAGATCTCAGCCACCTCAGCAGGGCAGGACTGCCTGCTCGATCCGGTATAAAAGATATGATGTCCGGCAGATAAATCATCAGTTAGCAACGCATCTTCAGGGTGTGAGGTGCCCGAAGTGAAGGAGAAAAAGAAAGAAAAACAGACTATCTCGGAACTATTATACGATAAACTTTGTTCAGTTTTGCCAACTTGCTTGCAGCACTGGGTGAAGTTTGTCTTATAATCCCATAGTAAGCGATCAGCGAGCGTCTCATCGCACATTGTGAACGACGATACCGAGGCCCCGATCCTGGGATGCATTTTGTGCAGTTATGTCTACGTGATCATCCTCATCACTGGGCAAAGTGTGTCTCAGGATTGCAGCCCCGCCAACAAGTGTACAAGAATGGCGATAAAGTGTGTGTGTCGCAGAAAAAGAAGACAAATTTTAAAATTAAATGGCGATTGTCGGTATGGTCGCTTTTTACCAGGGTTCCGATCAAGCGAAGTGACTAGACCGAACACTCGTGCTATAATTTTAGAATGTTCAACATGGCCAACCAGTGACGAAAGTGACAAAAGTGACGAAAGTGACAAAGTGTGTGTACACTCCACGAGTTGATACCTTATTGTGGTTGCAATTAGTTTCTTTGGTCGTCCAGCCTTAGGTGATTTCTCTGATCATAAAGCTAGACAACCATTGAAGTTCGTTGTGGCATTTGCAGCACTACCTACCACAACCACACCCACACCCACACCAACACCCATACCCACCCTCTCACCCATCCCAGTGTCATTGATTAGCGCCCAACTTCCTAGGGGCCATACGCTAAAAGGAACGATCGTTGTGATATGCGTTAATTCACCGTTGCATATCACAGTGATTTTCCTTTATAGCGCATGTCTGCGCCCACAGCCACACATGGGAAACGAAACGGTCAGCGATGGAGACCACACCAGCCTTTGAAGTAGAGAGAATAGTTGCTGTGCTATATGTCCTTCGACTCTATATATCACAGTGGCTGTTCTTTTTGTACCTAAAGTGCCAAACAGCCAAGGAATCGCGTTGTGCAGTGCTTCCAGTTACTGACAAATCCCCGTACCGTGTCCCCAACCGCAGGGAACCGCTGCTGCTGATATATTATCCACCCATCTTTGACATTTCTATATCACAGTGGCTGTTCTTTTTGGTTGCACGGCCAAGTCCAACGATTTGTCATCTCCGCCGCCGCGCATTCGCCAAATTGAAAATTGTTCAAAAAGAAGGGAACGGTTGCTGCTGATGTAGTTCAAGTTTCGCACAATTTATATCACAGTGGCTGTTCTTTTTTGTTTGCCAATCGATCAACGATCCAGGACTTCAGTTTCGAAATATACAAAAAAAACGTGTACACATTATTAATGTTACGAAAAGTTTGATAGAATATCTCAGATTCAGGAGAGTAAAGTATATGTCCAATAAATCCTTTTGTTCAATTAGTAATTGAAAGTATCGAAAGTATCAATATTCAGCGCTTGCTCGAAGCTCTGCTCTAACTTAATCGGAACCTGTAAATAGTACGTGGCAGAATGCATCCTCACAGGGTAGGTAACTTGATCTGCCTCCTCCTGCCACAATTGCCACATGCAACGGACTGACTTGCATACGAAATGCCAAATGTGGTCCATGACAAGGACAAGTCCGGACCGGGCTGGACTGGACTGGACTGGACCACTGCTAGTCTCATGCAAAGGAAGTAAACCATAAAATGACATGAGAGCTCTGATGGCGACTCTAATGCCATAATGCTCTGAATGGCTGACAGTTGCCTGCAGCCGTTGTTAAGTGGCCTTGATCGGGACGGTGTCCGTTTCTGTTTCTGTTGGCTTCTCCTGGCCACGTGTATGTAACCTGGCAACGTCCTCGTTACCGTTACCCGAACGGAAGCTACCACACGCCAAAGAGAGAGGAAGCTAGATGCCGGAAATGCGACTGAAATGTTCGAACAGGAAAACACAAAGAACTTTCAATGTATGCATTGAATGGCTCCGGTCGCCATTGGTCGGTGTATTTCTAGTATTTTCTAAACGGTCTTCTGGGTAAAGCGATACAGGTAGTTTTCGACGCGAATTTTGTCGCGCAGCACCTTGCGCGTGGTCCTCTCCGTGGCGGCCGTGGTGCCGTTGTGGTCGTGGAAGAAGCTGCAGCTGCGGACGGGCACAAACTGCTTGATATCGCGCTGCTTGAACCATCGCTCCACCACGCCCAGGTCGCATTTCTTGATCACGGCCTGAATGGCGTGCATGCACTTCCGGCATATGTCCTTGTCGCTGCTGAAGCTATGGAAGTAGTCGCCCACCGGCTTCTCGCCACAGGCCATGCACTGGGAGGTGTCGAAGGCGCCACAGAACACAGCCACCGCCGGCCAGATGGTGTTCCGGGTTCCAAACGCCATATCCACATTCCACTTGGGGTACTTCAGGTGGTACATATAGCTGGAGGGCCTGAAAAATGGTCGAGAGCCCATTAGAATCTTCTACCGGCCAGTTGTCATCAATGCGATGCTCACCCAGGACACATCCACTTGGGCTCTTGGCGGAGCACCTGCTTGTTGAAGGTGTAGGCATACTGGTCCCGCGATTCCTTCACGTCATAGGTGCCGAGAGGGGGATATCCCAAGTCCTGGGCCGCCGGCATTCGGGAAGTCTTGCTGGCCAGCGCTGAGAAACCAGCCTTCGATGGATACTAAGGAGTATTTCAGTTTAGTGTTACTGGGCTCATTGCAATCATTATTTTTATTGACATTATCACCTTGAACCCAATTTCCTTCATACAATCATACGTGAATGGATTTGGTCCTGGGGGCGGCTCGATGTCCTTCTCTTCGAGGAACGTTCCGCTGGGAGACCTCTTGATTTTTCTGCCAAAGGCAACCGTCGGCATTTCCGGCGGATTGACCACATACTCGAAGCCTAAAAAGGAAATATAATAAGATCAGAGATAAGTGGCCTCCAGAAGAGGCGGGAACCTCGCTCCTTGCAACGCGCCATGATCAGGCGCGCCTCAGAGCGCTGGCGACGCAGCTGTTCCCGTTCCTGGGCGTTCGGTTTTCGGGCACGCATCAGAAATGGCAGTCGGAGCCAGACTGAAGTCGCGATGGAGGCCAGTGCGAAAATTGGCAGGCTGTCGATTCGTGACAGCCCTGCCACGCATCCCAACACGCACTCCTCTAGTGTGCCCACAGCCATCCCCATCCCTTCCCCAGTCCGCCGTCGATAATAATCGCGTCGCGAGCTGTTTGATAGAAAATCAATATGACAAACCGTCGACGGTTTGCCGCGGAATCAGTTTACGGTGCTCTATTGCACTTGGCACACGTCTAGACAGAGATTCCTTCCTGCCCTTCGTTTTTTTCTCTGCCCACAATATTTCGATATTACTATTCAGTTCCGACGCGTACAACGCTGCTGCCTGACTGACAGAACGGAACTTTGACCCAGTTGAGCCAATTTTTTTCGGTTTTAATCGCTTTGGGTTTGCCAGAAAGGGGCTGAAGGGAATTTCATTGATTCTGATAACAGTAGGTGGAAAATATTCAGAAACGAGCAGATACTCGGTTTTACGTGAAGGACAGAATTGGTATCTCAGCCGATTAGTGCCGCAAGCTCGCTCTCTCGAGAATTTTGAAATACCTTTTTAACAGCGTGACGTCCCAGAAGTCTGGATATAAAATTTGATTGCTCTAGCTCTAGACGGACAGATAGACCCAGATTACATATACTTTACGGGGTTGGAAGGCTGTTACAGTCTTTGAATGACGGATGTGAAAGGGGGGTTTAGATACACGAGACTGCCCATCACTTAAAAATAGATCGCTGACATTTTCTTAAACATTTTCAAGTGGATATTCTCCACCACAAAAACATTCTACACTCACCTTCCATTTATGAAAGCTCTTGCAATAACTTATACAACTCTAAATTTAGGCACAGACTCTGCGAAGAACTCAATCAAGTATGAATGAAATGTAGCCGGCAACTGGCCGGAAAAATCGTACAAAATGAACTGCCTGATGTGACACATCAGTGCCTGGCATATTTTCGAAATACTTTCAAAATACCTTTCCAAACATTGTAATAGCGCTTTTGATATGTATGGCAATGGAATTCACTGTTGAAAAATGCTTCTCCACAGGATACAGAAGCGCCGCCCGGGCTCTCCGACCGATAAAGGCATTTCAGCAATTTTCCAAGTGGTTTGGCCACCGACTTCTTGCAGGGAGTGCGCCTACGGGAGCTACAGAATGGCTGCCCTGTCTGACATTAATGCCAGTTAACCCCAACGTTGTCCCCATCCTCGGCTGCAGCTGCAATGGCTTTGGGGGGTTACTTTTTTGGCAGGCCCAGGCCCTCAACCCACCTGCATGGCAGCCTGCAAGACCTGGATTGGGAGACACGCACATGAATGCTAATGCCGTTGAAGGGGCGGGCAACAAGCAGTGGCATCGGCATCGGTAATGGCAGTGGCAGTGGCAGTGGCAGCACGCACAAGTGCACAACCGCGTTGCAGCCACATCAGCAGCCCGAACAGACGTCCTTCAGCCAGGACAGTGGAACAAGCATCATTGTGGGTGATCAAATAGAGAGACATACTTTTTCCTCAAAGAGGTATTGAGGGAATACCCGAAGGATTCTTCTGCTCCATTGTTGGACTCTCCACTTATCGTTTCGTGCCACTGTGCCCCACAGAGGCACGCAGCAAACTGCTTAATTCGTGCAAATAAAATGATTGTGCAACATATGTTGGGGTTGGCTGTGGGTCTATTATAATAGCCGCCACCTCAAGCATCTTTCCCTGCTGCACCGCATCCCTGCCACAGCTCTCCCGAGTGCCGCAAACTTGCAACGCAATTACAATGCAATTTGCCATTATTTAACAGGCCTTCTTCTCTCCGAATTTGTGGGCGATGTAGCCCCAGTATGGTAATGGCTGGAGATGTAAACTCTGGCAGGGTGGGGGTCTGTGGAATGGAATTGAATTCATTGAACGTAACCATCCGATGGCTTCAGTAAACAACTACCTCTCTCCTGCTATTGTTTCTCGGCGAAATCTCCAGAAAACACTCCTTCAATTTCCGAAAGCAAGTGCCATGTCGTACACAGACCATTACAGCAGCACAACATCCAACTGAAATGCAAATAAAAATGCAGCTCCATTCAGGATGGCAGTGGCAGTGGCAGGACCAAGGACTTGGGTGTGCGGGAGAGGGCTCCTGGAAAATGGGCCATAAACGTGCCATTCACATGCAAAGCGCAAAAACTTCTGAGACTGCCTCCTGCCTCGCCTTGTATGTCTGTCTCTCGATCTCTCTCTCTCTTCGGAAGTGGCAGCATCCTGGTCAAAGCAACAGCAAGGACAGCAAAGCTTGTTCCCCTGTCTTCTGGCAAACGAAAATTTGACTCACAATAAAAACAGGACTGGCCGGGAAAACAATGCCAGAAGCAGCATCAGCAACTACATAGAGTACGCCAGAAACACAACAGTTTAAGTCCATTGCGGAGCGGAAGTGCCGCTTATTACGCAGGATGTGGTTAACCGGAAATGAAACGAAGCAAGCCAAGTGCGACAATACACCATAGCCACCGCACCGCTCCTCTCCTCTTCTGGCTTATTTCATTCTCGTGTGTGGGGCTCTCTCTGGGTTCTCACCGATGTGCTTTTCAAACTAATTTGCTTGCCTTTAAGCCCTGCAATTTCTGCATTCTTGTATTGAAAGTGGAAGGTAAACACTTCCCCAACAAGCGGAGGACAAATCAAGATTTTCAGATGAAATTATATTTGTGTTCCAGATGCTTTGTTTTGTCCAGTGTACGCAGAAAATGTCATGCCAGAACGCAAACAAGCCCGCTAACCCGCAAATGGTCAACAAACAGCGGCGACGATTGGGCCAGGCTGACGTTGAAATCAAATTACAAGATTCTCTCTCGCTCTCCCTGACATCTGCAGCTGCTCTGCATCTGCATCTAGCTCCGGCATAGTGGCAAAGCAAGGCCCCTTCACTATCCACTTCCCGCTGACCCAAATGCAACGCGCCTGCAATTTGTGCGGCAATGTGGCTGGGTTAATCATGCTAATAAACACCAAAGTTGTACTTGTACTATAGCTGCTGCTGCCATTGCAATTGGCGCCGGCACACAAAAACCATTGCATATTCGTACTTACAGGCGATTGCAGGGGGGTAGGTATGGGTCCATTCTACGGCTCTGGCTCTGGCTCTGGCTGGGGCTGTGGCTGTGGTGTAGTGGCATCCATCGGATTGGGACCCCGGTGTCCATGCCACTGGACCAATATTAGACCGTTGCTTTTTGCGGTGGTTGCGTGGCATTGGCCATTCAAAAGGAACACGATTGGCTTCCAGGGAGGTTGGAAAGCATACAAAATTGCAATGATTATGCACGCGCCTAGTTGGCACTCTATTGTGGCCAGGTCCTCATTTGTGTGTGGCCCGAAGCGGCTCATTAATACATGGATCCGATGGGAAACGGGCTGAAGTAAGGGCTGAGTCGGTAAATGGTAATCGTAGCAGCTGCTGCCTGGTCAAGTTAATCTTTAAAGTTCCACATTTTTCGTCCCGAAATGTGGGAAGTTTCAGGCACCACCCGGAAGTATAGAAGTATCTGGTTATCTGGAAATATTTATACAATTTTGTTAGATCTGTATATTGATTTAGAGCTTGAGATTATATTCAAGTCATTTCCTCGACCGGAATTTGTATGATCCATCCAATATATCTCACAGGATGTGCTGGCGCCAACGGAAATCCCAGGCACATTATCCAATGATTTATTTTAAGGGTCTGGGGCACGAGAGTGAAACTTTCTCGACACTGGGAAATGCATGAGCCTGAGGCAGGTCTGGCCTTGCACATTCTTACCTTTCACATCCAGGCTATGTCTGGTTCTGGGGGCACAAGCTGGGGCAAGTCTCGAGGCAGGTGAACACATGCTGTCAGCAGGAAAGAGGTCGAGTCGTAGGCTGCCGCCTCATCATTTTAGCTGTCACATTAAAAATGCATAAATGTTGCTTAAATGCAATCCAAGAAATGCAACTGGCCGTAATACGTGCAAAAATAGACATTGCCCTTTGCTGCAAGGCGCCTCTCACCAATCAAAGTGCCCGGCAAGGATATGGAGGAGCTGGAGGAGGAGCAGCACACAATTTGTATCCTGCCTGGCATGTCGGGGCACTGCCGCCCCCCATACCCCACCAGAACTGTAAGACAGACAGAGAGATGCCTTTGGGCCTCTGGCCTTGTCTTTGCCTTGTCTGAAGCTGCCTACGTTTCAGGTGCGAGGCCTGGGATTGGTACTGCGATTGGACCTGGGAATGGGAACGGGAATGGGAATATGTTTTTGCTTCTACTTTCTGCTCCGCTCCTCCGGTCCCTGCCCGTGTGTCTGTGCCTGCTTCTCTGCTGATTGTCGTCCTGTTGATCTGTGTTTTCACTTAGATATTGGCCCGGGGGCTGGGCGATAACGCTACGTGTGTGCTACCATCGAAACAGGAAGTTTGTTTGTGGCCAACTTGCTGAGTGGCAATCGGGATGGAAAAGGAAGTGATGGGATGATGCGAATGCGATTGGGATGGGGAATGGGGAACGGAGCGTCTGCTATGCGGATTGCCTGTGGAAAGTTCTGCCGAAGGCTGGTGCTAAGGCCAGGCCTTCGATATCTAGTAAGCAATCGTTTCAAATTGAATTTTCTATTTACCCAGTAGTCGATATACTTGGAATTCTTTTCTGCTTTTTTCCTTTGCTGTGCAAAGTTTTCCAGACAAAAGTTAAGCCAAATGAGTTTCAGTTAAATATGGATGTGCAAGCGGGCTATCGACCGAGCTTTCCAGGAATGTTTTATTGTTTTTAGATGGGTTTTACTGTTTTCTTAGCTCTTAGTTTCGATTTTGGAAGTACTCGATAAAGCATGACGACACTGTTGGTAGGTCATCGGTATACAGACGGTCGAGACGCGCTCCGTATAGTTCCCAACAAGAAGTATCCAACCAGCGTAGTATTTTTTCCCGGGAATCCCACCAGGGACAGCGGAATACCTTCAGGGACCATCGCCAAACAGCAGGACCAAAAAAAAAACATATATTTTCGCCGGCTGCCAGTCCAATGACTTCCGGGGGACAACCCTTGCTGTCAGGTGTTCGTGGGGCCATGGAACAATGGCCGCCGTCCGACTCGATAATGGCATTATCGGTGGTCCATCGGTTTTGCCTCCAGCAGCAGCATCATCCGGTGGTCGAGGTAGTTAACTCCTCTGACTCTGGCTCCGCTCCGGTACAAGGAGTCGTCTGTAGATGATGTCTTTAAATCTGTAAATTTTGGCTGCATTCATGAAAATCATTGAAGGTAAATCGGACACTTAATGGCTTTAAATCTCATTCAAAGTCCTTGAACAAGCAAAAGCATCGGCAAATGCCACCTTCTTTGAGTTCGAGAAAAACCATTTCTGCAAATGAAAAGAAGAATATTTCCAGGAATTTTTTTGGATGCCAAAATCTGATATCAGTAAAACATCAGAAATCGTTTTGTGTACGAAAAAGTTCAAAATAAATCACAAAAGTATCCTTTACGAATGGATAATTATATCCGTAGGAACCAAAGATCATTTCCTGTTTTGACATCTTGGAATCGTGGTGCCATCACATCACCTCCGCTTTGACTCAGTTGAACCTCAGTGTTTGCCGGTGGAGTGATTGATGCTCCAGTTGATGGATGCCTCCTTGGGGCAGCACAAACCGAATGTGTGTTTGCTTGTGTGTGTGTCGGAGCTGGCTCCAGTGGCTGGCAGTTCTGTTCAAACTTTCCCGACCGACACTGACAGCATTCCCACCGAAAAGTATTATTAATATCAGATGGCAGTGTCGCTCAATTTAAAATATTGCTAGCAAACACATTCATGAACTTGAGTAATTTTTAACAAACAACTTTTGAAATTACTTAATCGCAAAGTTCTGCGCTCCGGCAGCAGCAATGTGGCGTCTTTTCTGGGAAAAGCGAAAGCGGAAAGGGAAGCGAAACGGGAGCGGAAGCGGGAGCGGAAACGGAACATAAATTGTGTTTATTACGAAGAGCGTGGCATACTTTTGTGCGCAATTTAAAGTGCAAATATGAAGGGCAAACGGTGACAAGAAGGAGCTGCTGCTCCCACACGCATTTCATTAAAGCGCAATGAAGACATTTTCGACGGCAGTCTGTGTGCCTATGTGTCCGTGTGCTTTCGTTGGTGTTGCGAAGAAGAAAAGTTGTTAAAAATATTCGAAACACTTGAATGTCTCCCCACTGACACTCGCATGGAGACGGGGATGCTCTGAGGAGCAGCCCCATAGAGCACAATAAATATTATTTATGAGCCTTCCGATAAGAAACCCGACGCACACACACACACGTCCCTTTTAGAATGCAGTCGCTCATACACTTATTTTTTCATATCTAATTTCTGCCATCCCGTGGCGTTCTAGGACATTATTTAAGGGTTACACTTGAATTTGAATGTCCCCTAGACCCGTACACTGCATAGTTCGCTAAATGAGCATCATTTTTAACACCTGCCATGATTAAATATCCATATGTATGTGTATGTTGTATGTAGGTGTATGCATGTGCTTGGCTGATAAATACGGGACCAAAACCAACAGCGGGACAGGCAGGCGCTTGTTTATTTTAATAATGTTAACCTAATTAAGTGATTAATATGCAGAATGTGCGCAGAGATTAAAACGATGCGCGCACGCTGTGTTTAATTATCGAATTAAATTTTTTTGGTCGACTGCCTGGCTGACAGTTTACGGGCAAACTTGGCGCAAACTGATAGACCCATTTTTTTTGCCATCACCCACTTAAGCCCTAGGCATCCACCATCATTAATCAAGTGGCGGGCTCTGTCCGCTTTAAAATAACAATATCCGCCCAGGACACTGACAGTCGCTTGTTTACACATGTTCCAGACATTGAACTTTCTGTTCAGTAATTGTCATTTTGGGACACAAGGCACTTGGGTCATTGAAAGGTGAGGGAAAGAACCATGATTCACGATCAATTAATCTCGATCAAAGATACCTTTTTATCAAGTAGAATGGGCCTATTTTTGCTCGATTTCAATTTGAATTGAAGAAATCTTCAAGCGCTTTTCAAGAACTATCTATGTATATTCTAAAGCTCAAATATTCTTTCTTTTACACGTTTCTAAAATATGAAATATAATAAACAAGGTTGCCAAGATACAAACCATTTTGCTTGGTTACAGCAACACACCTCATTTGAAATATAGAAAGGAAATTATATGCATGCCCAAACCATGTGGGTTTGCACATGCCCTACCCCGCATTGAATGTGTTTTGCATTTGATTATCAAATGCGGAATGGTAGGCTCATCGAATATAATTGATGTTTAGATAGATAGATAAATAGATGGAGCCTTGAAACTGGCCTCATACATAAATGCTTGCCACAAATGCCGATAGGCAGCTTTATGTTTGATCAACTTATATATTGGGACTGGGAACAGTTTAAAGTTAGAGCATAATTAATTGCAATATCATTTCATAGACGAGAGAATACATTTAGGAGCATTTATTGAGATGCGTAAATGACAGAAACATGTAAAATACATTAGAAGCAGCATTTAATTCGGATTATCCCTTGGACATTCCTTAAAAGTGTCCAGATTTGCAGCACTTCGGAGTCCTTTTTGTGTCTGCCACTTGCATTTACTAAGTCCCAAACTGTATTCTACCCGGAGGCCTAAGTCCTGGCCATTATTTACGAAAAGGTAACAGCCGAAGGATACACAAGGAATGAGCATTTCTGCATAAGCCATCTTACGGCACTAAAAGCTACTCAACCATTGCCGTTTTTTGCCAGATTCAAGGAGCTAATTGATGAAAGCTCCAAATGGTCGTGTAGCACGGTACTCTGTTGGGGCGCACTGGAAGCGTCCCTCATGGATAGGTAAATAGACATGGCAGCTGTTGGGGAAAATCTTTCAGCATTTCGCAAGCACTCGTCTGCCTCCACTTTTTGGTACAATTAAAGGTGTTGCTAAACGGCAGCCATTTACATATACAAAGTGAAGACTCCAAAACGAGAGAGAAAGGGAAAGTCCTTGGGGCCGGGATGGCTTTCGAAATTAGAATTAATATTTTTCCGCTGAGTCTACACAATTTCAAGTTGGTTGCGCGAAAAATGCACGCTCTGGTCAACAGCCTTGGAACGTGTGGTGGCTGTTGCCTCGGCTGCAGCTGCTTCACTGTACCGTTCCTCTGGTGGGGCTCTATGGGTCTGCGTGTTTGGCACCTTTTGGGTGTCTTGATGCTGAGCCAGCGTTATTCCGTGGTGCATCTGTGGCAGCTTCAGCATCAGCTCCAGTTCCAGCTGCAGCAGCACTGATAATAAATTCATGATGAAGAGTAATTTATACACTTCATATGCGGATGCGGCACTGCACTCCACACCACTCCACTCCTTCATCTTCCTTGGCCGTTCTGCTGAGCTTGACAGAGGTGCCGCCCTGCCCTAGAATGAGGTCGTCCGCAGCTCTTGGTGGTCGATCCAGCCATGCATTAAACCTTAAACTATTTGCAGGCCACAATTACCAAAAAACTAATTACAAAGCCTTGCCTACTTTGAAAAGTTGTTGCCACTCAGAACCATCGCCCGCAGCGGGTCAGAAGCGTCAAAGAAAGCAGCACAGTGGCACAAGTGGCAAGCTGCTGTCCTCTGTCCTCTGTCCGCTAGCTGCAATTTAATTTCAAATTAATCTAATTTTTTGCGCTTTTTTGTGGCATTCCATCTAATGAGAAATGCTGATTTTGCACTCTGCACGACGTTGCATACAAATGAGAGAGGTCCTGGTCCAAAGTGGTCCGGGCATATCGTTTCCCTGGCCCTCTTCGCATAATTAGTGGCTAGGTGCTCTGCCATTGATTGGTTACGCACAGAAATTGGGCGCCCGAAAGTGCTCTGCTAATGACTCAATGGAAACCACTCGTAATTGGAGGAGTGAAGCAAGACTCGAATAAGATTTCCATGGAAATGCGGCTGAAATTTGTGTGTTTATGTTCGGGCAAAAAAGAGAGCTGCAGTGGAAATGGTAAAACGAATTCAAACGCTTTAAAAAATGTTTAAACCACTTTTAGAAACTTTTTCTACCATGCCAAAAACATTTCCACGAAAATATGAGTTTTTAGAGCAGGTTTTCCATGACCAGGGGGCGATATAAGCCAAAATCGGATTTTCAGACATTTTTGTCCAACAATTAAAAAGAAAATTGAATAAAAAACTTTATTATTTAAACTTTTCTGTGCTTTGAGCAGATTGTTCTTACAAAAGGTATTGTTTAGAAATGGAAAGCATAGAAACGTCATGCTGCAAGTGGGAAATGTGTGGAAAACAAATGCAGCAGATAGTATATGTATTTTACTTGTTGGATATTAAAGAACAGTTCCCACACTTTTAGACTTTTACTCAAGTGTCGAACTATTTGCTTGTCGGTTCATACTTACATATGTGTGCACTTGTGATTATATGCAGGTCGTGCGAGTACAAGTTCGGGTATTAGCCGGATTGTTGGTCATTTGGTTAGAGCACATCTTTAGCACCTCAAAGATGAGGTTTGTGTTTGGTCAGAGCAAAGTAAATACTATTGCAGGGTATATTGAAAAGAACCTACGGACACAGAAGACACTTACAGTAGTAAAGATTATTCCCATAGGAATATCAAACTACAATCTAATTCAAATGTAAGAACGAGAAGAGAGGAAGTAAGAGAGACAGAACCAGACAAAACCTCTGTAAGTCTTTAAGTAGAGCTCTCACAGCCATCCAGCAGTCCAGTTGTTGTCGTCCCTTCAAGAAGAGCAGACCGTCTTCCATCAGACTTTCGCACTCCATCAATATAACTGGTTTCTGGTCCATCCATATCGATATTGGATATGTTGCTCGTGCCGCTTGCCCTGATCGCACTGTTCGGCCTGGCCCACACGCTGCCCCTCGATGACGTGGAGTCATCGTCACTGGCCACAATTGAGCAGCCGGATGGCAGCGGGCGGGTGGTCTTCGATCAGCGGCAGACGGGCCAGTACAACATTCACGTGAGCATCAAGGATGTCGCCATCATCGAGGTGGGTCAGAACGATCTGACAGATGTAAGTAGAGGGAGAGGGACCCAGAACCAGTTGGGTCCAATGTGCAGCTAACAAGTTGCAAATGCTAAAAATAGCCTCGATCTCTCTGTTAGGGTGCGTACAACGATGCTGAGGATTACTACTACGATGACAGTGCGTTGACCATCAAACCCATCAAGTTCTCGACTGAGGCCATTGGCAGCAGCAGCACAGCAGCAGCGCCAGCATCACCAGCAGCAGCAGCTGCGACGACATCCACGACAGCGTTGAGCAGCACCACAGAGACGCCAACCACTACCTTAAAGGAATCCCCGGAGACATCCGAAGCACCATTGAGCAGTCTGAATAGCAGCTCAACCTACAGCTCGGATCTCTTGGCGGATATCGCCGCAAGCAGGATCAGACCCAAGTCCAGGCTCAACAATCTAATGATAATGGAGACGCCAATTGGCGGAACACCGACGGCCGCGCCGCACCTGCCACGTCTGCCACAGGTGCCGCATCCCAGATCCAAAGATATTCCCATTATGGCTGCCGCTGCAGCAGTCACCCGGCCCCCGCTGCCGCAAGGCATTGAGTATACCCCCCCGCAAGGTCACAACTCGCCCATCTTCAAAGTGAAAGTTCAACGATCCGCAGTGCCGGCAACCAAGAAGCCCGCCCGCTGTCGCTCACATCAGTCACGGAATGCCCAGGGCAAATGTGCCGACTCGATCTAGTAAGCCATTGACACTGAATCTCTGCTAAGCAGCTTACAGCATCCTCTGATTCTTTCCCCATTTCTTGTTTGTTCCCTTCCATGCGACAGCCGTAGACTCTACAGCATGCTGATGGGCCTGAACATCCCGGGTCTAGTGGGGACACCACCCCACGCCACCGAGGCCTCATAATGCGTCCGGCCGGAATCGGTTTTCACATCACCATATCAATGTAGTTTAGAGTGTCATACATAGACTCTAAGTGCCTCTAAAATGTATCTGCTTGAGCTCATGCATGAAGTAAAACGACTGAAACGTACTATCATAGGTTAACAGAGACTTCTTATTGGTTATAATGGAAGAGCTGTCAGTCCAGACTGATGGCGATTCATAATAATCTTCTGCAAAGAGAGCCTAAAGAAGATTACTTAGCAAAAAGTGGGATTATTTTCGTTCCCTGTAAGAAATGCCAATGACAAAACAGAAACCTCTCAGAATCGAGCGGACTTGGCTCTCATGATCTGATAGAATTGTGTATGAAAAAAGAGATCTGATATGAGTTCTTCTTTAAAATATATTTTCATATCTGGATAGCTCCCTTCAAATGGGTATGGTTCTGTCAAAAAGGTGTCTTTAATATTCAATAGCCTCGGCTGAATATTTTAGCATAAATTGACTTTGAATTCGCTTTTCCATTCCATTGATTTCCCTTTCACATTAAAACACTTTCGATGTTGTCTGTCAAAGTGATTTTATATAGTATATCCATTTATAAAAACCTTTTTTCCATGTATCCTTATTAAATGCAATTAATATTTTTACCCTGTATTTTTTCCATTCGTGTTTTTTAATGGCAGTTGGCGAATGATAAATACTGCTGCTGTAGATTGGATTGGAATTTAAAATGAATTGGCTTTCGATTTTCCTTGGCAAAAAGGAAAGCATTGCTGGGTGCACTCTACTTTCCATTCATATCAATTTGGGTTTGTAATTTCCGACTGCGCTTAAATGGCAATTGGCAACGAATGCAAGTGCAGGTGCAGCTGCAACTGCACTGCAACTACCTCTCAATGGCAATATTACTATATATTCCTATGTGGGGATACATATGTGTGTATCTGTGCATCTATGGATGTGGTTGGGGCATCTGTTGCGTGGGTGCTGCAATCTCGAACAGAGAGCTGTGCTCATGGCCGGCTATAATTAAATTAATTGCTTAATTTTAAGTTAATTTGCCACATGTGGCATGATGTCCTTGTGAGTGCAGACAATGCCCTCACACGGTCATGCGCAGCACCTGCTCTGCATCTCTCGGATTTTCCATAAACATAAACTTGGCTTATTCCCATAGCAACCGCATTCAGGGCTTAAATCGAATTTCAGCTGAATGCAAACGAATTTCGGTAGATGGGATTGTGGTGTGTGGTGGCTCGCCCACCAGCACGAGCATCGTACCTGATTTTGAGAATGTATCTGCACTTTCAGTTAATATAAGTCTCTTATTGATTAGGCACAAACTTCTGCTCTGGGATATGCTGAACAATCTAAAGACAAGTTTATGTAATTGACAACAGCTGTTCGTGTTCATGCAAGCCTTTCCTCTTCTGCTCCTCCGGCCTCCTTTTGGGCCAAGTATCTCTGGCTCTTTTGGGCCAAGTTTCCTTCACTAATTACCTACATTAGAAAACCTGCACAGACTCGGCGCACACTCAATTAGCAAAAGTAAAGTGCACTTTGCATGCAGGCGGAGGAGTCCTGGACAGAACCGAGACAGTTCCACAACTTTGTCGTTGTTCTTGCTCCCATTCCCACTCTCCGTCGCACTCCCCTTCTCAGTCGCTTCCGTTTCCGTTGCGCATTATTTATGCCACCCTTTGACCTCTCGCCTTGAGAAGTGTGCGTCGGGGAGCGCTTAAAATGCCATCTTTTGTCAAATTAAAGCCAAACGAAATAAGCCACCCGACAGTCGGGCCTGCGGTGGGGTGGTGCAGTGCAGACTCCCAAAAACACACAAACAGAGCACTGGCCATTTACCCAAAAACGGAACTTCAACAGACACCCAGCTGGAGAGGCAGCAGAAGCAGCAGGGGAAGAGAAAGTGTTGCGGCCGAGAGTGGGATTGGATGTTCGACTATAAGCCGGAAGCCGGTCGCCATCTTGCAGTTATTCGCAAGCATGGCGGCAGACCCAGAACACAGACAGCAAACCAAAACACCATCCCAAATGGCGCAACAATTGCAGTTTATTTATTACATAACTGGAGGCGTTTATGCGTCGAAAAGCGTGCAGCAAGAGGAGGCACCACCGACTGCACAGACTACACACTCCGCCAGTCTGTGCGCCAGTCCAGCATAATAATTACACTCGCTATCAGCGCCGACATTTCGCAATGAAAAACTGCATTGGCAAACTAGCCCGCAACCTGTTGTTGTTCTCCCAGGACCCCGGCTGAGTGCCAGAACCTGGACCTGGCCCAGCACTCCGAACACAAATCCTTACTATGCAAAGCCATTAAACGCAAGTGTCGCACGGTTTATTCATGGCTGGAGAATGAAGATGAAGCGGCAAGCGGGCTGCCAGTGACAGGAAAGGCATGAGACGAACCGGAAACCAAAGCAAAGCAGCTAGTAGATAGCAGATTGGAACAGGGAGACGGTGAAGCAAATTCTCGACTTTGTATTACGCAAATTTTAGTTCGAGCCAAAGTCTCTTGATTGAATGGCTAATAAACTTACTCACCTTTGTAAATCTTAAGTATTTCATTTCATTCCTATCTGTTATCTCAGAAGACATACAAATTGAAACCTAACGAAGATACATCAAAGTGGTGCTTGCAACTGCGTTTATTCTCTGGTGCCATGTAACAATTGTGTTTAGTTTGTAAAATATAACTTTAATAACAATTTAATGGGGAATCGGGAATAAGGAATCATTCATAATTGGACAATCGTCTCGGAGCCACCTTTTGGACTTTTTTCTCAGAGACATCCTTTTCAATGACCTTCTCCTTAGAGACTTTCTTCCCAGGCAACTTCTTAGGGAGCACCTCCTTAGAGGCATTTTTCCCCGTGACTTTCTTCTTAGGTAACTTAGCGTCCTTGTCCCCAGTAGCCATCTTCTTTGGATCCTTCTGCCCAGGAGGTTTCTCTTCAGGCTCCTTCTCCTCAGGGAACTTCTTTTCAGCGACCTTCTCCTTAGATACTTTCTTCTCAGGTAACATTCCCTTAGCGTTCTTATCCTTATTTTCGAACTTATTCACATGCTCCTCCTCCACAGGCCACATCTCTTCAGGGTCTTTGGAACACGAGTCAGTGTCCTCTTCAGGATCCTTCATCTCAGACTCCTTTTCCTCAGACTTCTTTTCATTAGGCTCCTTTCCCTCAGGCTCCTTTTCTTCAGCCTCCACTCCAGACTGATCATGTCCGATAAACTCCTCAAACTCCTCATAAAAGTCCTCTTCAGAGTCGTCCTCACGTTCGAAAGACTCCGCAGACTCCTTCGCTTTAGGATCCTTCTCCTCAAGCTCCATCTTGAACTTCTTGGTCATTTCGCGCTTGTACCAATCCTTCACATACTGATTGTTGACTGTAGCAATGCCCTTTAAGTAGTTCACGTAATCAATGTCGCTGTCCAGCGCCAGGATTTCCCCGTAAAGATGACTCATCTTGAGATTGAATCGCATCAGGGCCGTCGGCACATCGTACTCGTTCATCTCGGTCTCGTCGAAGAACTTAACCAGGACCTGCTTCTTCATGGTCACGTAGACGAAAGTGGCATCTGGCTCCTTGAGCTTGCGCTGCAGCTCCAGCATATCCTCCTTGACCTGAGCCAGAGCTGTAGTCTTCACCTGCAGATGGTCTCTCAAGAGATTGACGACATCCTGGCACTGCTTGGCCTCGTTCTTAAAGCGACCAGCCAGCTTTTTGATGTCGCCATCGAAATTCAAGGGATCGGCCATGTAGTCTGCTATATTGTTGATGCGCTTCACATTGGGGAGGGCCAGGGATTCGGTTCTGTTCTTGGCACTGATCAGATCTGGAAATTCCACCAGACTAGAGGTTGCCATTATGGAAATTCTCAATTGTATGCTTGTATCGAACTGAACAGTAGCTAAACAGATGTGGGGGAATACTGATAGAGTAATACTGTCATACTCTGATCTCAGTGAGTGCTTTGTTCTGAGGGGGAAAACTTCCGAATCAAGGGAAATTTGTTCTATCAGAAAACGTCACTTTTTCAACTGCCTCCACTCCTCGCCGATAGTCCTTCCTCTACGGCAATAATTTATTCTACGTATTTCCTGACTAAGATCCGAGACGTTGACTCTCATCTTCCCCCATTCACCTCGCTCTAGCCAAATGAATTTGAATTAATGTTTACCCCCTTGCATTTGCAACATTTTAGTGGCTTTATTGGCTGCTTGCAACGATTCACTTTCATCTGATTTGCTCACTTTATTTTTGGGATTTTCCTCTCCATACCATTCTGTTTTTTGGAGCGCTTTTCCCAATTTGATATGCACTAAAAGTCAATTTATTCAGTTGACTTAATTTGATTTCAACCTTCAAATCATTGAATTCTCTTTTTATTTGGATATATTTGTACTCTGTCAGATCTGAGGGAAACTCCCTTTTCCTGTTCCGTATGTACCAAAATGGTTGGGCAATGGGATTTATTACGAAAGGAGTTGAAAATCCTATATTCCAGGAAATCGATCACCAATTTATGTTCTCTGATTGTACGACTTAAGCCCAAATACAGCCTAATTTTGATCCGTCGCTGGCACAGAAACCCAAAACCATCTACATCCGATGCGAGGAGGAGAATTCAGCGACCGCAGTGGAGCCTCAGCTCCGGCATTGTTATCCAGGATTCAATTTTGATTCCCAATATGCTCCACATAAGCGAGGGCGGAGCACGAGAGCGAGCACGAGCCAGGCTCTATGTCGAGTCGGACGGTAATCGTACGTGTGGAAAAGACGACGGCACTGATTGCTGCATAAATGATTGAGCATGTGCGGCTGTGTGTCTGTCTGTGAATAAAAGTGTATGTGGGTGGGTGTGCAGTGGAGTGCCTCTGCCAGTGGCAGAGCAATGGAACGAGACTTGCCACAGCCGATTCCCAGTTGCTATCAGCATTCCTCCATGCAACAGGGTTCACATCACTCGCCTGTGTGTGTGTGAGAGAGAGTGTGGAGTGGAAGAAAAGCCGTTGCATTCATATGAAAATTGATGGAAATGCCAAAATATTTAAATCTAATTTTGTGGCAGCCAGAGGCTCACAGCTCCATTCAGCTTTGATTTTCGTCCAGTTCTGCCACTCGATTTGTAACTCAATTTGTGAAAGGAATTTAAATATTTTCACGGAGAAAACAATACATTTTCCCACGAAAAATCACTGTTATAAGCTGATGGAAAAACGCACAAAAGCTAGAGAGAAAGAGAATGAAACGGAATTCGAATGGAAAAGTCCTTAGGGCAAGTGAAAAAGCAAAATAATTTAATTCATTTACTTTTCATTGCGGTCTCGTTTTCAACTCGTCAAGTTTTGTTCTTTAAATGTTTTATAATCTGGATATTTTCTGCTCAATTGGTTTGTAGTTCTCGGGAGATCTTTTCTGCCTTTTGAAGTTCTGCAAATAATAGTTCTGCTGAATATATAGAGAATATATTTGATGGAAAAATTAACATTATTTCTGCTATGGTATAACATTTGAATGGTTTTTTTGAGCCATTATTAATGTGTAATGCGTGCATTGCACCATTTGCCTTGTTCTAGAATGTTTTTCTGTCTCCTTATACTGTGCCACTTAAATGGGACTCAAAATAGAATTTAAATACCAGAAAATTGTCCGCCCATCGCCCATTTGCACTCTTCCAGACCCACTGCTTCCAACCCCTTCCGTCCGTCCAGTACGAGGGACATAACCAATTCCAACGTCATTCATTCGCATTTGCTATTTCCGTTTTTCCTGGCCGTGTTGCTGTGTTGGCATTTCATTTAGTGCACAACTTCACATTTGCCTCAGCCGTTGTCTTTCCCATTTCCCACTTTCCACTTCTCTCTATCTCTCTATCTCTCTCTCTGTCTCCATTTTTCCCCGCTCCGTCAGTGCAATTGCCATTTCCGCTTCCTGAAATTTGCCATTCGTTACACACAGAAGAGCACAACAATACACGGACACACCAGGAGTAGAAAGAGCGAATCAGACACTGAACTGAAACCGAAACTCAAACAGGAGCAGGAGCTGGGGCAGGGGCAGGAGCAGAAGCTGGAGGCAGAAACAGAGGAGAGGCCGTTTCCCGCCTGCACCGACATTTTCATTTCCATGCTTGGGCGCATCGCAGCGAATCAATTATTCATCATCATCGATTAAGTAACAGAGGCATTCGCCCTTCGAAGAACCATTCCCCCAGTCTCTGGCCCAGTCCCAGGCACACTCCCAGGCCCAGGCCCAAGCCCAGGCTCAGGCCTCATCCGTGGTCCTGTCACACTTTTATTGTTATGATTTCTGCCGTCGGTAATGGGCGCACTTGAAGGACTCCTCCGACCAGGAGCCACAGCAGAGACAATAAGTGGACCTGCTGGCTGGCGGGGTTGCTCCATTTCGCGCAAATACCCAGTACCTCTGTAGAGCAAGGGTATATTGGGGTATATGAATTAAAGCAGAGGTCCCAAAGTTATATTTTTTAATTTTTGCATTCGTTTCTTACGTTTTACTCTATCTGTGATATTGGTAAAAAATTCAATCTCATACGGATACGATGAATACGGAATACAGTCACATGGAATCAGAACAAGAATGAATACAGCCTGCTATCTGCATCTGGAGAGGTATCCCACAATCGATACCCTCGTTCTTGCTGAAGTGTCGGTTTTTATGTGATTTTAATGAGAACCGCTGGGTCCTGGGCCGAAACTAAAAGCTGAGATTCATATACCCATATCCGGGCATGTCGATGGGAATGTAACTACGAATGAATGTGCATGTGTGTGTGTTTGTGGCATATGGGTGAGAGTCATATATCTGCTGAAACATAACAATACTCGTACATCGTACATCGCGAGGGGAGATAATGTTGGGGAGGGATAGAAGAGAGGGAGGGAGACTGAACACATGTACAGTCCTGTGTGCCGTTGTCCTGTTCCTGCCCCACATAATTCGGCTGTGCCCCGGCTCCTTGTGCTTATTTTCGCCATTATCCCTTAAACATTTATGAAAATTGCTTTTGCTGCAGTTTTATTCACTTTCCCGTTTCTTCACTTTGCATGCGGCGTGTGGGGAATCCCAATCCTCCCAGTTTTGGGACGGACCCGGCATCGAAACAGGCGGCATTCAGCAGAAAGTGGGGATGGTAAGATGGCAGGAGCAGGAGCAGGAGCAGGAGCAGGAGCAGCGGGCCAGTAAAACAATAAAGCTTAAGATTTCAATTTCCTTAGAGCTTAAAGCTGACTCTTGGCTTGTGCTCGGTCTCCCCCTTTGGTCTTTTCCTTTTCACATAAATCTTGCGAAGACATGTGCCTAGATGATAATCCAACATTATGAAAAACGCTAGCTACAATAAATATGCGCATCAATGGCGCCACTTTTAATAGCCGCATGTTCAACGAGCTGCAAGGCTTTCCATGATGAAATACGGCTCACTCGATGCTGATGCCTCTCTCCCCACGCAGGCGGAGGGAGTCTCAGGGGAAGTGGATAAGAGTTAGCTGGAGAGGCAGTTTCTTCCAAGGCTCTATGCCTCTAGGCTAAGCTGCCAAAAACGATCCATAAATCTAAAAAAACGCAATCGCTTTATAATCAAACAAACGGACGTATAGTTTCCCCGACGGTCCACTTTTGACGCCCTTTGACATTCCCAGGTGGCACATCCGCCTCCTGAATGCTTAACTAATCAACCGCCTTGGCACTTGCCACTTGACAAGCCACCCACCTTCGAAGTGATTCCGTTGCTGGCACACGTTTCTGCTATCTAAATTTCAATTAGAGTTTAAACCACCCGACGACCGACCCGAACGAACTGAATTGAGTGAAGCGCCCAAGGGCTGGTGGCAGATAGGACACGGTGCCGCATGCCCGTGGCAGGAACAGGTAAGCGTTGCTCCTCTACCTCGAAGAAGGCGCCTCATTAGTTGCATGTTCATGTGCGGCAACATTTTTCATGTGCTTAAATCACTCGGAGATTGCAGCACTGAAAGGAAGTGGGCGTGTGGCTGGGAAACCTCCCACTATTACTCATCCCCCCCCACTCCCAAGCAAGAAAAAAACCGCCCGTTGGAGTCCTTCATATATTTACAATATACATTTTTCTGCATTTTTTTGGGTGGGTTCCTTGGGAAACGGCGCATCATAAATTTGTTGGGCGGGATTTCGGTTTTCTCTGCGAGGGTTTCTTCTCTGAGTAACGATACTTAATAAACCCGCATCATTTTCCCATTTCGCACTCGCACTTCATGCGATGCTTTCCCTCCTGACACCGCCACCTCCACTGCCACTTCCACATCCTCTTCCTGTTGTTGTTGCTGTTGCTGTTGCCACCAAATTACCTGTCATTTCGAAATTATGATACCAAGGAATCGCTGCTGGCTACAACTGAGGGGGACTGCGCTCTCCTCCTTGCTGCTTTCCGGATCTTGGGAACAATTTTTATGTTTATGGCTAAGAGCGTCTCCTAATTTTATTTTGTCACCGCTGCCACATACTCGTATCTCAAACTAATGCCAGCGCCGCAGAACAGAATGTAAAACCTTATGCGCATTTTCCGATTGTAATCTGTGAGCGGAAAACGACGAGTGGGGGGGGAGGACTCAAGGCTGAAGCCTGTCATCAGGCCAGGCATCCTACATGCATGCGGTTTTTTTCATTCCATATAACTTGACAGCCCCATCATTTCCCGTCGAATTGGACATTATAGGAAAGACGCCAGAGTAAACATGCCTCTGGCATTGCGAGGGACGAAGGACTATTATGGGATTTACTTCTTGTCCGAAAGCCGACAGATGATGTTTTGATTTGTGTAGAGCGAGAGAGATGACCTGGAAAGCTGGGAGGACACATGAGCACAGATTACCGAATACAAATCGTAAATTTACTAAAATCTACATACACACATACATATACGTACTTATTGTAGGTGTGCATTCGGAAAAACATATTCCATTAAGTTGACATAAAATTGTCTAATTATAGAAGTATATATACAAGACAAGCAGCTCCACAGGAGGCTGAGGGGAAATCAAAAGGTAAAGAGTGGAATTCTCGAACATTTCATGTATGAAAATGTACAACTTTTATTGATTCTTATTCTAGAATCTGAATCATCGGTCGGCAAGCACACACGCACATATCTTACAGGTGTTTGTGTGCGTAGACAGCAGTCAAAATGGAACAAAAAGTTGTATTGTATTGGTGCCGATCATCACTTTTATAGACGTGTACGTGGACGGCTGCGCAGCGATAAAGCGATAGGGCGATAATGAGTCTACAGACGGCTCAACCGCGAACTAAGACAAATCCTGGATGAACTACAACTGAAAAAAATACAGCAGTCGGAGTCCAAGGCATCAGTAGAACCCAGAAGGCCATGCCTGGAGGCAATCGGACAGTTGAACATATATTATGCCTTTGGATAAGATCGAAGTCCAGCAAATTTCAGACTGATCTGATCATAGAACCCAGCCTGAAGCTTCTACACTAGGTGGGTGTATCCAAAGAGCAGTTGGAGAGAATTTTTTAGTCATTCAAATGGCAGGATCCAAGGGTGCAGGAACCACCTGTGACATTCTGAGGAGTATCCTGATTTGGCATGGCATCATGTCCGGCGTACTTTGCCCACCGCACTTCTACTATTCGTACAAGATAATCCTCTAAATTTAAATTAAGATAAATTACTTCATATTAAGATAAGAGCTTACTGTTCGTTGGTCAGATGAAAAGGGGAGACCAGTTCCCATAGAGGCGGCACGGCACCATTTGATGGGATTCAGCTGTGCCCACAGAGACAATATGACTGAAAATTGCAAGCAGCGAATGCCTAATGACCGACCAGGGAAAGATACAGATGTTCAAGTAATGAAAACAAGATTGCATTGCTTTCTGGACATGGCTGTGTGTGTCAGAAATAATAATTATATTTGTTCAGATTTATACGTATTTGAATTTCGAATTTTAATGTTGATGTGACACACTTTTGGGGCAAGGCTTGCTCGTGTTTTTACAGCCTTTAGTATAAAATTGGGGAATTTAATGACACATAAACTTGTCCCCGAAATGTTTCAGAATTTGATTTACATATTTCTAAAATTCAAAAGCACATCAAGTGGGTCAAGCATGCTGACAGACTGAAAGACTGACAAACGGAGAGACGGAGAGACGTGCTGATATTGCAAACTTGTTAATTAGCCAAAAAAAAAAAAAATGTTTATTCACGATTAATCTACGCTAACTTATGAGATACTCGTACATGTACACAAATACTAGTAAAAAACCAAGGGACCCCTTCACTTCACGGAGCTGCTGAAGTTTTTCTCATTACTCAGGCAATTATTGCAAATGGTGCAGAAGATTTGCTGTGAAACGGAAACCGATTTGGTTACAGAATCATCAGCGATTCGATAGGGATATGGTACTCACTGGAAGAGAGGAGCGAGTGCCGCCGCCAGCCTGCGAGGAGCCGGTGCCCTCGAAGGTGCGCAGCCAGGACTTGATCACATTCGTGGGCGGTGTCTGGTAAATGCTGAACTGTTTCTTGAACAGCCTCTGGGCGGCGCTGATGGAGTCGTTGCTCTTGTAGTAGGCGCGTATGATGAACGCCCGGTGCACACCCGTCCACTGGTCCATTTCGACTGCAAATGCAAATGCAACTGCAACTGCAACAACGCCATCCGGCGCCATCTGCTCTCCATCTGCTGCTGTGCATGCCATGTGTCGTTTGCCGCTGACCACAAAACTGCGGCTGGCACCACTTCCGGCTCATGGTTGACATAAAAAACGCTCTCTCTCTCTCTTATTAATATAAACAGAAGTCTAAAAAGAATCCATATATATTCATAATTATACTCGGATATACATATGCGGGCAGGCAGATCTAATTGGTCGTGTAGTGCGACGTAGGCTCTGGTCTATACATACATACATACATACATAGGTGCATCGGCGTGCAGCTAAAATTATCCACGACACGGATGACGCGGCGTATGAGCAATTTGAAATTCTTGTTTGCTTGTCGTCAAATAGTTTGTGGGCTGCACCGCCTAGTTAAGTTTCAAGTGCAAATTGTTTTAACACTCAGTGCCTCCTGCCTTTTGCCTTCTGCACCACTGCCTTTGTATATCAATCAATCAATCAATCAGGCGAGAGCATCATCATTATGCTTCATCAGCGTCGGAAAGCCCAGTCATCAAGAAAGGGCGTGACTGGGGGAGGGCCTGGAATCCGGGAAGTGCAAACCGAAAATCCACTTCAACTCATTTAAACTTTTTCGCTACATGTTGAATCCCCTTTGCGATTCGGCAAGTGAGTAAGCAGTTGGCAATGCCAAAGTCTTTAAGCCATTTCGTTGTCTCCATTGCCGTCTCTCTAGATACACTACCAGCCAAGGGTCGTTGGCTTTCAGACAGAAATTAAATTCGTAAACTCTACATTAAATTCTATTTGTGGTTCCACCCAATCAATGCCATATGAAGGGACATATTCTATACGTTATTTTTCCCCCCGATTTCTATTTATTCAGAGAGTGTATACAAGTTTTTCCATTTGGAAAATGTTCGTATTTTTTTCGCCCTCTTTTGCCGATTTTGTTTTAGAGATTTTTTTCGAGTCTCCATTTTGCTGGACCATCGAGCACGTAACTGCAATACAATGCACGGCCATCGAATAGATAGATACAGATACATTTATGTAGTATCCGATGCTGTTGTTGTTGTTGTTGTTCTTGTTGGTGTTGCTGTTGCTGTCGCTGTCGCTGTTGCAGCAAAGTTAGCAAATGTTGCTGTCGCTTTGCCATTTACACAGGGAGCTGCCATCTAGTAGAGGACAGGCAGGACCAGGAAGGCAGCCAGCCATCCGGCCATCTATCCATCCATCGCACGTCCAGCCAAACCCCACTCTACTTGAGTGTTTCTGTGTTTGTGTACAAGCATCTGTATGGAGTGTGGATCTGTGTATCTGTGTGTGCGTGTGTGCTCGTATGGAGGGGCATCGTTCGTTTCTTTTTCCTGTCTCTGCTTGTCTTTTTGACACCTTCATTTGCTTCGAACAGTCAGCTCCAGTCAGGTGGTGGGGGACGAGTGCTGCAGTGATTTTATTTGCTTTCGTAACTTTTTTATCCACCTCTGCCGCCAATAGTTTGTACGTGTGTGCGACTGGGTGTTTCATTTTTGCTTAAAATTCTTTGTTTAAGGAAAATCGTTTTTTTGGTGGAGAGGAAGTGAAGCAAACAAGAATTTATCAAAGGAAAATAGATTTGGGTAATGAATTAACCATATTATTCACAAATTACAGAAAGAATATCCCTTGATCCCCTTTTACATTTACCAGGATCCGCTTCCATACATACTCGTACATAGTTTCCGTTTTCTTTTGTCCTGTTGACCCTCCACCCCTTTAAGCCCGCTTCTCTGGCCTGCCAAGATATTGTAGAAAAATGCCCAGAAAAGAAATCTGGCCAACAAAAAAGCAACAACAATGCCAAGACAAATGATCCAATGACTGTCTCACTGCACTTTGGCCCACATCAACGGGCCGCAGCCCCAGAAAAGGGAAAAAACCTAAAAGAAAAACGTATCAGGCCAAGGCACATGGCCCGGAGCTGTCTCAATATTCGGTAAGCGAGCAGTTTTTTGTTGTATGTAAAGTTGGGGCTGGATTGGGGGTGGATTCGGGGCGGGAGCCAACCTCTAACACTTTTTGCCGATGCTGATGCTGACGATGATGACAAAGGGCAGCGCATGGGGCAGGCTCTGAACTAGGTCAAGACTTTGTTGCTTATCTTTTTCGGTAAGTTTTGGTGGAGAGCGGAAAAGTGGACTCCCACACATATTTTGGAGCATTCTTCAGCTGGGAAATTAGCAGGGAACTCATATTAAATTTTGCATCGCAAATACTGCGAAGAAGGTCAGGCCGATGGAGGCAGGGCAGGGAGCAGGGCAGTGGGTTACACACGCCACTCAAGCCGGACGCTTTCATAAGCGATTCACTTTCCGGCAGGGCCGCAGATAAACACACTCACACACAGATACATAGATACACATGCAGAGGGCGAAATTCAAGGAGTCGGCATGGCTGTAAATCTGTGCTAAACAGGATGGGAGGCTCCGGCAGCTGCAGCACAGCGCAGCACAGCATAGCGCAACGGAAGGGGATGTGGATGCGGATGAGATTGAGGATGCAGCATGAGGGAGGAGGAGAAGCAGGAGGCAGCTGCTAAGACAGCAGCGTGGCACGCGCGGATGCTAGGCGTTGATAGCGGCAGCTTATCAGCTTCGTTAGAGCCAAGACCAAGAACCAAGGGCCAGGAGCTGCTACCGCCAGCATCCTGCCGGGGGACACATTGCGTGTGCGGGCATTAAAGGAGCATTACATTAAAGTGGCGGAGTGGAGTGGAAGCCAATCCCGGAAGCTCGGAAGTCAAGTGAAAGTTGGTGGCAAGGACGCAGCCACTTACTTAGCTCCCTCTTAAGTATGGTTACCTCACTTTCAAAGGGGATTCTTCAAAGCGTAAGTCGGGATATCAGCCATTCAATAAGGATTCATGGGCGAGTGAGACTGCGAATATACCTGTACATGTATAGTTTTCAACAGAAACCAGCTTCAATAGTCAGCTTTAAGTCTTAATCCGTTGCATTTCTCATTCAGAACAAATTCGATAATATTCTTAGGGTTTAATGGTCCTGGGCCGAAAAAGGCATAATTTTTAAAGAACAAATGAAGTAAACATTTTCTATAGGGTTGAGATGGCAGAGCTCAAAGTTGAGGTCCATAAGGCTGCATCAGCTGAAGGTCTTACTCCACATTCCACAGCATAAAGGCCTCGTCCGTCAGTAACGTTGCTGGGTGCCCCATTCGGACTCTTCCGCTACCCAAAATCGAGGAGCCTTGTACTGCTGAGAGTCCCGGTTCTCCTTAGTCACAAACAGCAGAGCATTGATCATTTGCATGGTCTCCTCATGGCTCAGCCCTGTATCGCGATCCACATCGTGGAGAAATTCAGACGGCGGCATTGTCCTGCTTTGGTCAAATATTTACTAATGACGCCATTCCCGTCCTTCCACAACCACAACCTTCCAACTTTGAACTTTAATGCCCTTTCCTCCTTCCTCTATCTCTCTTACTCTTGAATTTTGTCTGCTACATGGCAACTACACAGCGATGTAGTTGTAGTTGTAGATGTAGTTGCCATTAATAAAACAAATAAATTCAATTAAATTACAATCTTATTATTTTATATTTTTAGATTTAGTTCGCCTATTGTGATTGGCGAATCCAGGGATACAAATTTGTATGTTCCGCCAAAAAGTATGCACCATATAAAGTCGTTTCAGAATTTCGTATCATGCTTTTTGGCTTTAATTTGGATGTAGAATTGATGTCAAAATCACGTAGATATACAATTTGTGGGCTGTAATCAAGGTTCTTGTTCGCTGTTAGCACGTCCAAGAAAGGAATATTGCGGATAACGGTTTGTTATAATATATATACAAATCCCCTGGCCAAAAGCTGCAGCTGTTGCACCGGTTTTTCACTGCTCACCGTTTAATATCCCGAGATGGGCGTTAATTTCATTCCAAGGGATCTGTTTTCTGTCTGTTGCCTCCTGGGGTCTGGATGGACTTTTCCTGATTCATGGAGTTTAACTTTTTTGAACGTTTCCTGTACCTTTTGAAAATACCTATAAGTACATATGTATCCATTAGATACGTGTACAGAAATGTACATACATTAAGCTGTTTAATCTGGTGGGGGCTCCTCAATTGCCAGGCTTAACATTCCAGGCATATAGAGATTACTATAGAGTTTTCTGGGGTATGCGGCAACAAGTGAGGGAGGTGGGCGGTGGTGTGGCAGCATCGACAAGTTGAGACCGACGCCAACTTGTGCACACATACGCACATGCATCCCGGCCATATGGCCAAATCCATATTTTATGGTTCAAACATTGCCCAGGAGTTGGGCCCAAGGTCCTCGGGGCTTAAACTGCAGTAGGTGCCGTCCCGATTATGCAACTTTCCCCCACCCCCAAGGATCTGCGCACACACACGCACACACATAGATTAAATAGTTTATGCTGTTTGCATGGCAGCTTGTTGCCGCTGTTAACCTGCTCTTTGACATTAAGCGAAACGCCCCGGACATGGACACGGTCCAGACCACGTAGTGGACATTGCCAAAGAGCGGCGTGGTGTTCATGTGTGCTGTGTGTAAGGGGGTGGGGTGCTCCAGGTCCCACTATTTGTTTGTCCTTGTACGGTCCTTAATGTTCGGTCTCCAGAATCAAATTGGCCTTCCAGCGGCTTTTGTTTGACATCAGCCAACACAGATCATCAGCGAGGATTCGTGATTCTGCTTGATGTTATGCAGCAACGCGTCACAGCCCTCCTCCTTTGAAATATTCTGCGCGTAATACAAATCTGAAAAACTCCCAAAAACGATACCTATTATCTCTCTTTTTCTTCACATTACTTCAAGGAATTATCTTTAATTCATAAATTTTTAATTCATAATGAGTAATCATAATTGACTAAAACGAACCACCACCATTGCCAACTAAAACGCACTATTTTTATTTTTACTTATTTTCCTACTTCGTAATTAGATAATTGTAACATTTGTAATTGGATAAATGCATTCGTTTATATGCTTGCAAACTTAATCAGGTTTATTTTTCCTCATCGCATTCTCAAAGTGTATTTCTCCTATCCTCTGCCGTCTTCCTTCAATCTTCTTCTTTAACAATTCTCTTTTTTCATCTTTCTTTTTGTTTGATTCTTATTAATTTCACTTTCACATAACACAAAAGGCTGAAAAGAAATTTAAGTTGATCAATAGCAAAAGAATATTAATAATAGTGCATACATATGTACATACATTCATACATATATAAAGATGAAATGCAAATACAATTTTATAATTTAACCACCAACGAGACGAAGAAGTCAGCAAACGGAATAATCAAAACAAACACCGTAAGAATCGGTGCGAGTGATTTGCTGCTTGCATCGTTCTCTCTCTCCACACTCTCTTTTGCTTACACGTCGCTCTACTGCATACTCTAACTTGCAGAGGAGAGTATGTCGGCTTCGAAGTTCGTGCTGTGTCTCCAATTGATTTTATTTTTTCTTTCTTGGGCTTTAACCAGATATTCCACAAAGGTCTTCTCGAACATCGGTTTTTGTTTTTTTGGTCGTTTCACAAATCATTTCGCATTTTCTTTCACTTGTTAAAGTTGCTTGTTACAGTTAATTTTCCCTTCTTCTTTTTTTGGTCCGGTTGCTTGAATCTTGTTTGTGATCTTGTTTTCTGGTTTGCTACATATATTTTAACTTTTTTAACGATTTTAACGATTACCAAAATTCACTGAACTGCCGAGATTGAACTAAAGTAGCACAATTTTGCTGCCATGGCCTCGCCTTCGCTCTGCTTTCTTTCTGCTTTGTCTCTAGATGTTCTCGCCGTTTCTTTCTCCAAACGTTCTGCTCCGTTCGTTGGCCCCGCTCTCCCGCTCCTCTCCTAGCCACTTTCCTAGTGTTTTCCTGCCGTTGACTAAAATCTGATCTGTTATTTAAGGAAAGATTATGTTCGAATTTTCTTCGCAGAGACAAATTCCTTGTTTTTCTCACTCTCCACTTAACCCGTAATTTTTCCGTCTTGTGAACCAAAAAAAAAAAAATTATTGGAAGCGCCTTGGCCATCCAAAAAATATTCGGAAATAAATTCTTGAAATTCTTTTACTACAAATAATGCCGGGAATTGTTTTAAAATATCCACGGATGCCTTTAATTCTTCGCGATTAAATTTCCTTAATTACAATCCCATTCGATAATCAAAATCTAAATTAGAAGAAAACTACAAACTAAAACTGTTTCTTGTTTTTCTGAAACCCATGCGCGCTACAGATCGTAACATTGCCTAAAGCGTAAGCGACACTTTCGTTGGGTGTACACCAGGGTGAGTGACAGTGAGAGAAAGTGAGCGCAGCAGAAAGTGAACTCTCTTCAGTCAGTCCGGCTCTCTTAAATGACAGTGCGGAAAATTCTCTTCCCGCGCAATTTTTGAATCCGAAGGTAAAAATTTAACTATTGTAGTAATACACAAGACAACAAATATTATCAAGAGCTAGACAGACAACAAATTTTAGAGCGATAAGCCTTTAACAAATCTACCGGATCTTCCCAGATTCTCAAAACAAGGCATGATTATTTCGAAGTTTGATAACCCTTGAACCACTGTGCGCTGTTCAGCGTCGAATTTGAATTTTTCGTTCTCATTACAACATCAAGAGAGACGTAAAGAGAGTGGAGAGAGAGAGAGGGAGAGCGAGAGAGCGGGAGATGTACTTCAATATTCATTTTAAAGAGACATAGAATACATCGCCAGAGCGTAATAACGCTGCTACACTCTCTTTTCCACTATCTTGCTCTCCCTCTCTCACGTTACGATGTTGTTGCTTTATTGCCCTCTCTCTCGCTTTGCGTGAGTATCAGTGTATCTGTAGCCTGTATCAGTGTGTGGTGCGCGTATCTGTAAAGAGCGCATATTACAAGCGCACTTGCTGCTACTTTTTCGCTGTTTCTTCTGCTGCGGGCAGCGCACTCTCGAAACTCACTCTGTGGCGCTCGGTTTAACGGTTAATTTGCTCCCCAGAAGCAGAAATCAGCGAACGAACGGTCGTCACCGAAGAAAAGCGTACTGAAAAGCATCGCTGTGCCGCCTCCCATTCTCCCCCCGCATTGTAAGCGCTACGAGACAGTCTGTTATTGTGTGCTAGTGAGTGTTGGTGTGTTGTGCAGTTTGCATACACACAGATACGGATTTAAATTAAATACTTTGGCTTAATTAAATACTTCCGCGGCATCCATCGTCGTTGCTGTGTCGCTGTCGGCGTTGTCTACGGTTATCGATTCTCGTTGTCCCGCTCGCACGCACGCACGTTGGTTCTGTTCTTGTTTGTTGTGTCTCGCCACAGTCGTCGTCGCCGTCGAAGTCCCAGCGTCGCTGTCGCCGTCGTCTTTTGTTAGTGTGTTTGTGTATGTGTGGAAAAGGGCCTCCGCGGCAGAGAAAGCAACAAAAGAAGGAGACTGTGGAAAATAGTAAATAAACCAGGTGCCGCCGCTTTAGGACAGGTGCAAAGAGCATATCACAACAGCCAGCAAAGGTAAAGCCAAACAGGAAAAGCAGTTGGGGCTACATAACGGTGAAAGTGATTTTTCGCAATGAGTGAAAGATTGTGCTGTGTGTGTGTGTGTGAACAGTTTTTCCCCCATTTGCTTTGGCCTCGCCATTCGCGCTGGGCGAAGAAGCAACAACAAATGTTGAATAAGAAGAAGCAGCAGCAGAACTGGTAGCCGGAAGATTTTTCTGCGAGTTGCCACCCACGAAACAACGCCACAAAAAGGGCCAGAAGTTACTCTTCTCGCGGCGGCGCATTGATTGGGCTCTCTCCCTCTCTCTTCTTTCTCTCTGTGGCACGCAGAAAGGTAGCAGAAACAGGCGCGTGGCAGCAGAAAAAGTAGTAGATTGCAGTTTTCGAGTTTGGAAATGCAGCCACGCGTTGCGTTGCGTTGCTTCCTCTCCTTCGCTCTGTGCTAGTGATGGCCTGTCTCTCCGTGCTCTCTGACCACCTTGCAACCCCTAAACACTGTGCGCTCTCTCGCTGCGTTCCATACCTGTGAGTGTGCGCCGTCTCTGTCTGACGCTGTCGCTGCCGCTGCCGCTGGCCTCGTGTGTCCCCGCGCGATGCTCATCTCGTGTCGTGGCTGTGTTTGACTCTCAGGCTTCATTCTTGCATTCGACTGACAACAGAGCAAGGTTCTCTAACGGTACAAATTTCCACTCTGTTCGTCCGTTCGTACGTTCGTAGTTCTGTTTCTCTGCCGTGTGTCCGTGTGCGTACGTGCGTGTGTGAGTGGTGTTTTGGCACTTTGCGAAATACTTATCGAATATTTTGCAGTGTAGGAAAAGCGGACTGCAGGCCCACTGGCAACTCTGCCACCCCACCACGTCTCTTCGGCAACCCAGCAGAACTGTCAAAAGCAGAAAACAGAACGCCACAGAACCCCATTCGCACGTCCGAACACTGAGAGTGCAGTTTCTTAAATTTTTGCGGTTCCCTTTTATTTAACAATGTCAAATTATCCCAAGTGAAATCCAAATTAAAATTAGAGAAATTGAACTGAAAATCACGGCCACCGACGTTGCATCCAAAATTTACTGTTGTTGCCGCCGCGCCACCATTTTGTAAGCGAAATGCGAAAAGAGAGGAGAAAGCAGCAGCAGAGTGGAAATGGATGTGGAAAATGAAAATGAACAGAAAGGAAAACAATCAGTCCGTTGCCGTCGCACAAAAACAAAAAAGGAAAAGCGCCCGTCAGAAAGTTCAATCCTCCGTTCACCGCTGCTGCTGCCGCTGACGCCGCGTTCCACCGCCCATCGTTCCCATCGTTCGGCTGTTGCCTGTTCCCGGTTTTTCGTGTGTTCCATTAATGAAAAATCCACCCCGGCGCGGATCCAGAGCGCGCCCCCACAAACAAAACAAAGTCGGCAGCAGAAGCAGCGGCGGCCCCGTCCGTCCGTCCGTCCGTTCGTCTGTCGCCCTTTGCCCTCTGTCTGCTGTGCGTGTGTGCTTTTCTAGTCTAGATGTGCGTTTGTGTGTGCGGACGGGACGGGTCGGAGAATTTTCCATTTTCCATAAGGGTTGCACATCACACACAGGCGGCCGAAAAACTTTTCAAGTTTACTTTTATGCGATTTCCACAGTCGTTCTGTTCTGCTGTTTTACTCTTCATATGCCCCCTCCTCCCACTCGCTTTTTACAAGTCACTCTGACGTTTCGGCCATTTTTCCCTTTTGTTCCTTCAATGCCTTAATTTTCGCTTTTCATTTTCCTTCTGCTCTCTGCTCTGTTTCTGTTTCTCTTTTGCTTTTCTTCGTTTTTGTTATTTGCCGGCGCTTTTCTGCTCCTGGTTTTTTTTGACAACTTTTCGAGGGTTGTTCGATGGTTTTGGGAGGCTCCTAGTTGGGTTTCCTTGTTGATTAATGCGTTCCGATTGAGTTCCAATTAAAACGGGAATTTCTTTCCATTCTCTCCTAGTGGATATATATTTCTTCTATTGGAAAATATGATTTTTTTGGCTATTTTTCTTTTCAATTGGTTCTGGTTGGAACTTATTTCCAATTGAATAGTTTTCATCATTTAGCAGCCCTCCAAATACTAGATCTCATTAGGGCACTCTTTGAAGTACGAATATGAATGGAAAATAATTGCAATTTAAATGATTTTCACAATTTTGGAGCGGGAAAACGTGCTCAAGTGGGGCACACGGTGGCGAAATGACACATAAATTTAAGAGATGATAATATAAATATTCCCCTCCTTTGATCCATTTCTAATAAAGCCTTTCCCTTTCTCTCTCTATCTATCTCTTTTTGTATCCGTCTTGCAGCTGGTTCCACAATCACAGAGAAACCACATGAAAACGGAAAATTTATCACGCAAATCAAAAGTGAAATAAAATTTGAAAGTGTTTTACACTGCGCTACAGGAAGCTGAGAATAAACAAACAAGCAAGAGAGCTACACTACCAACAGGAACAACAACATTAGCAACATTAAAAACAAACAAACTAACAAACAAACAAGAAACATTAACAGAAATTACACCAACACCAAATAACAACAACAATCGCGCGCGTTTCACGAGCGTTTGTCTGACACAAAAAATACAAAGAAAAGAAATAAAGTCTCAGGTCTCACGTGGAGGCAGAGACAAAGCTTTGAAGAGAATAAGAAGAAGAAGAGGTCGCGTAGTCGCCAGATCGTTCCGATCTATTGCATAACCCCCCTTTTATCGCACGCGGAGTCGAGGCTTAGGCCCCAAAAAATCGCCAAAATTCTACACCAACAAGCTTTAATCAGCCCCGAGATTTCGCTCCAGTTCGCAACGGCGACCACAATGCCCTACAACGGCGCCAGCAACGGAAGCGGTGGAGCCGGCGGCGGCGGAGGGGCCACCATAGTCGTCAGCGAGGGGCCCCAAAACAAAAAGATCCGCACCGGTGTCCAACAGCCCGGCGAGAATGATGTGCACATGCATGCTAGGGTGAGTACCTCCAGAATCTATGTACCTACATTCCACAGTTCTCTGGGCCAGATCTGTCTCCATAAAGCTCAATGTCCTTGTCGGGTGGGTGGATAGCAGCACGGGGTGGATGGGGAGATCCACTCTTGCCACCCTTATCAGACACAAACAATAGTATTCAACCGGCACTCATCCATTCAATCGGCTCTCACCACCTTTTTCCTGCCCGCCTGTACCTTCGGTGGCCTCTGGGCGGCTGGACTAGCTGATAATTTCCGCTACGGGGTGGTAGTTCCCTGATAAAGTTTTCCCTTTTTTTTTTTGGGGGTTGAAGTTCCCAAATGCATGGAGCCCTCTCTCTCTCTCTAATGGCAGATTGCATTGCTTTTATCCGAAATATAGCGCAGAGACCGTCGCTAACATTTCATAATGTTGATAACATTTCGTGGGGTAGAAAAAAAGCAGCAACTGGAACATTATTGGATACAAAGTAACACATTTCCAATAAAGAAAAAAGCGAGCATTGATATGGTTGGAATTATGAAGAAATCTTCAAGCATGGATACCATTTGGCACCACTTCCAGGAAGAATCAATAGAGAGAATCATTCTTTAGAATTAGATGGGAATGTTTTCAGGAAATTGAATTTATTCTTGCCTCTCAATTCGTTTGGACTCTGCCGGCTCAATCACATTTCTATAATGGAAACGAAACTTAAACTTAAACTTAAATTGAAACATCCTGTGGCTTTTACAATTGGCTTGCAGCATTCTGTGGCCGCCGGCGACAGCTGTAATTTTCCACGGCCCAAGCCCAAGCCCAAGCCGAAGCCCAAGCCGAAGCCCAAGCTTTCTGTTGGCACTGGCACCCACGACGCCTGCAGCAGCAACAGAGAAGTGGCAGCACAGAAACAGCCGCGGCAGTGTGGCAATTGTTGCTGTTGGGGCTGGTTGGAGGGTTGGAAAAATCGATTTCCACCATTGCCACCGGCTGTCTGCTGCTCGCCGGCCCCTTATCTGCTCGAGCCGATAAAAATAACATTGGGTCCTATGCACAGAGCCCAGCCAGAGTCGACAAATAAAAACCGAAAACATGATAAAACATGGCCCAAGAAGGCGTGCTCGCGCCCGTGTTCGATAGTGTATTGATTCCTGTGGGGCAAGGCCTGGAGGCAGCCCCAGCATGGATATTACTTCATTTCGGTTGCCAGTTGTGGCATGGAAAGATGGCTGGGTGGCACGTGCATGAAAGGAGCACGCTCTTGCGGCCGCGCAAAGTATGCAACAATTTTTCCCGTCCCTTAACTAATGGCATTGCCTGTGTGAGAGTGTTTGTGTGCTGGTGTGTTGGTGGATGCCTCATTTCTCATTTGGCATTTGAGCTGTTGCTTCCGCTTGATGTTGCTGCTGTTGCTGCTGCTTCTGCTGCTGATGTTGCTCCTCCTCGTCGTCGTTGTCGTCGCCCACACTTGACTTGACAGCGCAATTAGCACATGAAGCAGCATCTTCTCGTCATTTCAAGCGTTTGGGTCGTCACCGTCGCCTGTCTGTCGCTCTCTGCTCTGCAGGCCCTTTGCCGGACTGCCTGGCATCTGCCACTTGGCATCGTTTACGCTCTCCTGCCTAGACCTGCCACTGCCACTGCACTGCATACCTGTAGGCGCCCCAGCGCGGACAGGAGCGAGCGAGCATCGCCGTTGCCGTTGCCGTTGCCGTTGCGTACGTGCCTTAAACGTCACTTCCTACGTGCCCAAAAGGTAGCGGGCAAAGGAGGAGCGAAGCAGCCATGTGATTAAGTGCACTCGTAGGCGGATGCGCTGAATCCCATGGACTAAAGAGAGACAGAGAGAGAGAGAGGGGCAGGTTAAACGATTTAGTTTTTGCCCTTTTTGCTAATGCCGCTTGAACCAGAGATCAGACATTGTGGCAGCCCTGAAGAAGTCCCCCTTTAGGGGTGCTGCCGTGTGTCGCCCAGGCCTGACCTACTAATGGTGGCACGCGAGCGAACCGAAAGGGAAATCCAATAGCAAATGGGAAAGAACGAGCACTTGAGCCCGGAAATGCCACACAGACACAGGTCTCGGGAGGAACAAGTTCTTCGTACTTGAATGCGTTAAAAAAAAGAAGTTTTCAGGATTCGAAAGATCTTGGATTTAAGAGCTTCAAGCAGGCGAGCATCTGGCATCTCCTTTCGGGCATTCGGTCAAATCAAATGTAAAGTGCACGTCCCCTGATTGAATCTTCATCATTCCATGCGGGTCATCAGCATGTCTGCCTTTTGCACTTTGCCACAGCCACTGCCACTGCCACTGCCATTTCCATTGATGCATTCTGAAATACGTTGGGATGCGGCAACGTCACTCACTCACTCCACTGTCGCCAATGTGTCTGGGAGCATGACGCATGCCACTCCACTCCACTCGTAAAATTCTGCATCCAGACTGGAGGCCATAAATAGAAGGGGCACACACTCCTCCTGCCGCCGGACCAGGGGCAGCCACCCACCACTCGATTGGCAGCTGGAGTAGGAGTAGGAGTAGGAGTGGTGCAAAAAGTCAGAAGGTATTTTTTGGTGGTGCGTCTGGAGGCCAACCAAACAATCCACACATCCGCCCCCTTTGGGCGGGCACCCATCCCCGTTTCGTCGCTGATGCAACAGTCAAAATGCATTTGCCAGAATCTGTCTGTCTCTGGGCTGCGGCCTCTGGCCATCGGCTGTTAATTGAATGCATCACTCCGGGCAACACGGGGGCTGTGCAGCAACTGGAGATGCACTCGACTCCACTCCACTCCACTCCACGGGGGTTGCAAGTTGCAAGTTCTCTTTAATCATGCTTTGTTTTTACCTTTTGGCTAGCTTGCAACGCTGGCTTTTTTACTAGAAATAATTGATTTTCATTGTCTCTGGTCCGCGAATGTCCGCGTGTATGGAAGGGTGGGCTAGGTGGCTGAAAGGGTTGTTCGTGCATCTGTCCAGCTGTCCATCCTTGGGGGCTTATTACACCCTCTGATGCTGCTGCCGCTGCTGCAGGGTTGTGTAATTGAGCTAATTGAAAGTGCTGCTTGTCGCTGCTAGTTACCGTAAGAGTATCTCCTGCACGAGTATCTCCACTTTACCGCATGTATCTCTAAGGAACTTTAACTTTCGATTGTAGCCTTTGGCACCGCTAAGAAGTTTCCTTTTTCTGGTACTGACATTCGATCTCTTCGATGTTTGATTGATTTTCCGTATGCTGTACTGAAGTTTTCTTCTTTTGGCCTCAGCAAATGAAATTTCCTGCCTGATTGGCATTTCAAATGAGTCGGAGACAGCTGTGGCTGTGACTGTGACTGTGACTGTCGGACGACACTGTGAATAATAAGTTCTGTTGCTCATATTTCGGTCAAAGCCATCATAAATTCAAAATCGAATGGAAAGTCATGCATGTTCGGCAAAATATGCTTTGGGATTTCTATTCGAATGACCTGTAAATCAGTCGCATTGGGGAACTCAATTTCCAATTGCTGCATTATTATTCTTATTCGTTCAAGCCATTATTTTTTGTAGTTTAAATTGAAAATCTATATATTTTCTATTTTTGTATTGTCTGAAATGTAAAAATTGTTGACTTGGCAAAAGGTTTGATGGCTTTTTCTATCGCTTCGCGAAAATTCATTAGTTTCTTAGCGAAAAAAATGTTGTCAGCCTTTTAGAAATCATATTAATTTCCTCTTTTCCTACAACCAGAGAAAAAAAACCATGAAATTTTAATATTTACACCTATGTATGTATATTTAAAAATATATACCAATCGATTTTTTCCGAGAGTGGAAATTGTCAAAATGAATGTGTTTCAGCTATATTTTGACATGAATATGAAAATATTTGATTTAAATATTTAGTGTTTTAAAATACATTTCATATTTATATTAAATATATTTCCTAAGGTGTTTAATATTAATATTTATTTATCTAATATATTCTCAAATCAAAGTGAATTCTATATAATTTCACTGTTTGCATTTTTGAACCGAATTTTATATTTCAATATGCGTGTGTTTCTTTTTACTACCTCGTTTTCCTCCGAGGGTATGCAGATAAATATTTATCCAATAAATAAAATATGCAACACTCACGAATGATGAAAATAGTTTTAATTTCTGCATCCAAAATTAAAGTTTTGAGTTATCATCTCCTAGAATTTGATTTAATAACTTCATTGCCTCCCAAGAAACCACAGCCATGATGATGATGATGCGGCTGACGAGCTCCTTGGTTGGGCCTCAAATTAACACCTTGTCATTATGTTTTATTCTGGTTTCATTCGGTGGACTGCACAGACAGCCGACAGCGTAATAAGGCGATTTGCTGGCATTAGGAAAACGTAATCTAAACAAAAAACCAACAAAAAAACAAAAAAACACGCTTCCAAAAATAAGTTGTCAGGCAATTTCTTTTCAGTTTTCGTTCTGTTCGGCGGAGGTGTCCGCCTTAAACTCCAATTACCAGAAATTATGAATCGTGTGGGGATAGAAAAAAGTATAGTAGAGAAGAGACAGAGACAGAGACAGAGAGAGAGAGAGTGAGAGATGTGAATGTTCTTCTCAGCAAAAAAAAAAAAAAAAAGAAAACAGAAAAAGAAAAAGTTCAATTTATGCCCCTTGTGGCCACTATCCCATTCCGATCCTATCCATTCTGCTGCCCCTGCTGTTACTTCTGCTTTCTTTATGTTTTTCTTTTTGATTCTTTTCTTGTCTCTTACTCCCGTTTACTTACATCGCCTTGAGCGGGGGGCAGTATTGTCGTGTATTTGCCGGATGTCGTGCTGGGTCTCCCCCTCTCTCGAAGGTCGGAAGTGTAGTTTTTTAAGTACACGCTTATATATAATTTGATATATGGCTCATTGTCATTTTGCCATCTTCTGGTGGACATCTACCAGATACAGCTACAGCTACAGCTTCTGCAACTGTATCTGTAAATGTATCTTATTCTGCGATTTCTAAGGGAGCACCCGTTCTCTGGGGGTCAGGATAGTGTGTTTTTTATGGAGTACAAAGTTGAACAAGGTCATCCAGAGATGTTTCTTCCCTTCCACATGAGAAGTGGCTGAGGTGGAAGAACCCGGGGGGAGTTCTTGGAAAATATCTGCCCTCCGATGGAGGATATTTCCTGGTTCTGTTATTCCAAGTGCCCTTTTGATTATTGAATTTTCGTTGTAAATATGAACATGTCTAAGAACCAACCACTGACCTTCCGTCCGGGGCGGAAGTGGGTCGTAATAACCACCCTGTAGAGTGTAGAGCCCACCCCCTCACGCACTTTCCTTCTTGAGATTTTCAACAGCTGCATGCAGATTTATTCATGGACTCACCTGCGTATGTAATTATATCATTATTGAGGGGTACTTCTGAAGTTTTGTCCATTAATGGATCAACGCTTCGCCTTCGCTGCTGTGTTTGTATCTGTATCTGTATTTCTGACGACATGCGACACACTTTTAAATGCCAATTACGAGCGACTGCTAACGGTTCTCGTGCCGCTTCTCTTTAGCCTTTTTCTATTATGGCTACCCTCTACTTTGCCGTTGACTTTTGCCTTTTGTCTTTTTTTTCCCCCTCGTACTCGTTCAATATGCCAGGCACAATCGCTGCCTGCCTGCCACCTCCCAAATTCGAGGCCCAGAACCCGAACCCAAACTGAGAGTCGGAACCCATGTAATGCGGTACTTTGGAAACTTGCGTCAATTACAAATGTGTTTGTGCGTTTCGGGAGAACTAAAGGGGAAGAGCGGGAGAGAGATAGAGAGAGAGTTAGAGAATGGGGGCGGGGGCGGGAGCATGGACACAGCGACAGGCTGGAGGCAAACGCCGTGACTTGCATAGAAATGTAATTTTTGTTCTCTTATATATATATTTTTTTTTGTTTCTTAGTCGCGCTGTCGTCGCTGTAGCTCTACGAATTCCTTTTCCATCGCTGGGTCCCCAACTTGGGGCTCTCGAATAATTCGCTACGGTACAATTAGTTTTCATTTGGCCGTGCCGCCTTCTTCTCGCTGCTCATCTCCCTCCCTACGTCCTACGCCCCACAACCTACTCCCTTCTCGTACTCCAGCCATCCAGCCAGATCCCTCCCCAAGAACTGGCTAAGAGTGTTCCGCTTCCTCCTCCTACTCCTCCCCCCGCTTTGGGGCAAGTTTATTTTCACTTTGAGTCATTACAACATTTTGGCATGTTCTTCATTCTGCTGTATTATTGTTATTACGATTATTGCGTGCCACGTTCTCTCCTTCTCTCCTTCTTTCCTTTGCTTCTTGTCTGCAGCTTAGTTGGGAATTCTAATATCGGGTTTGGCTTTGGAATGAATTTCGTGAGTGAAATATCGTGATGCAAGTACAAACAAAAGACACGCATTGGGAGATTTTCCAGCGCAGAAAAGTATCTGAACTACCGTTTTCGTTCAGTTAAAGCCCCGTTCTGGGCCCAGATATTTTTGATTTGCTGTTGAATGTTTTTTTAATTATTATTTTTGCAACCAAAGCCGCATGGCCAGCTTCTTGAGCCGGTTGGCTTCCTGCTGTGTTCTGTGCTATGTTGCGCTGTGCGCTGCGGTGCGTAGAGGAATGCCAGCCAGGTCTGGAGAGGTATGGACGGGAGGGGGGCTTGGGGCTTTGCCTCAACCGCTGACTAATGAAATTTCATTCAGCTCATGCTGCAGGAGAATGCAACCGCTTTTAGATAATTCTTTGATTATGAAAGCTAGAATTCCCTGTAAGACGCTTTGTTGTGGCTTTCACTTTAACACTAAAATGTTATACGTTTAAGCTTCACTTTGGAGATACAAAACGTTCTGTTTTTAACATTTTCACAAGCAATCCGAATAGCTGTTCCTTTCCGAGCAGATTTGGAGACATTTCAAAAGGGGTCAAGTGCAGTGTATCTCTCGGATACTGTTTGCAAATAGCCATTTCACTAATTGATCGAGAGATACATACGTCAGGATGATTGTAATTAAGTCATTTTTGATGCTGTTTAGCATCTACTTAACCCGCCCCCGTGGCCCCTTTCACACTCTACCACACTCGACCCCCCCGCCACTTTCCCTTCCCCTACATTCTCTTCACACCCAAAACATTTCACAACTTTGAAATTCAAACAAAAAAGAGTACACAAAAAGCGGGAGAAGAAAGAAAGACGGTGAGAGAGAGAGGGAGATGCGAGGAGCAGCTGTATCTGTATCTGTATCTATAGCGCTCGCTGGGTCCCAATCGAAGTACAACGTCAGATCACTTTTGGCTTTGTTTTATTTTGTTTTTTATCTTATTTTGGGGCCTTTGGCTTTGCCCCTTTTCGAATGTAATTCGTGTTGCTCTTTTTTTTTAGTGTTGTTTTTTTTTTGGAAATGCCTTTTGTTATTGTTTGTCATTTTACTTCTTCCCGGTTCTGTGCTCTCTGCTCGCACTGCCTTCTCTCTGTCCCTCTCTCTCTCGCTTCCTCTAATTGTCTCTGCCGCTGTGTCTTTCCCTCTGACTTTGCGTTGCTTTGCTTTACCGCTGCTTAAACATTATTTGCTGTTATGTAAGCAAGCGGCAAAGCGTCGACCGCAGATTTTGTTTCAATTTGATTTTATTCTTTTCTTTTCTGTTCAGCTCTTTTCAGTTCAGTTCGGTTTCAGTTTTTATTTCATTTTTTCCACTGCTTCATCGTACTGCTTCTTTTTCTTAATGCCGTTTGCCGGCGTTTTCTTCATGTGCATGTGGCCACATTATTTGGTAATTGTCGTTGTGTGAGTCCCCCTCTCTTTCTCTCTGCAACTGAGTGTGTGTGTGTGTGTGTGTTGGCCAGGTTATTGAACTTGAACGTCAAGTGACGTGTGGCTCTGGGCCTTGCCTTTGCCTTTGGCTTGGTACTGCGACTGGTGCTGGGTTTTGTTTTTCAGTATTTTTCATTTAATGCTCGGCTTTGTATCTGTATCTGCAACAGAGCAAGGTAGAGAGCGAGCGAGTGCAGGGGACAGGGCGATAATGATTGCAGCACAAAACTAATGCCCCAAACAGCTGAACTGTTGTGTGCCGCCTGCAATTCGACAGGAAGTGAGGTGTAAAAGGGCAGACAATGCACACAGCAGACAAAATGCAGCCTTTGCCAGATACAGAATACGAGTTCTTATCCACAAATGCGATACGCCATTAAAAGCATTCAATTAGCCAGTAAATCCCCCAAAAGCTTCATTTTATCCGTACAAATATACAGTTTTTCCCATAACCTAACGCTTGAAAAAAAAAAAACTAAATGAAAAGCTTTTAACTGATTTCCAAATGTTGAGGTTAATATCTAATTTAAGTCGGGAAAGCACGGCTAGCCGTATGGTAGCCGAAAAATGTATACCCTGTCAAATACATTTTTTTAATGGCATCTACATGATATACTCAGATATTCATACACGCTTACTGAGATCTCTGTCTAGCTTTATCGAAAATCTATCAAGATACAGAACATTAGTGTCGTAATAGCCTTTAAAAGAATAAAACATTAGAAGCACACACACACAAAAAAACACTAATGTCAACAGATAATTATGTATTTTATTTATTATTAATTTGTTGGAACCATAACAAGCCGACAATTTGCCGCAGCCCCAAAGTATATTTATGCACTCGAGGGGCATAAAGCTTGTCTCGTTTGAATTTATTTTATCGGCCAGCGGGGGTGGAGGGGTCGGGAGATAAATAATGGATTCGACTGGGATCGAAGAGGGGAAAGAAAATCCGACGAAATGGGGGCGTCTCAATGTGTGGCGGCAGGAGATCTACTCGTAGTGGGGGGCTGGGCGGCGTGGAGATACAATATCTTAGGCGGTTGCTATTGCTACAATAGAACTACTCGTTTCAGTAGACCGGTAGACTAATTAGATACAATTCCAGTTGGTTTGGCATGCCGTTCTCTGGGCACGTTTCCCTCAGATACAATGCAGTGTCGCATGGCGGAGGGGGGAGTGCTGGGGGGCTGTTGGTGGGTATAGCGATAAATAGCAACGAGCCACCGTTGCAACAGAACAGAAAACACGTTTTTCTTTATCGTTTACCCCGTCCACGGGTATGACGTACTACGTTGTCGCAAGTGAACGTGTTGTTCTAGTTGGCAATTGCACATGTTCATATGTTCGCAGCAGCAACAGCTAACAGGTATCCCACAGATGCAAGATACAGCTGTGGTCTAGTTTATTTAGTAATGCTGAAGCGATTCCTTTTTAATCGCTTCATTCCACTGTGGCTGGCATTTACCGTAAACCCTTTTCGCATTGCCATGCTCGCCTCGCTCTTCCGCTGCTTATTTGGCGCGCAATTTTTATGGCCTCGCTGCTTTTGACTCATCGACGCTCCGCTGCCGCTGCCTCTGCCCCTGTCGCTGCCTACGTCTCAAGTCATGCATGCCGATGGCAGGGGAAAAGAACAAGACTGCGGTTGCTTCTGTTGCTTGCTCTGCTTTCTTCTGCTGCCTGTGCGCGCGCTCTCTCTCTCTCTCTCTCTCTCTCTTCCGATCAGCTTTCTTTAGCACATTTCTTTTCGCGCGCGTGTTTTCTCCCTCTCTTTTTTATGCCGAAAAGAACTGTTTATCAAAGCCATTATTTAATTGCTCTCAAAATTTCTTTGAAAATAGTTCGCGGCTTCTTCGGCTGCTGCTTCTGTGGCCCACTGTCGATTGTAATTACTCAGTTGCTCATATGCCACCGATAGCGCCAGCTGCGCAGCCAGCGTCGCAATGTTTTTCTCTCCCTCACCTCGCGTTTGCCACCGCTTCTTTTTCTTCTCTTCCTCTTTCGCATTTCAGCTAAGTACATAGATAAAAAAATAATTAAGGCAACAACAAATGGAATTGTTATTTCGGCTTTTGTCTTTTGGCTCTCTTTCGTTTTGCTTTTCTTTTTTTTGGCAGGTGCTTGAACTTTTTTTTATACACTCTCTTTTTGTGTGGTGTGTGGCTCTCTTTTGCTGAAGAGCGCCTTTGTGACGATCTCTCTCTCTCTCTCTGGAAATGCTTCACCTTTTATGGAAATTTTTGCACCGTCAAAAACGTGTTTTGTGCAACAGCAAAAACACAAATCAATGCAGTTTCCCCCCTCTTCCGCAGATCCCCTCTTTCTTATTCTTTTTTTATGCGCCGGTTTACCTTCACAGTAAATGTTCTCCCCAGCCCTCTCCCCAGCGACAGTCTTGTTGTTGCTTGCTGCTGCTGCTTTTGAAATCCAGTTTTGCGCAGCTGCAGCACAGGCGAATAAAAAGCGCAGTCGCGTCGCGCAACAGTTACGAGGCAAACAGCGACAGAAACAACAAAATAATTTCGCTGACCCACTAAAAAAAAACAACAACAAATGCAGCCAAATATAATTAAACGTGCGTGTCTGTCTCTGTCTCCTTCCCTCCCTCTGTCCCAGTACTGGTGTGTGTGTGTGTGTTTGGGTGTGTGAGGCAAAGTTCAAAAGATAAAAGCAATAAAGAAAGAAACAACAGTAACTGCAGTGCTGCCAATTTACAAAAGCCCAGCTCCAGCAGCAGGCTCTTCGACGCGTGAGAGCGTAACAGAATGCAAGCAAAAACGAGCGTCACTCAGTCCAAGGTGTATTCATGCAAGGTGAGGAATTACTGATCACATCTCCCTGATTGACTATTCTTCTGGCCAAACTAACGATATTTTTGTGGTCGTATTTGAAACTTGACTGGAAGAGCACTCTCTGCGAATGCCTCACCTTGTTTTATACACCTTGCGTCCGTAAGTCATGTGCACTGCAGCAGAGGCGTCCACGACTACGACGACGACGACGACGACGACTGTATTGCAAAAGCAGCACATTCGGTGCACGCTTCTTTTTGTTGTTGTGGTTTTCGGTTTTGGTTTTGCCAACGATTCTTTTTAGGCCTGCCTTTATTTTTATTGCCTTACGAGTATGTGTTGCTAACGGTGCTTGGGCTTTATTTAAACAACAGGAGAACATGCATATACACATGAACATATGCAGCACAAATGTATGTATGCATTCCCGCTCCTTCTCTCTCTCTCTCTCTCTCTCCATCCCAAAAACCTCGTGTGTTTAAGCACGTTTGGGAGCTGCTTTTTGCTTTTTTTCTTTGCGAAATCGAATGAGAAATGCAGGGCATATGCAGGCAGCTGTGGGAGTTTTTGCACCCCATACAGAGCCGCTTAAGGGCACTGTACATACATACATACATACATATGTATGTACGTAATGTACCATTCTCTGTACAACTTGTATTGCATCGAACCTCCCACCTTATCAACACTGGAGACTCTCCAATAACTCTGCCAGGTTTCAGCCAAATCGAATGATTATTTTTCATCGAAAAGCTATACAAAATATTATTGTTGTTTTTTACTATCAAGTTCAGATTTTGCTGAACGAATTGCCGAACTTGAGCTTTTGCCGTGCCATCTGTGAAAAGTAAATTAACTCAAAAATATACAACAGCTTTATAGATACATATCTATACATATGTATGTACATACAAATGAATTGGTAAATATATGATGTTCCTCGACCTGAATTTTGATGGAATCAAATCGAATTGAGGTGAAGCTCTCTTCGAAATATTTTCGATCTCTGAACGAATAATTGCATGGCCCTTGGGGCTGTATACCCTGTAAATCCCTATCAAGTTTGTGGCATCAACCCATTCTCTCAGAGGAATATATGAGGAATCCAATCATTTTGTTCCTTTTTCATGCTTATACATATGTACATATACATACATATGTATATGTGACCCAATTCCGGTCCGCATTTCTTTCGTATTTCGTTTGCTTAGCCTTTCGGTAGCTTTATATGTACAATATGTATTCTTAAATATTGGTATATATGCAATAAGATATGGTGTGATTTTTTTAAATGGTACTTAAAGCGTTGGGTTTTCGCACCATTGAAATTAAATTGCATTTGCATAAACGAAGAGAACCTTCAATAATCTGGCCAGGAAAAGTGCTTCCGATTGGCATTTCTAATACGAAATACGACCTTTGATGTGGCTCTGCTAATTAATAACCTTTCCGACCATTTAAATGAAGTTTCCTTCCAATTAGATGTTCAACCAATCAAATACCCATTTTTTGGCTTTGATAATCATTTTGACAATTTTCTGCTGCTTTGGCATCAAAAGAAAAGTCAATAAACTGCATCAATGCACACAGATACAGATACAGACACCCTACGGGAATGGTTGCTGCCACGTGTAGAACGCAATATTTGTTTAATATACGTAATTTGTATACAATATTATTCTTGCGGTTGCAATTCCGAAAAGAGATTTCTTTTTGTTTTGCCTTTGATAATATTTTTTATTGCTGCAAACGCAGAAAAAGTTGTGGAAAAAACGAGTTGTTTATGGTTTTGACTTTGCCCGGGGCGCCTGTGCACTCTGTTCCGACCAAATGAAATTAATTTGTAAACGCAAACAAATAATAGACTTAATCATGTTATTAATGTCGAATCAGGGCAGAACTATCTGTCTCTCAGCACTTAAATGCCGCTCGAAAAGGGCCATAAATTGAATTCAATAACTATCGAAGGGAGGAGGGGGGGGGGGGAGTAGGATAAGCACTTTTAATTAATTTACACGAATAACACATATGGCATTTGTGCAATGTTTATCAGCGGCAACAGCTTAATAATAAATTGCAATAAATTAATCCCTTTCCCCTTTTTTTCGTTTTTCTCATTTTAGGTAAGTTTGATGGTATATATCATCCAGGCCCGATACGAATGTACATAATTTATGGCATGTGGGTATGTAGGTTGCACTGATTTCATGACCGAGATTCGGCTTAATGCGTTCGCATAGGAGTCCAAATCGAAAGCAGTCACAGATTGCAGATTGGAGACTCCAAACCATATGTCAGAGGAGTCGAAAAGTTTCTATGGCCAGGCCGAAGCCGGAAGCAATTGCATGCCACTGCCAACGATAATGAAATAACTGTTGGCCATTGAATATAGCACAAATTGTTATAATATACCTTTTTTTAAACTCCATTTGTTGTGGTTTTTGTTGTTCCCTCCCGATGCATCGCCATATTGATAGCAAAGAGCTGCGCGTATACCTCGCGTGCTAGCAAATAAGATAAAAAAACAAAAAAAAAAGATACAGTACTTTGGGTAGCGTTTATTTATGTAGCGCACTTTGCGTTGTTGGAATAACGGCGCATCAAAATGAGCGACAGTTCGTTCACACCAAATACGCAATAAAAGACAGAACAAAAATATCCCTTCCCCCCTATCACTTTCGCTCTCTCGCTTCCCCTATCTGTGTCGCGTTTTATCGTGAAATATTTAAATTGTTCCCTGGCACATTTAGCGACTGATAGTACATTCGACGAGCAGCAGAAGCCCGGCTACAACAGCAGGGAAAACAGCCAAGAAAACAAGTGGGGCACGGGGCAGAGGAATGGGAGATTGGCGGAGATGGCGGATGGAATAGATCAAGCTCCGCGAAGAGGCGACAAAAACAATGACAATACCTTTGCATATTGTATCTCACTTGAAAGCATTTCAATGGAACATACCAGATGTATAGGTAGAGAATACTTACACTGAAGGATTCAACGAAATACAACAGCTTGAATGGCATTATAATGCAAACAGACGCTTAGGAATCCATTAGGCAGCCAACAAGTGCCTCAGAATGAAGCCAATTTGCACAAAGTAGTTCCTTTCAATAAACAATACTCGTAGATATTAAGGATTAAAGATTGAATGCAACGAAAGGTGAAGATCATGTCTAGTGTATTTTTAACAATAATTAAGTGCATATTTAAGTAAGTTGTACAGCCTATCAGCAAAAAGATAAGATGATGAGATATTTTTAGTACCTACAAGATTCCAGTAGAAGCAAGCAATTACCATCATTGTATGTTTGTTTTCAATTGCATTTCCTTCCCGGATACCCAAAAAGTATCTTTTGACGTGGAACATGACACGTTTCATTTGGGCAGGCCACCTCCTTTTCTATGCATTGAACATGTGTCCCCGTTCGCCGAATGGATTCCTGGATGGCTCTACCCCGAGGTAGAAGCAAGCCGAACAAGCAACAACCGAGTGAAATGTGTTTAAATATTGATAATAACAATAAGAATAACAGCAACGGCTGTGACACAAGCCAAAAGAACGCTCCAGCGCACTCGTCGTATCTGCTTGCCACATGTGTTCGCTTGGCCCCCTCCCCGGGGGCAAACTTTGCCAAAACTGCTGACAAATATTTAATGCATGCCGGGGCTGAGAACGATACGGTTCCGTTCCGTTTGCTTATATCGGTTCTACGGTTCTACAGATACACGGACGGACGCTCTGTCTCGGACTGGGTCAGGTGCAAAGTGGTGCAATGTGGCGGTGCGGTGGTGCGGCGGTGCGGTGCGCGCTAAAGTTCTCGCTGCCTGTTGTGTTTACACAAACACATCCCAGAGGCTCCCGTTTTCGCCGTTTTTACCATTTGATGATTAACACATTGAAGGTCTATAGTTATGGCTAACCAAGAGGTTGGGCTGCGGGGGAGGGCCAATGGCTAATGGGTAATGATGTGGCTCCTTGGCTACGGGGCCAGCGATGCGACTCGGTAATTTAGTGGCCGCCAACGACGATGAAGATGCCGCGGCCAAAGTAAACATTTGAATAGAGCGACGGGGCTATTCCCTTTCTCCCTTTCTCCCCCATTTCCTCTTTTGTTGCCCTGGAGTACTCTTACCACTCGTACCTCCTGGCGCGTGGAGTTCACGCGGCTTTTTGTTTGCCCCCGTCCGTCCGTCCGTCCGTCCGTCCGTCCGTCGCAGGTGGTGCCTGTGCCTCGGAAAAGCTGCTAAATGAAAATTTTATCGCACTGCAATTGCTCCCGTTCTCGTCTCTCATCCCTCTGTCTCGTGTCTGTCCGTAAATTTCCCTAGCACTACATGAAGTTATTTCTGGTGTGTGGAAAATGTGTGCGTGAGTGTGTGCCCCCGAGAAGTTTTCCAAGTTTTCCCTGGGAATAGTGTGAGGTTTGCCACTGCCAGAGAGCAGAGATAAGTGCAATGTTTTCGGGCATCGAGTGGCACTCCAAAGAAATCATTACTTAATATTCTATGGGATCCTAAAAACGTGTACAGAGGCATTTCCATATTAATTGCACAGAAAATTGACTTTATTGAGATATTTTTGCGAGCTCTAATTAGATGCGGGCCATAACGCTTGGCAAAATAGCAAAAAGTTCATTAACTGATCATTAAGTAAAATGATAAATGCCCAAGTTAAATCGGGCAGACGCCTGTTTCCCTACCAAATATAGATTCTTGGCATTTGGCCTAGAATTTTGGATGGCCTACGCTGGGGGCGGTGTAAAATAGATCAAAAGGAACACAAAACACTGGACGAAACGTGCAATAATTGAATAGTATCTTTAATATTTTCCAGATACTCAGATACATTTGTTTGTAGGTCAGCACGTGCCATTCCCTTACATAATTCGCACTGTATCTATCTATACCTCTGGCAATTTCTCTACAAAATGAATATTGAGGTACATATTCATCTCTCTCTCCCTCTAGAAAGGCTTCATTACGCATCTTGCTGATTAGTTTTGCCTTGTCGGCTCCTGCTGCCCCCACTGCCTCACCCCTGGGCCTGCCAATTGTCAAGATAGAAAAATATAGCGCAAATATTTCCGTCATTGACGTAGAAATGCTCCAAACAAAACCACATAGAAATGGGGGGATGGGGCAAAAAAGACAAAAGAAACCATGAAATGAAAGGAAACCGAAGAACTAAATACACTCGACAGAGGGGGTTCCAATCTAGGGATCCAGGCCCAAGCCATGAGAGGGGGAGCTTGAGAGCTTTCGATTAAGGGAAGCTCAGGAGTGTTGAAGGTCCATCGAATGCAGTACCGTTCCATTATCTGTTCACAAAAGTATTCCATTCCGGGAGTGGAAATTGTAAAAATATATTTTATATTTAAAAAAAGAACATATTTCATAATTCAAAAAAAATATACATATTTTATATATATGTAGATGAAATATTTTTCCTACAAATTGATTATATTGGATTTATTTCATTGTGTTTTATATTAAGTTTATATGAAAGTAAGTTCCATTTAATTTCAATATTTTTCTACCCAAAACCCCGAATATTTAATTCAAATATAACGGTGTTTATTTTTACTATGCCATTTTTCTGTGAGCATCAATGATTGTCGGCTCTCCCTGTTGCAACAAGAGGCAACCAAATTCTGAAAAAAGTGCCAGTACCACCTACCAGAAGAGTATCGCCCAGATACAAAACGAGATGATCGTGATGAAGAAATTGAAACACCTTGAGAGAGAGAGAGAGAGAGAGAGGGAGGGAGAGGCAGCCGCACAATGAGGAAAATTTCAATTGTGTGAACACGCAGTGAGGAATGTGTGGTCTGGTGTGGTGTGTGTATGTGCCCCCTTCCGTGGCACCTCAGCCGCAACCTGCCGCCCGCCTCGCCCTGAGGCGCCTCATCCCCATCATTCCCACATGACAGACGCAGATTGAGTGAAAATCTCTGAGATTTGTTGACATTTTTCCGTACATTTTATTCAATTGCTGCGGCAGAAAGGAGCAGATCGGCGAGTGGAGGGGAGGGAGGGAGTGCGGAACCGAAATAAATAGAAATAAATCTTGGCTCCCCGTGTCTCCCATATGCAATGTACGATTTACTTTGCGTTTCTACGCAATTTGAAATTAGTTTTAGCAAATTAAATTTAATTAAACGGGGGCCCCAAATAGTTGGCCCCCTTCGCGTTTCGCGACTCATTTCTTCAATTGTACGAAGTATCTTACGGATACATTTCCGCCATTTGGCAATCAATTCGAAGCGACCAGCCACCCGCCCATCCCCACCCCTCTCGCAGGCACATATTTTTATGCGCATTTAAAAGCATTTTCCACAAATAAAGAAATTATGAAAAACCAAAATAAGAATGGGAAAACGAAAAGAAATAGGAGAGCTCCCCCAAAAACAGATGAATTTTCACATGAAAAGCGGCGCAGAGCACAGAAAATTTGTTTTATGTTTGAAGCGGCCAAAAGATTTTTCCCCATAAATTACATGCCCCCGAAGCGGAGTCGACGCGTTGAGCCAACTGTTGTCATAAGTGATCAACGCGTGCGGATCACGGACCACGGACCACGGGCCACGGGCCTCTCTCCGCCATCTATCTGAATATCTGTCTGGGCGGAGCAGTGCGAGTATCTGGGGGTCTGGTCTGGGCCCGTCAACTGAACTGACATTAAAATGACGAAAACGCAAATCAACAGCAAACAGCAAACAAGCGAATAGCAAACAGCAGAGTTTGTTGAAAAGATAGATGGATTTATGGCTGGCAGGGTGGGTGTCTGGCCTTCTTGAGTTTTTCCCTCTCGTATCGGGCCCAGGGGTTCCCTAATGATCAGATATAGAGGGGACGATGATGCACAGAGATGTGTCTCAAATGTTACTTCCAGATACATACTGTATCTGTACATACAATCGTTTCGCTGGCTCAAATCTCATCCAGGGGATTGAAACCAGACAAACATAAACTTTAATATCAATAGACACAGCCATTCGCTGGCCTTAATCCCCGGCCGAAGGCGGGGGTCGAGAGTGCGTGAGTGAGGCGGGGAAAGTGGAAAAGTGTCAGCCGACTGAAACTCTAATTGAAAATCATTAGGAACCAAAGCACATACAATACTTTTTCCATCCCCCCGTCACACATACTGTTTGTACACTCATGGCAGACAGCCCCCCACCCTCCTTGGGTGGGGAACGGAAAAATCAAACGCCGAACTAATGACAATTTTCAATGCTCCACGTGCTCGTGGAGGTGCCACCCCCAGCCACAGGCACATCCATCGCCGACCCGCCGTGTCTAATGAGCGTGGCTAACTGAGATAAGAGATCTGGCCAAATGGTGAATCTGTTACGGGTACGGGTGCGGGTACGGGTCCAGAGCAATTGCCGTTCGGTTTTGTTACCAAGAGATTTAGCAGCCAGCAGATACAGATACAGATACAGATACAGATACAGATATATATGCACGTATTGGTACTTATGTCATGCCCTGCTGCGAGTGGCCAACATGGGATCTCTGACGTTTGCGGCCACAGGCATTCGTATTCGTATTCGTATTCTCGTGATGAGCAATGCCAATAGTATGCGATCGGGGGTGTACGACTATAAGCGATTTTCCTCTATATACTAGATATGCTCTAAAAGGTTTGTCTTTGCCAGAATGATTGATTGCCACACAAGCAGCAGCAGAAGCATCATCAGAACGGGGAGGCCGAGTATCCCGCAGATACTCATATCGTACAACAGATACAAATGCAGTACGCTGGCCAGACACACACTCGCCGTTTATAACTTACACATTGCTTCATTATTTTGGCTATTTTGTAAAACCGAAAATTGAGTCTATTTCGCTTTTGTTTCCCCATTTTTTGATGTGCTGTTGGGGCCCGCCACTTGACTTGGACTTTTGATGTTTTTACTTGGCCCAATCCGGCGCTGCCGCTGCCGTTGTCGCTCACTGATCTGCAGCATTTAATTTCATGATTGTTGTCGTTGTTGTTGCTGTCGTTTGTTGCTGCTGTTGCCGTTCTGTGGCTGCTCTGCTGTTTTAATTAAATTTCGCAAGGGAAAAACGTTGAAGAAAACATTTTGTAAATTGCATTTTATGTGCAATTTTCGTTCGACATTTGCCGGGCACTCTCGTCTCTCGTCTGTCTGTCTGTCTATCTGTCTGCCTGTCCGTCTGTCTGTGTGTCCCTGGGGCACGACTGCCGCGCGGAGTATAGTGCATCTAATTGCGAGTAACAAATGCTGCCTCATGTTGCTGTCGCCAGACATTTCTGTTTCAGGCATATCTCTCGCTCTCTGAGTTCTGGCCAAAAATGAAGGGCAGCAACATGTGCCTGCCTGCCTGCCCGATGGATGGGACAGAGATGGACAGTTTGGGAGCTGTTTTGATTAGCCAGCACCTGGGACAGGCGGCAAATGAGCTGAACAAATGTTGCAGATGGATCATCTGAGGCAGAGACAGAGACAGAGACAGAGAGAGTGTGAAGATTCCCCCATCGTGTGGCACATCCTTGGGCATCCTTACGCCAACACCATTCCAGTGCCAGTGCCATTGCGAGGACACTTTGATAAATGTCGATGGGATGATGGGGCGCCCAGTCGACAGACTCTCGTCTGTTCTGGCTCTGGCTGACGGACTGACGGACTGACTGACTCTACAGCTATATTTCTTGCTATTTTTACAACCTCCCGATTCTTTATCTGAGATTTTGTCGACTTGCAGTTCATTGCGATTGCCAGGCAGGCCAGGCCAGGCCGGGCCACGCCACGCCACGGCAGCGGCAGCGGCAGCGGCAGCGGCAATTTCTTCATCTGCATCTACGCTGCGACTGCAGACGCATCTTTCTTTTTCGGTTTTTTTATTTCTTGGCAAACGCACTTATATCTGTGTATCTATGTATCTTTGTATCTGCCGTGGATGCTGGGGTGAGACTGCACTTTATAGGCGACCGTTTGATCGACTGAGTGCAAATTTCTCGAAGCGAAATTTATTTGTGATTTGCAATTCGCGATTTGCATGAACCGACAACATCGTCGTCGTCGTTGTTTTTTTTTTGAATCCTTGGGCTGGCGGGATTTTCGGTGGGTAATTCATCTTCATTTCGTTGCGGTTCGAGTTGAAATGCGGTGCGGTATGTAGCCGCGACACTGCACCACCGCAACGCCGCCACGCCGCCACACCGCTGCAGCACGGCCTGTGTCACAGCTTTTTTTTTTTGCTTTTTGCTTTTGCTCCTCTCTGCTCTCTCTGCGGCGGGGACTATTTTCATTCGTCCGCCGCTGTGCTAAAAATGTTTCAAATGTTTCCCCCCCCCCCCACACCAAAAAAAAAAAAGAGAAGAAAACCAAAACCAAAATACGACTACAAATTGTACAAATTTCATAGGAAAAATGGGGGAAAATCGGGAAGGAAATCTCCTCAATGCTGAATGCACTTAAGCCCCAAATAACAACCGAACAAACCATTCATCTATCTATCTATCCATCTATCTATCTATCTATCCGTCCGTCAATCTATCCATCCAGCCATCAATCATTTTAGTACGTTGCTGTTGTTGTTGTTGTAATTTAATCAACAGTTTTCCTGGCCTGCGCGTGTGGGTGGGGGCGGGGGTGGAAAAAAAGGGAAAAAGAAAATATTCATGGTGTACGAAAGAGAGAGAGAGAGAGATGGAGAGGGGAGAGAGAGTATTATTATTATACAAAAAAAGAAACACAAAAATTTGACAGAAAACAAATGTTTTCCTTCGTTTCTGAGTTTTTCCGGGATTTTCTTTTGTGTGTAAAAAAAGTTGTTGAAATTTGAATTAACCCTTGGGTGAGCCAAGGACGCTGTCTGCTTTGCCTGAAGGAGGAAACTGTCCGTCCGTCCGTCTGTCCATCCGTCTGTCCATCCGTCTGTGGGTATTAGATATTGGATTACCATCTTCTGATGAGGTCTCCCCCATAAATCCGTACATAATGATGCTGCCAGCGGGTGGATCAATAGATATTTGTATCTGGGGAGAAGTAGTTCTTCGTGAAAACCGTATTTCTGGCACCTTGGCTGTTGGGCCGTTCCCCGAGTGCCGCGAATGCCGCGAATGCCACTTCCACTTTCGATTTGGGTCAGCATTTCGGACTCTCTGTGCGCACGTTTTCCCATAGAGAACGAGAACTTGGACGAGCACCTGACGATCCATTAACCTAATTGCACAACTTAGATGGCAATGAAAACAGAGAGCCCCACCTCTTTGGGGGCTCTTAGCGGATGCTACAATAAACAAAATAGGGCTAAGAGAGAGCGCCACTCTGCGCGGATCTACTTGGAATTACTTGAAAAACAAAAACAGAAACCGTCCTTAAAGCTAGTTAAAGTCTAGGGAAACCCAATTAGTTAATGACTAGCTGCCTCTTGGGGTTGAGAAAATGTCAAGGTGTTGCATGCAGAGCGGAGGGGATCTTATCGCTATCGCTATCGCTATCGAGTTAATTAGTGCAAATATATCGGCTCGAATGCGCGTTGTACGTGGCCCAAACACCTGTCCGTACCCGCACACATACACATACACATACACATACACATCCACATCTTGTTTTCCTGCGACTGCAGTGTGTGCGAAAATTCCGAAAATTGAAATTCACTTCACGGCTCTCACGGTTCGGTTCACTCTCCCCCGTCCCCCCCGTCCCCCCCGTCGACGCAATGTCGTCCATTGATTGACATTTTGAACGTGACATGTACATGGTTCACCTAAATTCCGTAATTTATTTATAAAAACCTCTTCTAACCGACAAAACAAAACGGAAATTATGCTCTGGCATTGCCTGCTGCAGCCAGCCAGCTAGACGATAGACTATAGACCATTCTGTTTCGCTGTTAATTATGTGGCCTTTTCAAAAGCATCATAGGCCCCACTAACAGCCTCAAAAATGCAAAAATCGGTGCGGGATTCAGCGGGGGGAGGTCTGATAATGTCATTAGACCAGAAAAATTAGCTCGCTTATCGGAAAAGTTGCGTTAGAGCCGAGAGATATATAGATACGAAATTGTGGAATGATTTGAAGCTAAATCTTAAAGGTAGTCGAATATTCACTCTGTCATACCACAATGTTTTCGACTTGGTTTCCAGTTTTCCGTTGATATCATATAGCAGATTTATCTCATTGTCGGAATGCCGACAATAACTCTCTAGATCTTTGAACTCCTGGCAAAGGCTTCAGGCTGCTCGTATCTGGCCAAAAAAGGTAATTCCTGGACCCGCAAAAACACCCTACACTCCCTCCCTACTCGTCCTCAAGGCATACTCGTATTTACGCATACTCATCTACTTGTACTCGAACTATATTGATAACTCACAAGAGAACCGATATAAACCGATATATGATATATATATATATACTTATACTATGTTTTTACAGTCCACACAACAACAGAACCAGCAGCAAGCACTTATGAACAAGTCAAATGACGACCTACGGAGAAAGCGTCCCGAGACTACACGGCCAAATCACATTCTACTCTTCACCATCATAAATCCTTTCTATCCCATCACAGTTGTAAGTACACACAGCAATACTATACTACTATACGGCTATATATACTCTCCCCAGCCCCCCTCTACATAGATTATATACGTATATATATATTATAGCGTGTTCATATATAAATCCTGTTGCTCCTGCGGATTGCGAGTGGTTGGAGGCAAGTGTTGGAAACAGTTTTGGGCAGTAAAAAAAACCAGAAATAAAATAAAATCCATTGCAACTCGTTTTGTTGCTGTGGCAACTTGTCACACACTTGAGGAGGCATACACATACACAAACAGTTATTTGCCACACTGTCGCCTCTGGCTAAGGATGTTTTTGTTGCTGCAAGATGGAAGGAGGAGGTTGAGCGGGAGGGGGGGGGGCTTAGGCTTCAGACGACTGTGTGTTGATTGCATCTTCCGTGCCCCCAAGTCCTCTGTCCGCAGCAACGGCTTTGACGTTGTGGTATGTGGCATTCTAGTCTTAGCACAACATTTGATACTTTTTAGCTACAAAATGGCTACAAAGTGCTCTCTCTCTTTCTCACTCTCACTCTTCCTGTGTGTGTGTCTAGCAGCAACAACAAGTGGAGAGTAGCAGTGGGGCAGCATCTGATGGTGGGCAGGGTGGGCAGGGTATTAGGTTTTAGTCCATGTCCAACCTGCAACAGCAACAATTATGAAGACAAGGGAAAAAACTAACACAATGCCCCGGGAAAAACGTAAATATGCATAAAGTACTCAAGTGCGAGGGGATACACCTAAATCGAGACACAGATACAGATACAGATACATACGTGCATATGCAGATGCAAATAGCTCTTCGCTTTAAAGATTTGAATAAAGTCCTGTTTTCTGCTGCTGGAAAAAGTGAAAACTGGAAACTCATCTAGCGGAAAAAGCAGAATTTTCCTCTTTTGTTTTTGGGGTGGGAAGGGGGAAAAACATGAGAACTTATTCAATTCAAATGTGGATCAAGCAGCTCTTGGCTTAAGCAGGCATACCCTATTGTTACCCTATATCTTTTCGCTATATAGGATACGCATTGTACACACACACATGGACACAGTTTATTGTCTTTTCAGCAAAAAGAGGAAAGAGGGGGAAAAAAAAGGAGAAGAAAAACATTTGGCTGCACAGCGCACCGTTGCCCCACAAAGCCAAAGAAAACAACAAATGCGGAAATGTTGCATGCCTCACTCTCTGCCTCTGTGTGTGCATGCGTGCTTGTGTGTGTGTGCCCAGGCAATTGTATTTTCCAACACTTGAGCCAAGAGGCGAGCGTAGTGGAACATAAAATCCTGTGAAGTGGAAAACATGCAGCATACTCGTAAAAGCTACAAAACTGAAATTATTTTTGGGGCCAGTTGTTGCTGCAGCATCTGCATGCACGCGTGCATCTGTGTGTGTGTGCATTTGCATCTGTATTTGGTTGAATAAAGCCAGAGAGCCCAGCCCAGCCCAGCCCAGCCCAGGCCGAGGACCAGGACCAGGACCCAGGACCAGGACCAGGCCTAGACATGTTAATTCGCAGCCGACAAAATGGCTGCTCCGTTGCCTTTTTGCTGGCTGCCTGGATTTTCACAGTACTCCCATTGTCGTAAAGTCCGACTGAATGGATTTACACGCGGAGTATCCCCGGGACTGGAGTCCGCGCTTGCAACGCGCCTCTGTCCGTGCCCCTGCCCCTGCCCCTGCTTTTGCTGCCTCCTCGCATAAATCTTTCTTTTCTGTTGGCTCAAGTCATCGTCGTCACTGGGCGTGTTTGTCGTGGAATTAAGCAATTCCCTTTACGCCGCTCTCCACCCTTCTTCTCGCTTTATGGGAATCTGTGAGCCGTATCCGGGAGATATCTTCATTCTTTTTTGCATCTTATCCGCTGCATTTCCCGGAAATCGCTTAATGGAGATGCGAGAGTGCAGTGCCGTGCGTGAAGGAACGGAATCGGATGATGGACAAAGGATAAGCACCCCCCCCAGACATTCGGGATATTTGAGATACAATGAACCAAGGAACCATCTCATACATCGTTTTGTGCCTTTTTGAAACTTTCTAAACTGAAATTTAATTTATTTCCCCTACACCTAGAACGAAAATATTCCCAAAGAAACGACGCAAAGTGCTCTCCAAAAGTTCCGGCTGCAACTTTTGGGGCGCCTGGTCACGTACGTCCGTACTGCCGTACATTCGTCCGTAGGCAGGCGGCGTTCCATCACACGGTCCAACTGGCTTTGGTCTAACTAATCGCAAACTAAACGACCTCTAATAGCAGTCGCAACTTTCGTCAACAATGCCTCTCCGACTCCGACTCCGCTCCGACTCCACGCCGCCTCGTTGCAGGAAGATGCACATGCGGCAAGGCAAAGTGAACTACGGCTAAACTTTTCCACTGCACTGCCAGGCATCGCTCATCTCCATAGAAGGAGACACAGAGACAGAGAAGGAGAAGGAGAAAAGGGGAGAGAGAAGAGGGGAATGCCAGAACTGAAAGCTTTTGGAGATAAGATTAAAAACTTTTTAATAAGAAGACACTAAAAGCATCAAAGAAAATTTGTGTGTGTTTCTGCATATGTGCAGCAGACAAAGTAGCCAACAAAAAAGGGATAGCTGTATAGAGAGAGAGAGAGAGAGAGAGAGAGAGAGAGATGATGGATGATAAAGTTTTGGCCCTTCAAAGCCACGTTAAATTTGAAACCAGGAGGCTTCTGGCTTGAAGGGAAAATGCAATAAAAGTTCTGCTTCTGTCGGTCTGACACCAGCCACGTTGGGGCAACAAGCAGGGGATGCAACAATGTTCAATAAAGTATTAGGGCGGGTGCGGCAACGATGCAAATGCAAATGCAAATGCAACCCTGACCCGTGCCCCGTGTCGCTGCCCCTTGATGCGGAGGCCTGGCATATGTAAAACCCTCTTTGAAGCAGCTTATCAGAGCGATGTTCGACTTTTGCTGGTGGCAAGGGGCGAGGGGCGTGGGGCGTGGGGCGTGGGGCGTGGGGCGTGGGGCGAGTGGTGAGATGCCGCAGTCAACCCATAAGCCAAAGCCCTGGAATGCAACGGCAGCTGGAGCTGCAGCTTTTGCAATATGTGACACATGCTAGAGGACCGCCAGCAGCAGGCAGAGGAGCAGCCATAGGAGCAGCCAGAGGAGCACTCGGAGTAGCAGGAGTAGCAGGACTAGCAGGAGCAGAAGCCACCAGACCATAATGCGTGGCCTGGCAAAAGCCAAACAAAAACCGTCGATGGAAAAAAAGGGGTGGCATGCTGTGGTGGCACGTCGTTGTGTGCACGAAGCGAAGGACATGTGGCAAAGCCAAAGCCATAGACCTAAACCACGCCCGAAAGAGCAAAGCCGCCCACAAACCCACCTCCTTCTTGTGGCGCCTCTTCTGCTGGGCCAACTGTGGATTTCAATAATGCAGGTTTGAAGGCTCCCCACAGCCCGAGCTCCAGCCGCAGCCCCAGCCGCAGCCATCGCCCCGCGTATTGTATTGCATTTTGTTTATGCATGCGCCCATCAAAGATGCCACAAAGATCCCAGAAAAAGGAGCGACTCGAGTGGCGGTTGGGGCTGCTAGTGGGTGTGGCTCCAGGTTTCCGCCTAGGACTTTTGACAAATCGATGAGATGGGGTTTCGTCCTGGTGTTTGCCACCATTATTTTTTATGCCTGTGTGTGTGTGGGTGAGTGCTCTTTTTATGGCCGACGGTGTCGGTGTCGGTGCCGTTTGTGACAGAGAGAATATCGCACATAAAGCTTATGGATTTTATGTGGGAATATTCCAGGGAATAGATAACGAGATGCCGTCAAGGGATGAGGAGAGGCTCCGCTCCCGATGACGATACAGATTCCGTATTGATTGGTTTCATATTCAGAAAAGAATGGTGTTCAGAGTTCCTTGAGAAATATACACACATGGAATTTATTGCGAATTGTTGCGATAGTGAGAGAAAATGCACCACAGCTACAGATACAGTTACAGATGCAGTTGCAGATACAGCAACAGATCCTGGCTCAGAATTCGCAATCGGGAGTATCGGGTTCGGGTTCGGGCTCGGTCTCGGGCTCGGGCGAACCAGAGCTGAGCAGGTTATACAGCAGATCCGGGAAGCACTTGATGTCGTTCTTGGTCAGATGTCCTTGCTGATACATTTTCGAAAAGATCTGCAGGAGAAGGAGATTAAAAATGATAGCCAAAAGGCCAGCAGAATACTTCGTACCATTTCCCGGAGATTGGAGCCATTCAGCTCCTTGGTGCGCTCCTGCAGCCAGCTGCTGTACTCCTCCTGCTCGCCATCGCTGATGGGCTCCGGGCTCCAATGCCCCATTAATCGTCCAGAGTCCACAGCGCCATCGGGCAGCTCCGACACCTCCCTCTGCTCGACCTTCAGCTTGTGGCTGCTCTTGCGGGGCTTTTTCTTTTTCGGCTGCCCTGCCAGCTTGAGGCTGCCGCCCCTGAGGCGAGGACTCTGCTCCGTGGCATGCTCCACGAACCGCTTGTCGTCCAGGGCCTCCCGCTCGAGCATCCGCTGGTGGCGCACCCGACGGGTGACTTGGTGATGCTGCTTGCGCCGGAGGGGCTTGGGGGCGCCGCTGGTGCACTTTACGATCCGGACACTGGGCCTGAGTTTCGATAGAGCCTCCTTTTTGTGGTCCCTCTGCACAGACTGCCAGATGCCGAGGTGCTCCTTGGCGCAGGTGGGGGCCAGCAGCAGCTCCCTTTGGCGGTAGATCTCCCTGGCAATGAGCGCACGATGCTTGCGCCTCTGCTCCTCGGCCTCCTCCTTGCGGCGCCGCGACTGCAGCACGACGGGGCTGACGGACAGCAGAGGTTCCGGCGCTGCGCCGGGCCTCTGCGAACTCTTCATTGAGCGCTGCTGCCGGAGCATCTCCTGCTGCTGCTGCTCCTTGTAGTGCTGCTCCATGGCGGTGTGGGCGTGCTGCTGCCGCCGCCGACTCGACTCCGTGTTGGCGAAGAGCGACTGCTGCTTGGTCTGGTCGTAGAACTTGCAGTAGTAGTGGACCTTCTCCGAGTCCATGGGCGGCATGATGCGCCGATAGTTGCCCAGGTGGCTCTCCTCCCAGGCGATCTGCTGGGCCAGGGCACCGATGGAGCATGCCTGTCCCACCCTCATCTCGCTGCCGCCCGCCTCCCGGCCAGGGCTGGGAAATGAGCTGGGCGTCTGGGGCCTCTTCTTGTTGTACACCTTCCGCAGCAGGCGGGTCCGGTGCTCGATGCGATCGTCGCGTATGATCTGCTCCTTGTCCACCAGCGCCGTGGTGAGCAGATTGAGAGTGTCCCGAATGAGCGGTCGCTTCACCTCCTTGTCCACCACCTCGTCCGCGCTCAGGCTGGGCGTGTGGTTCACCTCCAGGATGAAGGGCTTCAGCTTCCAGTCCACCAGAATGTCGAAGCCCAGTAGCTGGAAGCAGCCCTGGATCTTGTCGTGCCGCGGGAAGCAGACGTGGTAGTTGTGCTTCAGCACCGGCCAGGCACTGATGATCGTCTTGACGATGGCATCGTCCACGGAGGCCCAGAACTCGGGCACATCGTAGTTGTGCTCCGTCAGCCACTTGTTGAAGGCGCTCAGCTTCCGCTTGGAGCCCCCGTCCGTGCCCTCGCCCACATTGTAGTTGGAGTTGCGGCGATTCAGGCAGTAGTTCGTGAGGTGCATGTACACGTTGTGGCTGTTGCCGAGAGTGGGCGCCACGTACTTGTGGGTGGCGAAGCGGGCCAGGCCCTCGTTGTACACGAAAATCCGGAGCGGATCCACGGAGGTGATCAGCGTGTAAACGCGCAGATCGAACTTGAAGCCATCGATGAGGAGCGGCTGCGGGGGGAAGGCACGGCACGGCACGCTTAAGGAAGTGCCACGGAAATGCTGGACTGGTGGGTGGACTGGTCCAAGACTCACCCGCTCGATGTACGTCTGGCAGATGAGCTTCTCCCGCTTGCTGACGGTCCTCAGATCGGGGGTTATCCAGATGCCGCGTCCCCGTCCGGAGGAGTACGGCTTGAGGATGTAGGTGCGCTTGTGCTTGCTGGCATAGGTGGCCACGTCGTAGGCACTGCAAGGAGGAGCAGGCAAGCATGTACAAGGATGAATCTGGGATCGGATCGGATCGGGGAAGAAACCTACTCGGTGGGCATGAGCCAGGTCTTGGGGAAGATGCGGTAGTCGCCCGGGTACATCTTCAGCATGCGATTGAGATTCCTGGAGAGCAGATCCTTGCGGCAGATCTCCATCATTCCTGGGAAATGGTTGATCTGCTGGAAGCGCTTCATGCTCCGCAGCAGATCATGGTGGGGCGTGCAGTCGGACCACTGGACGTTCCACAGACGATGCTCGGGCACCTGCTGGAAGCCCATGCTGCGCGCGATCCTCGCCACCAGGGGGAAGTGGGTGTGCTCCGCACACAGGCTGAGGCGTGTGCCCCGAATGGTGGGCACTATGTCGGTGCCTTCGATGTGGACCGGCGGCAGCGGCTCCAGCATCACATCGTAGCAGATGGCGTCCAGGTGGGGCTGGCTATTGCCCAGCTGCTGGTCGCCCTGTGTGTGGTCCTCGGTGACGACCATGAAGTGATCCACATCGTTGCGGGGGCGCCAGGCGGGTCTGCCCTTCGCCTTTGGGCCGCAGTCGGGCACGAGCTCGAGCTGCCTGATCTGCCCCTGATGGGGCGGCTGATGCTGCTGCTGCTGGAGGCGCCGGCGCTGCTTGGGCAGAACGTAGACGCTCTCGCGCCGGTAGAGGGTCGGATGCGATCGATTGGGGTCCAGGGGTAGGTTCTTCTGGGCATCGAAGAAGCGCGTGTACTGATTGACGAGCTTGCGACGCGTCGTTGCATTCTGCTTCGGAGGCATCTTCTACTCCGTTCCTGTTCCGCGTGGGCTCTCTAATTTGGGAAATAAAAATCCTGACGATTGGAGACACTCGTAACATTGAATTTTGATATATCTATTGTGATTTCCATTGAACACACAGCCTCCCCCGTAGACCTCAGGGCGACCTCAACCATCGTCGTCATCTTCGGTGGCAATGTCAAGTGCGCTGCGCTGCGCTCTGTTTGACATTTGATATGCCACCGAATCGATTACCAACCGCGAGGAAAACTTATGCAACATCACCTTGCCACCGCATGCGAGATACAAGTGCCTCGGCTCAGAGATACATTTCCCCACAAGATGCATGCGTAACGACACACTGAGGGAAGTGCTCGCCGAGCCAGGCAGAAGAAGTGTTTTTTCTCTCAGTGTAGGCTGGAATTGCTAGATTGATGTGGCTGTGGCTGTGGCTGTGTCTGGGGGTGTGGCTCATTAACCGCAGCTTAATCTGGCTCTAGGCCCCATGCGGTTATTAGTTCAGGCAGTCGAATGTCAAAAGACACACAAACAGCCACTACTGTTGAGTATGTAATCATTACAGTGACAGCAATAAGTACACCTCCAGCCGGCTCCAGAGTATATGGTATGGTATGTAAATGCCAGTGAATCACACGCTTGGTTAACCCGAGAATGGAGTTGGAGGTGGAGACCCAAGTGAGTGATCCATGCGGTTCAAGAATCACTCTCCCTTCCTCTCTCTCTCTCTCTCTCTCTCTCTCTCTCCCTGTAGAAACGCAATGCAATTCCGATTATTCCCATTGTTGCTTGTGCCTGAAATAGTATCTGATCGGATGGCAGCAAACCATGAAATATATCAAGTTTATTTGGTTGAGTAACGCTTTTGGTTTCACTTATCTCCAGCCTCCATTTAGAGTCCACTCTTTCTCTAATTGTCTGTCTCTGTCCATTACATGTTTGCTTTTGTTGTTCCTGTTCTGCAGCTAATTATGCGGACGCTTTGTCGTGTAAAGAGTTGCAGATACACGGGTAAACAGACGAGGAACAACAGCAAACGGAAAAACAGCAGCAGTCCAAAGTTTTCTACTTTTGAAATATTAATGATAGTACACGAACCGTCAACAAAAAGGTACGGGGAGGGGCAGGGGCAGGGGGTGGCGTCCTGTTGACACGAGAAAGGGCAGCATCCAGCATGCAGCCATTAGGCGATAAGCGGCTGGGAAACTAAAGGAAAATTCCAATTAATGAGGAAAGCTCTGGGCATAAAGTATCATTTATTTATTTAAAAGCTGCTTTTATATGCAAAACAAAAAAAAAAGAAAAATGCGCCAATTATTTCGCATCAATGAAAGAAATAATTTATGAAAATATTAAATCGTTGAAAACCGATTGAATATTTCACACTTTTGTGACGGTTGCAGATTTATCAACAGATAAATATTTTTCCATCTCTTGTTGAATCCTCAATTGACATCCCCTCCCCCCCTTCTCCTCATAAAGCCAGCGAAAATGAAATGAGTGCAAAATCGGGGGCGTACGACAAACTGTACGAGTATTAATAATTTAAAGGTGTGCCACGTGTGGCACGATTCATTTGCAGTTGCAGCAAAGGCAAAAGCAAAAAAAGAATAAAAAGGACAGAAAAAAAGGGGAAACCCCGAGAGTGTAATAATAAAAAATTAAACAAAAGGAAAATAAGAAAAACCGGCATCGGCAGGAGCTACAATAATAAATCTGATGGGGAATGGGATGCGGAGTTTTCCGAGCAGCAGTGAAAATGGCTCATAAAACTGACTGCTGCCGACTGCTGATGATGATGGAAAGCCCGGGAAAGCCAACAGTCCCAGCATATAAATTACAATGTGTGTGGAACGAGAGTGTGTTTATTTTTTTATTTTTAAGGATCCCACACACCCACGAACACACACACACACACATATGGTTACAGTCGCATTTTGACTAAGCGCACATTAAAAATTAATCTTTTAATTACTGGCAGGCAGCCAGGCATCCCGGGGTGGGAGAAGTAACTACAAACACATTGTATGTGTGTGGCAAGAGTCAGTGGCAGCGGCGGCGGCGGCGGCGGCAGTGTAACTATTATTGTTCATAAGAGGATAAACGAGGCATTGGCTGGCAGCCATTTTGTATTTGCATTGGCAGCCATTTTGCGGATGACTTTAAGTTTACGCAAGAGCAATGCTCAATGCTCAAAGCTCAGGGGGTTGCAGCTGAAGCCGCCTCAAGGCACAGGGCAGGGCTGATGCTGCTGCTGTTTCCTCCCTCCTGTTGCGCACTTCGGAAGCCTCATAAATCCTTAAGAAGATCCACAAGAAGCCAGAAACAGGACAGTGCGCGTAACAACATCATCATCATCTTGTGGCACCTCTCCACGCTGTCTCCTCCCATAAGAATCTCCATTCATGCCCTAATTCCACTTTATGCTTCATTGTTGAACTCACACTTGCTTCCACCTCCTTCTGCTGCCGCTTCAACATATTTTCAGGCTCTACAACTTTTCCTAGTGCCAAAAACTCCCATTTTAATTGCTTTCAATTGACCAAAAGCCGGCAGGGTCAAGTGGACCAATCTTGCACCCACATTTGAATTCAATTTACATTTTGTCGCATTAACATTTTTGGGGATTTTTAATGCCCAAAGTTTCTATTCAGCAGGGAGCAGGACCCCATAATGTCGTCTTAAAAGCTTTTCCAATGTGCGTGACTGTACGTGCAACTGAGTGGGGCACAAAAGAAAGACCCAGCAGCAGCGTTGGGACTAAGAGGCATAAGTTTTTGCTTTAATTTAAATTTGAATATCTATAGGTCCTAGTTCTCGGTCATTTTATCCCGTGATTAAACATATTTCTCCGGAAAACTTTTGATGACTTTCCATTTCATTTCCAATTTATATTCCAATTCCTTGAAGCCTTCAATCCCTCCGACAAAGCTTTTAATGCCTGCAATGCCTATCAATTCGGGCTATGCTCGTGTGGAATGCCATTTCGAATTCTATTTTGGATTTAAATATAGATATCTATAGTATGTCAGTCATAGAAATCTGTTTTCTGGTTCTTGTCACTCACGTATCCCCCCCCTGCCGTAATTATGCATGAATCACAAGCAACGCTTGAATGGATGCGCCTCCCCCCTCCCCCACAACCCCCAAAAACAACATACATATATGCACATAAATTTTAGCACTCTTTCGCCGTCTTTCCCCCTCTGCCCTTGCCCCTTGCCAGAGACGCAATGAAAATGTTGAAATGTTAAAAGTGCTCGCACGTTCCACGGCAGCACACAGAAAAGTTTATTTGTAATGCAAAAAACGACAACAAAAACAACAAAAACATTGGGCAAAATAGTGGTGGGTGGTGTGTGTGTGTGTATTTGGGGTGTATAAACAGAAAAACACACACAGTCGTAATGGAAATACAATTTAACAGCAAGGACAAGACCAAGTAGAAGACGCTGCAAAGTATGCAGCACTTTTGGCGGCTGCTGCACTTACGAGACTCTTGAGAATGATGGAAGCTAAACTATGGAAAGCCAGTCCCCCCACAAGACAGATCCTCTGGCAGATACTCAGATTTAGATGTAAGAGTGATCTCTTAAAATTAGAGTTAGTGTTTTGCCAAGAAGTTTTATGGCTGGGCGGGAAGGCGGTACGGTATCCCATAGTTCGTGTGTGACCGACAGGCCGGCAACAAATTGCTGGCAGGCAGAAAGGGCCGACTGGGAAATGTGACACCTCCTGGCCAGCTCCTGGGCCGCTTGTCAATGTCATAATTTGCCATAGTGGGTGGGGACAAGGCAAGAGGCAGAGGACGGGATTGAGATGGAGATGAAGATGACGATGGCGAGGGCTATGGACTAGTGCAGGAGTAGTTGGACAGGCATCAATAGATGTCGAGGAGGAGGAGAATGCCCTGCTGCCCTGATGTCGATGTTGATGCTTTTTTGCCCGAGGGCGTGGTCGACAGGGTCCTTGTGCTGGTCTCGGTCACTCGTCCGGGGCCATGACAACACTTCATATCAGCAGTGGGGCTGGCAAAAGGGTGCGGGTGGGGCTGTGGGGGCCAGCTCATGTCATGTCCTTGGCTCTGTCGAGCATTGTCAACATTAACACAGCCCAGAGGCATAAAAGGCATATCCAATTGCAAAAAGACGCATGCCGATAACAAAGGCTCGGCAAACATTCAACTAACATTAGTGCCACGCCCCCATGCACACAAAAACACACACCCACACTCAGACCCAGACGAGGGGGAGGGGTAGGGGTAGGGGTAGGTGTCCTGTGGGCCTGTTAGTAGTCCTGGCTCTAGTCTCTCGTTTGCTGTCTATTTTCCTTGGTCATTAAATTTGGATTTTGCGCTGTGCATATCACAAGCGCTTGACTCTGCTCTTAAATAAACACACACATACACACAGCAGGACATACACACACACACACACACACACATGTGCTACATCTCTTTAGTGGCCTTTTGTGCTCCTCAGCTTGTGTCCCCACTGCCCCTCCGATGTGGCTTAAACCTGCCACCATTGTTGGCGAGGCATTTTGCATATACGCTAGAGGAGATCAAGAAGAAAAGGTAGAAGGGAAAGAAGGGCAGGTGGAAAATGTCCTGCCCCCTCTTTCAACATCAGTTTTGCTTTACCCGCTCCACTCCGCACTCCCCACTCCCCACCCCACCTAGTGCCCCTTCACTCTGTGCTGCTTTCAGTGCCGCTCTAATGTTTTGTTTTGCGTTCGGTTTCGAGTCCTTTGTGGTTGAAGATTTGCCTTCCCCCTTCTTCCCAACATTGCATGGCAATTGCAACAGAAGCAGAACAAAAATGGTTTTAGGGCTTAATGCTGTGGATTTGATGGGGTAAACGGGACTAGAAGGCAGCTCGTTTTGGGCCAGGGCTAAGCTGCAGAAGAAGAAAAGAAAATCCCCCCCCCCCCACCCATAAATGGGATTTGCGGCAAACGGATGAATGGTGCAGTGCAAAGGAAATCAATGTTGGAGGGGGAACTGGGGGATTGTTCAATATTGAAACTGGAGCAAATGCCACTTAAATTGATTAAAATATCATCAGAGGATTCTTTTGCAATGCACATGTGATTGCTGTATCTAATTGCATGTTTTATTCTTTCTTTATCTTTTTAAGTAAGTTCCCGTGACCCATTAAACAGCTTTTCCAGCAAATATAGTGCTGCCGTGTGTGCTGACGCCTGATGCCAATCAATTGCTCGTTTCGCACTCAAGGGGGCTCTGCACTAAACCATCAAAGTCACATCAAGACATCAAGTACTCATACACAGGGCCTATCATCATCCTAATCATCCTCCATCCACCGACAGGGCAGGGCGGGGCGGGGCAGGGCAGGCAGAAAAGCTCAATAAATCAGTTGGAAATTTCCAGGAAGCCCCACTATGGGGACCCCAGCAGCAATCACAAAAAAAACTTTCCTTCGGGATGGTAGGATGCTAGATGCTACGTGGGTGGAGGGGTGGTAGGGGGTAGAGGGGCCAGGGGCAGGGGCAATGAGGTGGGTGTAACCCAAAAGTTGCATCGTAATTCCCACGATAATAATCATAATAAAAATCAAGCAAGCGATAAAGCATAAAACCAAATTACATACAACTCGGGCCCTTTCAGGACTTCCGAGACGAACACTTGAGCTCCTGGCTGCCACATGCCGCATTGTTGTTGCCGCCGCCGCCGCCGCCGCCTCTGCTGTACCTAGTTAGTGGTATTCTTATTCGTGCTGCTGCTGCCACTACAACATAAAAATGAAAAAGTTTTTCCACCAAAAAAGAAAAACTTGCACATTGTCAAAAATAGAAGCAAAGAAGAGGGAAATTGCGGCCACTAAAATATGTGTAGATATAGAAATATTTCGGTTCGGAGCAGGCCTCTGGTCAGAAATGTCGGATATTTTATGGAGCACGTAACGGACATTTTTTTGGGTTATATTTCTCGCTTTTCAGAAACTTTTCCCATAATACGCGACAATGATGTGGTGGGGCTTATGGAATATCGGGTTGGTTTGGGCAAATATCGGCACGTATTCTTGCCAAAAAGATAATGCCGAGGGCGGGGGCGGGGGCGGGTGCATAAAGATCTGTAGAGTAAAGGGCGCCAGTGGCGTGAATGATTTATGCGCCGAGTAGAAAAGCTAAATTCATTAAGTTGTCAAATGCAAGTCAACACAATACAAGATTTTGACATGGACATGACATTTTCACTGCGTACAAACCAAAGAAAAGAGAAAAGAAAATGTGGAAAAGCGAACAGCCAGAGGAATGACTGGGGGACAGACAATGAGACAACTGCTGAGAGCAATTCGCTCATGAAAAGTCATTGAAAACCATATAAAATCAGGTCTAAAATTGGAACAGCAGAACCCGACCTGTCGCTGACAGATGAGAAAGAACCCATCCGACGCATTGGCATATGAAATTCAAGTTATATATATTGTTCGTCTTTATTGAGAAACGACTAGATGATCCAGCGGTGGCAATCCTTTCGATGGATACACATGCCAGTGATGTCGCTTTTCCGCACCATTCCGGGGGCACAGGCACAGCCTCTTTTGCATTGGACGTACCTGCATTTGCGTATATAAAGTTTATCCACGCACAGCTTTTGGCAGGAGCGGACACACTTGACCATCACGTCATTGCAGACACACTCTAGACGAGGGAATGGAATGGAATGGAATGGTATCGAATGTAGAAGAGAAACCCCCACTGATCTTACCATGTAACTCCTCGGCGATGGCGGATGATACGAGCATTAGGTAGATGCCCACAGGCACCGAAGGGAACTTCATCTCAAAATAAGCAAATGTTTCAAGGGCCAAAGAGCCGCAATAGCTTCCCAAATTGATTCGTGAAGCGGGAAATCGTTTAGTCGCGAGATACTGCTTATGCAATATAACTGTAAAACTCATTTGCTTTGGTGTCGGCACACCCACACCACAAATCCTCTTAGCCGAAAACCCCGACCATATTAACTGGGAAAATGTGCAACTGCCGCCACAGGGACCATCCACCATAGATGGGAAATCCCGCCGCAAGGGGTCGTGGCTGCGGGGCAAATATTATAATTTTGCTAATTGATAGAATGGTTTTGTTAGCCAGGAGCCAGCAGCCAGCAGCCAGGAGCCAGCAGCCAGGGGATCAGTGCGAGGCCGAAATCATGAAATGAAAATCCGATACTAATAACCGGTTTAACGGAGCGTATACGCAATGTGCGGTTTGCCATGTTGATTTAACGCATTTTCGTGCAGTGTAATTAACTGCCAGCGGCACACAGAACGCATAATTAAAATTCGGATATGTACGCAGTAAATGTGGCATATGCGTGCTTGCGGGAGTGGCAAGCGGCATGCAGAAAAAGAAAGGTGCATTGTGTGTCTCCGGCTCGTGTGTCAGCCGTGGCTATGGATTCCATGGGCAGTGGACAGTGGGCAGTGGAAATGGATATGCTGCCTCAGCAGGATAGACAATGCCTGACCATCGCTGCTCATTGTTACTCGGATGTGCAGACCCTGCCCTGCCCTGCCCTGCCCGGCCATGGCCAATGATAATCATGATTATGTTGATGATGATAATGATGATGATGATGGGGCATTACGAGCATCACTAGTTGTGGTTTTAATTATGTCCAGCCCGCATTTGTAGAACAATGCGAGTGGATTTGCGGATGGAATTGAGCGGAGAGCTGGTGCACATGAGCCATGTGGCAGCTGCTGCAGCCTGCACCAGCAACTGATTGGAATAAATGATGCGAATGATTCCATTCCTCGCCCCTACCCCTACCCTCCGAAAGAGAAGCCAGTGAAGAAAAGAACATTTGCTTTGAATCTGAAAAACCATATCAAATGGGAGCCAGAGACGTGAAAGAAATATGGAAAACGAATGCTTATCAGAGCATATAAATTTCGTTCCATCTTGCAGGAGAATGTATGTATGGCCCAATCCTCCCATGAATCCTATCTGCCAGGACACCACCGCTCAGCTCTCACCTCTCACCACAGCCATTGTTTGCCTGGGAATCGTTGCCACAGGCGCAACAATAAAGCCCCGTTGGGGGGGCACACACAGAGTTCCAGTCAATCAACGTGAAGGGCTTAAACTGTCACTGCTAACCAACTAAAGAACAACCACCCACACACGGGAGCGGGGAGAAATGGCAAATGGCAAATGGGAAATGGGAAATGGGAAAAGTTTATGCTTATGGCTAAGCCAGGCGCCTGAAAAATTAATGCCTGCTAATAATTCAAGGGCCCGCAGGAGGCCCCACATAAAGTGTGTGCTCGTGTTAAATAATCTAACGGACAATTAATTGAAGGTGCCATAAATATAGCGCATACGCAACGTAAATCAGCCAAGATGCCAGACAGCCAGACAGTCGGAGAGTCGTAGAGTCGGAGGAAACCCTTCAACAAAGAGTGATTATTCACGCAATTAATCTTTTGGAAACCAACCTTTTGTGCCCCACGCACAGGACAGGGAACAGGCCGCAGGACAAAGGACAACACGGTACTGCCGTCTCTTGGGCCTTGTTCTGATAATTTAAGTTCCTTTGACCAGAATTAACTACGAATCGGGATCTTTGTCTTCATTACGTTTGATTGTCTCCCTGGTCCCCCAATCTGTGGATAGCTTGCAGGCGATGGCACTCCCTACTTGCCGGAGGCGGAAGCACGCCATTCTCCAATCACATTAGCCCCCAAATGAAGCTCTCTCCCCGCCGCCGGATATAAAAAAAACCCGACGAACGAGGACGAACGTCAGTCAGCTGACCGCAGCATTAAAGCAACATTTGTTTCGGCTTCTCTTTCGGCTTGGTGGAGGTGCAGGAAGCCAGTCAAGCAGGATACCATCAACCATCCACCCACCAACCGACCGCAAGGGCAAGGGAAACTCTGCCGTCAGCTTCTCTCGTGAAAATTTCAAACAATGCAACACAAATTGTCGGCAACCGCAGCAGCAAGCGCGGTTTACTCTCTGCGGCACCATCCACAGACAGAAACAGAACCAGAACCAGAACCAGAACCAGAACCAGATGCAGTGCCAGTAACAGCCTCTGTTTCGGTCTCGGTCTCCGTCTGAGGTGAAGATGGAGCTGTGCGAGTGGCCAACAATAGTTGACCAGTGCAATATTTTTCCCTGTTTTAGCTTCAAATAAAAAAGCCAAGTTCCACTTTAAAGATCAAGTTAAAGCCCAAGACGGTCCTTTGAGCGGGAAAAGGAATTCAAGCTGAATAGAAAATGATTCAATGGACTCCAGAAATATTCCATAATGTCAGAAACGCATTGGAATTGTGTACAGAAATTCCTATCTCTGCAACAGTTTCCCCCGTTTTCTCGTTCAATGTCTGCAACTCTTTCCCCCGTGCCCTTGCGCCGGTGCCATGTTCGTAATCAGTTTTCAACGTGACTATAAGACCCCCACGGATAGACAACGACAGGCGGGGGCGTCCCCATCCTTCCATCCTCCCGTTCGTAGTCATTTTTAAATGCTTCAGCATGGCATAAAATTTGCATGAATTTCTTGCATAGTTTATTTAGCGTTCGCCATTGTTGTTGTCCATTTTCCGTCCGCCCAAGCCCCAGCTCCAGCTCCAGCTCCAGTCGAGGCCAGGAAAACACGATTGGAGCGATGCACCCGCCCCGAAATGTGTGCTGAAAAATGGACGGGGATTACACCAGTACCAGTACCAGGAGCAGGAGCAGGAGCAGGAGCAGCGCCAGGACCACGACCAGGACCAGCCTCCAACGGGGGGCGCGCTAGCCTTGGCCATATTACGGCTCAATTTCTGCGTGCGGCCACACGCAGCACACAGCCGCAACAGCGAAAAAACAAGAGTCTGACGGTGATGGTAAATGCAGAATTTATATTCATATATGCGGTGTGGAAATGAATCGTGGTCCTGGCAGCTCTCACCGCAGGATTCAGTCCATTGATGGCACATGGGGTGATGGGTGCGGAAAAAAGAACCAGGTGAAAGATGGTGGAGGAGGAAGATGGAGTGGCGTCTACCAGTGGGCGGTGAAAGTCTGTGAGGCATGTGAACCAATTCAATAGCCGCCCTTTAATTTCTTCAGATTTATTCGTAGCCAAAGAAATTTGCATGCTTTTTACGCACATTAGCATAGGCAAACAGAGAGGACCACAAGGAGCACGGAGCAGGAGCAGAGCAGAGCACTGTGGGTGCTGGGGGGTGGGGTGGGTGACTGCTGCTGGCAAATGGGGTTGTAGCCTTCATCTGCCGAGAACCAATATGTCAAATTTGAAGCGCGCTTTTTCTTTGTTTTTTTTTTTGTTTGATAATATTTTTTCTATCAAATGTCAAGTGTCAAGGCCATTCCATGCCAACTACTCAGTGCCTGAGTGGCACTTCTACCCCCAACTCATTGGCGTCAAATTGGCTGCCATTTTGACAGGCACATTCGTCAACGATGGGTACACTCTCTGTGCAGTTGTCCAACCCGTTCCGATTGACATGTTTGCTTATCCCACACCCCCACCAGCACTCACAGCCATTGAGACTCCCCATTCGACCGTCTTCCTGTCGGACATGTTTCAATAACTATCCATCCATATTGGCTTATTCAGTTAATGCCAATAGACTGCCCTTGAAGTGCATTTATTGACGTGCATGGGGATGGTATCCTTGAGCGAAATGACATTGCGTAATGGCATAAAACGCAATTAATACCCAAAGGGTAATGGGACGAGCCGTAATTGAAATCTCTGTTTACCGCATCCAGATTGAGAATTGCCCTTGCAGTAGATTTACAGCTGGGAACCGGGGCGGGCGGAGGGGAAATCACATATGAAATCGTATTATTGTCGATATACTGAAACGAGAATGAGCTCTGTCCTGCTGTCTGTCGGTTGTAAGCTCTTGAGTCCTGTTTCTCGTTATTCCACTCTATATGCAACTCGAATCAGAGGGCTTTCAGTTTCGCTTAATTCCGTTCGCAATCTTTGAGTGGGTGGAGGGGCCTGCTTCCGTTCACGTTTCACCCACATGTTTCATTAGCTCCAGCGTCTTTCTCAGTAATTTGTGGCCTTTCAGCAATTAAAGCCGCATTGTAATTCCTTATAGAGCGACAGCCCCACCCCGCACCATCCACGGCCCGCAGTTGGTCTCTCGTTGGAGTGGGCGTGGGTGTGGCTTGAAAATTGTTGCATACTTTTGTGCGGCGGCTTCAGCGCGGCTGCCACTTGAGGCGGCTGTGGAAAGCAGAGGCAGCTGCCACTTTAACGCGCTCAGGCCGTGCGGCGCTGCCACGCCCCGTCCATCCTTGCCGTCTTCTCAAAGCAGCCTCAACGCCACCGAAGCAGCCACCCGGCCACAGGCACACGGCCCACTCAATTAACGCAAGTCATCAGAGGGTTAAAGGGGGGGTGGAGCGGGGTGTGTCGTAGGTGTGTCTGTGTGCGCACTTCTACTTGTATTTGTCTTAACAACTCTTGCATACAATCTAAATGGCTCTGGCCTGAAAGCGGGTCCCGGGACCCGGCACCCCGGACCCAGGTCCTGGATCTTGGCTTGCTTACTCCTGTTTCCCCCCGACCCCTATCCCTTTTTCTGTGTGTGTGTGTGTGTGTGTGTGTGGGGTTTTTTTTGCGCTGGCTCTCGCATAATTACTTTGACTCGACTTTTACGACCTTTCTATGAATTACTCAAGAAGTGTTGGGAGCACGTCGCCTGTGTGTGGCTGCCAGGACACTGGCTGTACCTTCCATTCCTTTCCGTTCCAGGACATCCCATCACATCTCGCAACGGAGCTCTCTCTCTCTCTCTCTCGTGGAGTGGGCGACGCAGTTTATCCTTTTTTACTGCCGGGATTGCCATCCTTTCGCTTCGCCTTCGTGCCTGGCCGTCGTTCGTCTTATTTATTTCTTTCGCTCGTGTTTGCCTGCTAATTTCTTTGCTCTCTTTGCGTAATGGTAGTCGGGGGAGGAGGAGAAGGAACTTACTGGCGGAGTTACTGCCAGGCAGGAAATACCTCCCCCCCTCCCACCACCCCTGCACTTGCATAAGGTGCAGGAAGACAGTAAAAAATGCTTCCTTAAAAACGCAGGGTTGTCGAGTCTGTGGACTTTTCTTCTGCAGTAAGAAAACCCTGAATAATTGATGTTTTTTGTCTATATGCTGAAGGTTTTCTTTCCATTAGAGTGCCTCCATTCTCCATTCTCCATTCCCTTTCTTATCTCATGATTGGCATCGTTATTATTATTTTTTTGTTTTGGCGATAATGGCGGAAAACAATTTCGGATATTTTTCAATTTTTCCCAACGCTATAACTGCTTAAGTTTTTTCCATTTCCCTCCAGCGCTGTAACGGCGGTCCTTTCCACCATCATCTTTTCTTATCACTTTTTAATTTCCTCTGCAATCCTTTGCAACCCTGTTATGGATACAGCGGCAGCCCTCCGCCTCCTCCCTTTACAAAGGTAAAGTCTAATGCAACATTCAGTGGCATATACACAAAGAGAGCGAGAGGCGAATGGAGATGGAGATGGAGAATTGGCTGAACATTATCTCCCTTGGCTTTTTAGCCAAACGAGCAAGGACGACGCAACACCTACGCGATTGCTCTGACGGCCCTCGCCCAGTCCGGGGCCACCCTCCCCGTCCGCCCTCTTGTCCGTCGCATTGTTAACCAGAATTTATGCGTTCAGCTGCTGCTCCTTCTAGCTAACGATACTTTTTCTTCCTTTTCCCTTTTTCCCCTGTTCACTTCCTGTCCTGGCCTTCCCCCGTCCTTTTCCTTCTTCCCCTTCGGCTAGCTGCTGTTGCCATTACGTTTATAATTGTCTTGTGCAACTTCTGGTAGCTCCCGTTGCCGCTGTGGCACCATCTCACCCACGCACCACCAGGACGCACCGCCACCTGCCAGCAGCAGAAAGAGCAACAGCAACACCACCACATGGCGCCACCCAAGTCGTTAGGTGGCCAGAGACTTGGATCTCTCTCTCACTCCCTCGCTTTCTGTCGCTCTTTTGAGATGGGTACATGTGCCTCTCTTTCTTTTGCTCTTTTTCTTTCTCTTTTGGCCCGTTTTCTGCTTACCTTTAGCTCTGTCACGTTAACGGGTTTGCTCGATGGCTGGCCTCCATTTCGGCCTCCCAATCGGCCCTTTCGGTCCTTTCTGGCTCATTGGCTAACTGTTGATTTCGTTGTCATGTTGCGTGTCCTGCTCTGCCCCCCACTTTCCGGCACACATTTTGCGACCCTCCATGAGGGTATTTTCATTCTCTTGGATTTCATTTTCTCTGTCGTCTTTCCCCGAGCTCTGCTTGTTTACATTTTCATGCTCGAATTGGCTCTTGTGCTTTCGTAATTTCCATTGTCTCCCGTCTTGGCCTTCGTCTCTTCCCGATGCTCCTGCTGTTGCTGCTGCTCTCCTTTTGGCCAACTTCAAACAAACACATTAAGCGGGCTCTGACTCTGGACTTTTCTGTGTGCCACTGACAGGAGACTAGCCCCTGGTAACCTCTCCTCCGGCTCTCTGCCACAGCTCTCTTTCCTTTCTCCAGCTTCCGTTTCCCCTTCCTGCTTTCATCGCTACCTTTGTGAGACATAAATTTTTGCTTTAAAATGTATCTCATGCTCTCTCTCGTGGCTGCCCCTTGCGTACCCCGGAGCAGCAGCCACTGTCTATCCCTCCTTTCATGTCGCTTTTGGTTTTGCGCTTATTTTCAATTTGAACATTTTAATGTTTGTGGTCATAAAATTCTTTTTATTGGTTGTAAAACTGAAACTGAAGAGCTGCAGCGGCAGAGGGAGAGGGAGAAGTACGGACAGCGGTAGGCTGGGGGGACTGCTGGGGCGTGGTGGGTGGAGCACAATGGGCTCTTGGAAAAAATTAGCAGCCTCTTGCTGGCCCTGCCAATAGCCACTTAAGAGCCGCGTTAAGGTGCGATAAGAGATGCTGCCACTTACAGAATATTTGTCCCCAAATTGCTTACCAGAATCTGTATATCAATGTCTGGCACTTTTCGAGATAATTCGGGGGGAGTTTGCCAAGTTTTTCCTTTGTAATTGAATCGGAAAAGTGAATAAAAATTCTACTGAGCTGAAGATAATTTCTATCTGCTCAAATTCGCAGATTTGTCTGCCATTAGCATTCCATTTAATTGGGGCATCCATGGGCGCCTCAATGACTCTATGCCATTCTCAATTTCACAGTTTGACGCCCTCTCACGCCCACAAAACAAACCACTTTCCGGCCAACTCGCGAGTTTCCCTGGTTTTCCTTTTGGTGCGCCTCAATTAAATGTTAATGGCAATATTTTATTGCCAACACTCGGCCCCATCTCAGTCTCTGCATCTTTGAGAGCCTCATTTACATTTTGCCCACATTTTCAACTACATCGCAGAGGCAGAAGAAGCAGCAAACAGCCGCCACCGCCACTGCCACCGGAAGTGTCTTAACAGCTCGCCTCTGTCTCGGCTATTTTCCTTTTCGTCTTTTAATATTCACCAAAACAACAACAAAAGAAAAAACAATGTGGTTGCATGCATCGTACGGTCACTTTCACATGCATTTTCTCTATGCATTTTGATACCCTTGCAAAGGAATTCACACGGATTACTCGTATGATTTTGGATAGAAGAGGAGGCTCATTCGATTTCATACATTAAATATAGTGTGTACTTAGATATATTCCTGATCTTACAACATAATTCTTTTAGTTGCATCCGATACTCAAAGAGTATAGGGGTAGATACGATTTGTGATGGAAGTGGATGGGTGTAACACCCAGAAGGAAGCGTCTCCGACCACATAAAGTTTATATATTCTTTATCATATTCAACAGCCGAGTCAATATAGCCATGTCTGTCTGTCCGTCCCGATGAGCGCCTAGATCTCAGAGACTATAAGAGTTAGAGCAATCAAAGTTTGTATCCAGACTCGTGTGATATCGCTGTGACCATGCTACCCCGTCCACCCGCTTTTCTTTCTCTCACACACACTCTTCCTCATGCAGTGTGCGTCCTCTGGCGGAGTGTAAATGTGGAGCTTCGGGCCTTGCCGCGGCTCACAGAGTTCAATCCGTAATTGCCCGGTATCTCAAGTTTCGACCCGAAGCTAGGTTTCTATTACCATTTTTTTGCCTGGCCACCGCTCCGCCCATCCTACCATCCTCCCATCGAGTGGATGCATATTTTACGGCCCTGCCATTTTCCAATTTTGATAATTTGTATTATGCTAATTTTGCCATTCCCTCAGAGATCGTTCCGATAAGGGGGGAAGCCAGCCGTGTGTACATGTCAGGGGAAAATGAGAATGAAATGGAAATCGTAATGATAGGAAAATATTTGTGCACACTTTTTCCTGTGCATTATGATTTGTTTGCTGTCACTCGGAGTCGCCCCGGGGCTGGGGCTGGGCCTGGGGCTGGGTCCGGGCGATCGCCTGCAGCATAAATTTAATGTTATATTTACAGACCTATTAAGAATATATAGCACTTTTGTTGATTTATGGACACTGCGAATGTGTTAATTTTGTTAGCGCTTCCACAGTGATCGGCCAATCAGTGGCCGCAAATATTTGCCATTGAATAAATTGAATCGATGCCAGCACGGAACACAACTGTGCAGCAATCTGCTGGCTTAAGTTGGTGTTTATTTTGCTTTCGCGAGGACTCAATCTCTTTCGCTGGGCTTCACTTTCGGCTCTAACAAATCCACAAAGTCGTGTGCCTTCAAAGGGGAAGAGAAACGAGGATGAAAACCCGTCTTTCCAGTTGTTGAAATTTACTTTTGCACTCGAGGGCCGCGTTGCCGATTCTGCCTCGCTGCCTTGCCCCGCTTTGGGCCAGCAGCTAACGGCACATGGTGAGAGCCAGGCCAAAATGCAGTTACTCACTGGTCTCTACCTCGCTTCCCTTTCCCCTCTCTCACTCTGTGGCCTGAGCGACCTTCCCCTGCAGCTGCAGCCCCGAAAGTGTTGCAAATGACTTGAAACGGGTTTGAATGAGCTTTGCTCGGATTGCGATTGTGATTGGGGTTCGGACTCGGGTTCGGGTTCGGGTTCGTGTTCGGGTTCTGGCTCTGTTTGGGCTTGTGCTTTTGGTGTTGCCCCGAAGAAATGGGTCAATAAGAAAATTCAAATGCTACAAAAACTTGTTGAGTTTTTTTTTTTGCGAAGAACCAGACCAAAACAGGGAACTGCTGGCGGGGGAATGAACTCCGTTCTCGGTTTGTTTCCTCCTCAATTTGCGGTCGGTTCAATGACTTCTCTCCGGTTCGATCAATCAATCGAACTGCAGGGCCCAGCAGATGTTGCAACCGAAGCCAGGGCCAAGATAGTATCCAAGCGGATGGCTGTGAAGCCACAAATATGGCTTTGATTTGATCCGATGTGCTTTGCTCTGCCTTCTGTCTAATGTCCTGGCATCCTGGCAAGAAAGCATTTAAGTTTTATCAGAAGGTGCAATTTCTGATGAAACCACAAAACCGAGCAACCATATATGCTCATAATTTATTTGTGGTAGACTGGAGACTATTTGTAAGTCTTGTAAGAAGTAGGGAGTACTCATTGGAGAGCATTCCGCTGAGAAAATGTCAGCTCAAATCACAAAACAATGGCTGACCACAAAATTGTTGATAACGCCACCGAGTACACAACGTTATTAATATTTAATGCGATTTGCCGGACTGCTGGCAGGCCCCATTGTCCGCTTCATGAGGGCGAATGATGTGGGACCTGGTCCGCTGATGGACCTGGGGAAAGCCGCTTAAAATATTTCCCTGCCACACGGAGATGCAGCGGAGATGTTTGTTGTTTGTTGTTTGTTGTTTGCCTGTGCTTTCATTCCCGCCCTGTTGCTGGTGGCAATTCGCTGATTTCATATTTAGCACGCCTGGACACTCCCCACCTCCTGGGCAAAAGCCCCATCCCCCCACCCCCTCGGCCATGAGGCCTTAGTAAAATTTTAATGCGCTTTTGATGATGGCCATAAAATGGCAAAACAAAATGCATGGTGGCGGCGGTGGCGGTGGGTGGGTGGGGGGGACGGAGGGTGGCAGCATGCAATGCGAATCTCTGCTCTAGATAAAATATTAATTTATTTTTCCCTCCTCCCCTCGCCGTGTTGTTCGCTTGTCCTTTTCCCCAGCCTTCTTTTGGGTGGTGGGGACGCCCCTTGTCCCGCGGCCAGTACGAACAAGTTATAGTGCCTCATAAAATGCCACGTACTCGTACGATATGTATCGCTGGAAAGCACGGCTCTTATATTTTAAATAACTGTTTCACCACCACCAGCCCCCCCAGGAAAACCCACCCCCCTCTTGTGTTTTATTATTACTTTCATTTTGGATGCGGTTTATTTGTTTCTCCTCTTTCCCCCTCTCTTTTCCTCTTGTTTATTTCTCGCCTTCTTGCGGATTAGTTTTTTAATTTCAACAGCTCGTGAAATGTTGAACCTTTTGATATGCACGCCAGCTGCTGCACTGCATCTCTTTCAGGATTTAAGAGCACTTGGGAGTTAGGAGATTTTATGGCGAAATTCTGTTGAGCAAACCACAAGTTTGGGGTATCTACATGTTGATTAAAGCCCTCAATCAGTCTCAGGAATTTAAGCGGCTCGGGCACAACTGTACTTTATTAGAGGATACTCTGGAGGATACCCTGGCACATCCGCTTTTCCCCCTGGGCTTGGTCTAATCAGCTCCATTTCGCACACAATCATTCAGGGATCGCTGTGCCGCACCCACTCATCCTCTGTGACTCTCTGACTCGCCATTCGCCTAATGGGCTCGAATTACCAGCCAACAATGACTGAACAGCGGCGAGTATCCGTATCGTATCCTTTTAGTTGGGTTCGAGGAGGTCTCCCCCAGCTGCCATCGGAGGGCACGCGCCTCATTTATTCAATAAGCTGCTCTCATAAACAAGAGTAATTTTTCTGCGTCCCTCCTCCCGTTTTTGCTCCTTGACTTGGCGCTTGGTGACGCTTTTGGCTTGCTCGATGATTGCGCTATTTACAATAATTGCAGACATTTCCAGCTCCATCGTGCTCCCTCTTCCTCTCCCTCTCGCTATCTCGTTCTTTTTCTAACTTTGCCCCTACCTCTCGCTCTGTCTTCCTGTGTCCTGTCCTTGTCCTGCTTTAGGACCTTGTGCAAATCGCATTAAATGCAGCTTCAGAAACGAATTGTAAAATGTCGTTGCAGATGAAAATGAGCGAGAAGATGTTTTTTCTCTAGCCCGCTATGCCCCCCCCCCCCCTCCCCTACTCTCTCTCACTTCTCGTTCTCTCTCTCTCTCGGGCACTTCCACTTCCACTTGCTGCTGCAACTTGCACTCCAGCTTCCGCTGTCACTGTTGCCACTCCTCTGGCCGGCACATTTCCATGGAGTAGAATGGCGCACCATCCAACTATAAAGCGCAGTGTGCACACAAAAACTAATTAGAAAACTTTTGCGGTTGATAGAGGCAGTGGCAGAGCCAGAGACAGAGCCAGAGTCGTCGGAAAGTGTTAAGTGTGTGCAGAGGGGGGGGGAAAAAAGAAAGCAGCTGCATTAATAATTAAGTAATAGTACACACACAGACATCCACAATTATAGAGCAGAACGAGACGATGGGGTGATGGGGCAATGGGGCGAAAAAGTGAGAAAATGATTCATGTAAGAGGAGTTGCAGCACAGTAGGAAAAACGGGAAAAACGTAAAGAGAGCTCGTAAGTGTGTCAGTACCAGTGACGGCACCTTTCTCTACGTACTCCTTGGTGAGCCGTATATTTCCCCCCACCCCGCCATCCTCCCCATCCCGTGTTTGTCTTCAGTCCAATAATTTTCGGAAATGGAAAATTTGCATAGGCTAAAAGTCCGGCCTAATGAAGTTGCTACCCCAGAAAGTTGCTTCTGTAATGCAAATCAATGTGAAAAGTTTTCGGCACGCTTCAAAATTTCATGAGCCATCGGACTTATCGATGAATTTCATGAATAACAAAATACAGCCTCCGACGAAAGCCGCTCAGGCACTTTCCTCACTGTTAGATGGGGCGGAGAGTGGGGGCTGGTGGAACAAATTGAACATTTAACCCATTACAACATGACAAGCTCCCCGAAAAGCCTTCCATCATCGAATTTCTCGACTATTTTGCCTGTGAAATAAATAAACGGAAGTCAGAGATAGCGAGAGTGAGTGATGGTGGGGGGGAAGGAGGGCGGATGATGGAAACATGAAATTTTTGGCAGCTTAAATTTTCCATAAATTTCCATGGCAACGACCAATGCTCATTATAATTTGCCATTAATTCTTAGAATAGCAACCAGCCAGACTTTTTCCCACTCCCCCCTCTGCCTCCACGAAGAGGTATTCTTTATTTTGCTGCCCCCATTCCTGTTGGGCTAGACCTGGCACGCCTTGGCTTTGGCCGCCTCCTCAGCACACTCGAAACTCATTAACGTAATTTTCGAAAATTTATGAATGTTAATTGGGAAATTTCTTTGGCATAGTGGAGCCGAGCAAAGTGCTTATTAAATTATGCTAATGAGTTCCTGAGCCTCACACACACAGCTTACACAGCTGTCCTGGAAGGCGCTCGGAAGGAACTTTCTTCGGATTGTGCGGTGTGGGCCAGACAAATGAGAAATTCCAATTATTTCTGACAAAAAAGCGAAAACAAATGAAATTGAGAGCGTAAACGATGGGAAGTTGTCAACAGCCGCCTGGCCTGTGGCAGGGTCGTCAGCAGAACAAAGCCACGGAAAGTGAAAGGACATGGCAGTGGCAAGGGGAAGCAGTTCGTTTCAATTGTGTCTCTCGTAGCCTCTTCTGTCAATTAGTCGTCACTCACTTCTGTGGCCTTTTAAAACGATTAACGATTACTAACTCGAATCTTTGAATTTTCTTGCAGGATGTCTTGCACAAAATCTGTCATCCACATGGCCAAGTGCTGCGCATTGTCATCTTCAAAAAGAACGGCGTCCAGGCCATGGTAGAGTTCGACAACCTCGATGCGGCCACAAGGGCGCGCGAGAATCTGAATGGAGCCGACATCTATGCCGGCTGCTGCACTTTGAAAATTGATTATGCCAAGGTAAGATTGATCCCGGCCTCTACAGGCTCGTATGTATATCGTGATATATTCTGTGAACGTTTTGCAGCCAGAGAAATTGAATGTGTACAAGAACGAGCCCGATACCAGCTGGGACTATACGCTGAGCACAGGTGAGATTCTACCAAGTGCGTTCACATTTTTTACTACTTTTTTCCCCCTAAAAAGAAATAGCCTCTAAGTGATGCACCTATACATCCACACACTGCAGCACCCACACACACAAACACACCCACACTCTGTCATAGACACTTGCATTGCCCAAAACCACACACACACAAACAAACGGAAGTACACACACTCTCTGTCGCACGCACACGAAGACGGAGAGATGATTGCTTTTTGTGTCACTTGAGACCGAGTCCAAAATAAACTGTAGAAATATCCCCAGTTGCCGGCTTGCTGTGCTGAACTCTTTTTGGTTATCCACATTTTAATTGGCCAAAACCCCACCCTGCCCACATATTCCTTGCTCCTTACTCTAGTTGGCTGCCACACGTGGCGTATGCACAACTTCTCATTCTGCTTCATATTACGTTGTTTCCCGAAGCATTGCCGTAATCCTTTTATTAACAATTTTCGACGCTTCAAAGCTCTAACCGTAGACCCCCCCCTGGCGTATACTTAATGTCTTAACGCACACTCAGACACAAAGAGGAGATCGCATCACCATCATCATCTGGCATGTGGCAGCTGGCATTTAAGATACACAACATTGCCACCACCGCCACGAACACCAGCAAAGCCGCCCACGTCCAAGCAATAGTGCCACCTGTTTGCGAGTCACAGTGTGGCCTCCACAATCCCACAGACTCAGACACCGCCACAGCCCCAGCCACTGCCAGTGCCAGTGCCACTCCCACTGTCACTGCTAGTGCCACTCCACTCCTCTTGCTCCCAACTTGCCCCTCCACTGCGCATTTCACATGTTCTCTGTGCTTATGACGGGCGACAAAGTTGCGCATTAAATGCCATTTTTAATTTGTATATTTCACTTTGAATAAAAATGAAATTAAATGCTTTTGCCCCGGTTTTCCGCTCTCTTGTTCTCTCGACTCCGACTCTCGTCTGGGGCAGACAGCGAGGCGACACTGTCAGCGTTGTCATCCTTGTCGTTGTTGTTTGGCAATTTGTAGCTGGAAGAGGTCGACAGACGGGCAACATCAAAAGGCCGACAAACTGAGCCACCAGCGGATCCTGTCCCGTCCAGGCCAACGCACTATTAATGCTGTTGTTGCTGCTGTTGCTGCTGTGGAAAAGTGTCAACGTTGCCGCAACCACTGCCACAGCAACGTGGCAGGAACTGTCTCTGGCTGCGAATGAGGGGAAAAAGCAGGATGACCAAAGCCACAATAACTCAGACAGCCACAGCCACGCTCTGTTCAATGGACGGACAGACACAAAGTTTGGCTACTGTTGCTGGTGTTCCTCCTGCTTTTCCTGCTCCTCCTCGTCCTCTTACTCCTCCTCCGATGCATTTATCTGCCTCGTTGGATTGCCGTTTACATTTGGTGTTGTCTGGTGGCAGCCGAAGTTTGTTTGCACTTGCATTTGCATGCCACATCCACCAATTCCCTCCCTGCCACTGTGTGCTAGTCGTTGCCACAAACGGATGAGCCACTACTGAGCTACAGCCATTTGTCAGCCAACCAGCTGCCCAGCCAGCCAGCCTCCCATCAATGAATGGCACAGAACTGAATGAACTTGGATCCTGTCTGTCCTGTCTGGGCGGATGGAAATGGAGAAGGCGTGGGCGGAGATGTGTTCCTGGCAGCTACAACATCATTGCCGTTTGGGCGTGGGCGTGGGAGTGTGGACAGTAGTGGTGGTGGTGGTGGTGGTGTGAGGGGCATGTAAATTAGAACGAACAGAAAGCAGGAGATACTTTCCTTTCTTTGTGGCTGATGATGGAACGACTGGCGGGCATCTCTTTTTGCTTCAAACGATTCCATGGCAGGTGGAAACTGTGCACTTTTCCCACACAATCCTTGTGGTTGGCTAATTGAACGGATAAGGGGGCTGGCAGAGTTCCTGTCCTTTCAATCGATCGGCAAATGCAAATTGCCTACCATAACCCTCTAACCATTCGATGGCTGTGGATATTTCTACACGAAAATCAATAGAGTTCATTAAAAATCATGGTAGTCATGTGACAATCCACGCCCCCTCCAATGCCGGAGGCCCACAACTTGGGCTGTACGTCGATTTCGTCCCAAATTATTGTCTTAACAATAATAACAAGCGGACAAAGCGAACAACGGACGGGGGCAGGAGACAGGGGACAGGGGACAGTGGACAGAGTCGAGAGAGGGAAAACAAAAAGTGAAGTGAGGAAAGTTAAATATAAAGTGGAAAATGCAAACCTAATATTTGCATAAGATTTTCACTCGCCCTCTGTAAATCCTCAGCACTCTGTCTTTCTCTGTCTCCTTTCGTCCTTCTATCCTTTTCTGTAGCTGGCGCTTTTCTTACCTTTTCTTGGCAATCGATACAAAATGCCAGCACGTGAAGGCGGTGCCACTGGTAGTGGCAGTGTCCTCCTGACTGTGCCACCGCCTTGGGTAAACAAGGTTCCTCCCTCTCCCTCTCGCTCTCCCTCTCGCTCTCCCTCTCGCCCTCCCCCTATGTTCTGTTCCGCTCGGTCAAAAAAGCATTCGAAATGACTGGCACTGGCCGAAACCGTCCAAAGTAGCAAAGAAGTTTTTAACAAGTTGACTTGAGTGCTCAAACACCCAGCCACCCAGCCACCCAACCACCCATTCACCCATTCACTGCCCGTCGCAAGGATAGAAGGAAGCTAGGAGGAAACCTCTGCAGTGGCTTCCAGCTCATGCTGCAGCTCAAAACTTCATCAAGTGCACACCGAAAATTTGTATTTGCATTTGCATTTGACAACCGCGTGGCTGCCACAGTTGCCACCGGTGCGGTTCGTCCTAGTCCTCGTCCTCGTCCTCGTCCTCCATCGTCGTCCTGCTGCATATCTGAGAGATATTTTCAGTGATGGCTTAGCATCTATCCTGCACTCTGTCTCAGTCCCTGTTTCTGTCTATTCGCGTTTTGTTAATTTTCTACTCATTTTGCTGTCATCCTCTCGGGCTGCGTCTTGCGGCTGTGGTTGCGGTTATCCTTGCCCCGCCTTCAGATGGATTCATGCTCATCAGGAGTCGCATTTTGCTTCGTGTTGTCACGCGATGTTCTCTTGCTAGGTTACCCCTCCTCCATCCCCCATACCGCATCGCCCATCGCCGCCCCGTTGTTCTTTATTTGATTGCAAATTGTTTTTGCTCATCCTTTGCCCTCGCCCTTCTTTTGGGTTCTCTTTTGGCCCAAGGACGTTCGATTTTTCTTTCTTTTTCTGCACTTTTGCCCCTGCTAAATGTGGAGCCAGCGACTTGGCAAAACTTCGTGTATTTTCATACGTTTAGGGACTGCGATTCTCCCCTTTCGTTAGCCCGTCGACCTGATGCAAAGTGACAGTTTCGTTTTACCGGATAGTTTGTCTCCGAGTTAATTTGGCTTCTGCTGAGGAATAGTCTGCGCTTGAAATTGATTCGAGACGATTTACTGAAGGGGGGAATGGTGCAGGAAATAGCAGCTTACATCTGGTTATGCTCAGAGCTGGCCAAAACGGTTGCCCATTTACCAAATTTATGTCCCCTGATTGGGTATCCCGATAGCCGCCGGAACTTGGCCGTAATTAACCACAGAATAGGCCCTCCCGCGTTCCCTTCGGTTGCTTGGACTCCCAGGGGGGCCCCAAAAATGTGCACCGTAATCGCAGTCATTATTTATTTTATTTCCTAATGCACGGAAACGGCAGCAAAATAACAATCATACGAAAAACGGGACGGCGTATGCCGGAATTAGGTAGCAGAAATTTCAATAAAAGTCGAGACACAAATAAAACTAGACAAAGGACAAACGAAACGAAATGAAATGAAACGGGACGAGACGGAAACGCAACGGAAATGCCAAATGGCATAAAATAGAGACGAAGGGAGAGGGATAGAGACTCCCACGAAGGGTCGGCGGCAGGGTCCTTTCCTATTCTTTCGTTTAGAAGTGGGACAACTGAAGTTGAATATAAAACATGACAAAACTATTTCATGTTTACGATTAAATTATGTACGAGGTACTATGCTCGTAATCCTCGCAGTTCTACCAGCTAAGGTGTCCCTATGCCGCATGCCACATGCCCCAAAAGGATGTATCCCTATAAACCACAACAATCGAATTAAATGCGCATAAATTATTCATACGTTCTCTCTCTCTCTCTCTGGCTCTCTCTTTGCTCTGGCACACATGCAAATCACGTTGGCAACCCTGTGGCTGAGGGGCTGTGTGGCTGGGGCCGGGGCTGTGGCGTGTGTCGCCGTGGCAACTCCGTCTTCCCAGTGATTTCAATTATGGCTAGAGTTTTCGATCCTGCCGCATTCTTATTTATTTAAATTGCATTCAAATAACTTTCCCCTTCGCTTTCGCTTTCTTTATCCTAAATCAACGTTGGATTGTCCTTAGTCCTGGGTTCACTGCAAAGCAGTGCTTTTCCCCCGATGGGCTGTTTATTTTTATGACACAACGATTTCTGCCAGTGTCTGTAGTGGTGTGTGTGTGTGTGTGTGTGTGTGTGTGTGTGTCTGTGTGAGAGTGTGTCCTTCGGCCTGACTGCCTGCTGATTATTTTCGTTTTATCTTGAGCCGTGCGCCATTTTGGACCCCCAATTTGTTTTTAGTGCCCTCCATATGCTGCTGCCATTCAATGTATTTGTGTGTCTGTCATTCGGTGCCCCCTCCCCCTTTCCCCCTCCGTACCCATCAAATACATCGTAATTATAACGGTTTACTTTTTCAGCATGGTTTATTTAATGCCCGAAAACCCAGCGAAAACTTCATGTAATCAGTGTGAATAATTTGTTGCCTTAGTGGCCTGATCTGATATGGGCTTTTATTTGCAGGAACCCTTGCCCCCAATCCCCGCCATAGACCTCCGTCATAGTCCCCGTGATAGTCCCAGCCACAGCCACAGACATTTACGAGTATGTGTGTGGCATTATGTCTTCTCTGTGCAATTGCGTGGACCTCACTCATTTAGAAGCAATTAAAATGGCTTTCATTGCTGCCCACATAATGGCCTGGGCCGGCTTTTGGTGCTTGGCCATACATTTTGAGAGCCCATGCCCCTAGTGGCCCATTGCCAGAACCAGAGCCAGAGCCCCCACTCGGTGACACTGGATGAGATGATGGCTCGACATTTCCGAATGATGCCGAACATCATCATCATTATTATCGTCGCTGGGTTAGCAGCTCTGATGGAGTCCTGGGGTCGAGTCTTGGTTAATTATAGGAAAACATTTGCATTGCCAGAGCTTTCTCCACAGCACTCAATCCCCGCCGCAGCCTATTTATGTGCCTAATCTCAAGAGTAAATTATTATTACCGCACAGCGTCACCCACACACCCATCACGCACACTCACACTCTCATACGCATACCCATACGCATACATGGCCTTGATAGAGGGTCTAGATACATGTATATGTATGTATGTAATATCTAAGCTAAGCTTTACATAGGAATAAACGAATGCTACTTCTTCACTCACATATCCACATATCTTTGACAATCCATGGGAAAATATTCTACAATATACAATATACAATATATATATATTGCTTCTAGTGAAAATACAATGTAATTTCTTGAATGGGGTTTCTTTTTCGTTAAGTTTTCATTTGTTCATTTGTTTGCCTTCAAAATGTCTCTGATTCAGTGATTAAAGTGTTTCAAAAAAAGAAAAAACCAGCAGAAAATCAGCTCAAGCCTCAACGATCTCAGCACAACTGCAGCAACAACTACAACCTCAACACAATTCCAACACATGAAAAGCGTCTTACTAAACCTGCAACAACAAAAAACAAAAACAACAACAACTACTACAACAACTACAACAACAAGAACAAAACAAAGAAAAACACCAACCCCCGAATAAGAAAAATTAACAAAGATATATAGTAATCACTGCTAAAACTACTAAAACCTTAAATATGAAACACACTTGTAAAAATACAATATATATATATGCCCAAGAACACAACATTGCAACATAGTGCAACATACGACCAAGAATCACCACAACAACCACATCAAAGCCAGCAACAACAGCCACGCCACGCTACCAAAAAAGATTTTCTGCTTAACCAAAAAAGAAGAATTCAACAAGAAAATACAGCCAAATCAATATGCAACAGAAAACATTAATAATCAGAAAAAAGAAACCAGAAACCAGATACACCCCTGCACCATTTGTACAAAGAGAGAGTTCCAGAAGAGAGCAGGAAAACGGGGAGACCTGGTTGGAGTGTCCTTTGCAATATAACAACAACCCAACAACCCAACAACAGCAACAACAACCAATCACTAACAACAACCCACACTTTTTACAAACAACACGTGTTTTGTGTCCACTTTTTTTGTAATGATTTGTTTTATTTTTGCAACAGTCTGTCGAGTATTTCGAATAATCCCAGTAGCAGCTCCAAGAACTACAGCAACACAAGGATTAAACATAGATCTAGAACCGAATACCGAATACCGAATGCGAGTAGTAGTGCGCATAGAACACCCTATATCTATCCACTATACGACCACACTGCGTGTGGTCAGAACAACTCCATCCCAACCATGCCTATAACCCGTGCAAACCCCTGCCTGCCTTGCCTGCCACGCCATCCGAACTAATCTCGATCCCACTAAATATACTACTCGTACAATACTAACCCCCAGAATCAGAACCGAGTGAAAGCAGTACAGCAGTTATCGATTGAGAGAGAAAAAACCACCCACTATATATATATATATATACTCTTTGCTAACTTACTAATACCTTTTTGTTGTGTTTGTGTGCGTCTCTGTGTGCGTTGAAAGTTCCAGAACCAGAACTATATATTACTACTATATATATATATGTATATATATATATATGTATATATAGATATTGTCCACCAAAGTATTAAAACCAGTACAACTACAACAAAAACTACTACTTACAACTCCAACTACAACAACAACAGCTACAACAACAACAGAATGCAACCAACAACAACAACAACAAAATAATATAATATATATCTCTGCAAGAACGCACCAAAACAAGAAATTCAAGAAAAATTCAAAGTTTGAAAATTCTTTTGAAAAAATCATTCAATTTTATGCAATCTATACAACAAATCAATATAAATATATATAGACAAAAAAAAAAAGGTAAAACCCAAATTCAAAAACCACGAAAATGATACAAAAAAAACATGAAAATATATAGATTTTTATATATAAATAAAACTCTTTGGGCAGGACCAAAAGCATCACAACAAATACCGAAACTTTGCAAGAATTCTCACTGTCTCTCTCTCTCTTCTTCTCTCTATCTGTCTACCTCTCTCTCTCACTCAAAATAAGTTTAAAAAAACTCAGTAAAAAAACAAAAATCAGTAAAATATCACAACCAACACACTATCTACTATCTATCTCTATCTCGCTTGTGTTTGTCTGTGTGCAGGAGAGATGCAGATGCAGATGCATGGCACGGGCAGCGACTCCGACGCATCCAGAATGGTTGTTGTTGATAAGGATAATAAGGATGATGAGGATAAAGGTGTTGAGAATATGGATATGGAGAATATCGAAGAGGATAAGGAGGAGCAGAGGCAGCGATGCATCGCGGGATCAATATCAAAGCTTAGATTCTCCACCACTACCATCCTAACAGATACTACCAGAACTACCACTACCACTACTTCTACTACTACTACTACTACTACTACTGTCATTACAGCCCCAGAAATTAGTAGTCGTTATAAGCCGAAATCGTATTTGAACAGATCCTTGAAATGTTGTTTGCCTGCCGGCTGAGGCGGAATGCCAAAAGTTTTTGAATTTTGTTGCATAAAACTGAAAAACAATTGATAACCGATATCATTGGAGTACCATGATATACTCCTTGAAATGCATAGATGTTGGCAAATGTGGTTGTTGCTGTTCCTGATGTGTTGACTGACAATCCGACGTATAAAATGAGAGAGTACCCCCATGAGATAAATCAAACAAAATCAAAATAGAACTATTTGCTAAATCCATATATTATATATGCTATATGGTATATAATATATATATACATATATATTTTTGTTCTATTTGTCATACCATGAACCACAACATTTCAATTCAAACTTGAATTTTGTTTAGTTTAATCACAATTTTACCATTGGGATCTGTTCAAAGCTATGTAAGCCCTAGCCTTATACCATTCTCGTGTTATTATTGCTACTGATTCCGGGACATGTACTGTGTATAGTATAGTGAGTGGTATTAGTCGGTCGGTATACGAGTGTATGTCATGTCTGTACGAGTAGTTCCCGTTCCCTCCGCCTCTGCCTCCGCCTCCGCCTCTGCCACCGCCTCTGCCTCCGCCGGGCACAAGCCTTCCAGTTGTGACCCGCGGGGGCCTGGCTGGCCGGCCATACATGTATCGTATCGTATCAGATGAGTGGTGGTAAGGAGAAGACAGGCGTCGGCGTCTCAACTACGCAGCGACTGTGCCGGAGGTGAGTCAGTTGAAGCACTCTAATCTAACTCTATGTCTAAGTACCATACAATTTCATAGCTTGTAAGTGCCAAAGCGATCCGATGCAATTCAATCCGATCCGATCCCAGAGCAAATGTCTGTAAATACTCTCGGACTCGTTATATACTATATTTGTACTATATAAGACTAGAATGACTATTCCATTCATCGACTGGGATCCTTTTGTGGTTTATGTGGGGATGGACGGAGTGATGTTTTTATTCCATCTCCCGAATCGGTCATCGAAAATCGACAATCGATGTAAATCATTAGCCCATTTAGCCATAAAAACTCAATAAAACAAACGCAAATGCCACACATAAAAATTAATTGCACCACGCTGGCCGAAACATAACAGTTTGGCAATGGCAGGGGTTGGGGGTGGGGGTTGGGGTGGGCGCTGGGGGCAAACAACAGCGAAAATAAGTAAATAAATATTTGAAACAGGTTCTGAACAAGTCGTCGGACTTTTAGCCATTATACGAGTATGCGGCTATTGGGGTCGCCATTGAATGATTGGCTGCTGCTACTGCTACTGCTTCGATTTGGACTAGAAGTTGGCCCTGAAACACTGACAGTGCACCAACTCGGACCGAGCGTGTGAACGGTCTAGCGAAAGTGTGCCAGAACCTGGCCATACTTTATGCTATCGTGATCTATTCCACGCTAGATGGCACTCTCTGCCATTCTCCTTCAACATATTTATGTATATTTCTTTGTCTCTCGTAAATAGCTCGATAATCTTGTTCAAAAAGCTCTTGATTTATGTGGCTGTCGCCTTTTATCTCAGCTGGTGACGTATGTGCTGGGGATGGGGGATGGGTGCTCTCTTCATTTCGCTAAAACTGTCTGCTGTCATAAATTAATCCACTTTAGAAGTGTAGTATTGAATAAGAATTTCGGCATTTCTCTCTTATATATTTTTGAATGAATATTATTATTATTCCGACTATGTATTCCTGTTCGCTCGTTCCCTGTAGCCGCGCGTGACTCTGACCTGCCCCAACTCTGAAATCCACTTTGTTGTCTGGTTTGCCTCCTCTCTACCTTACTTTACTATATTTTATGTGTGTATAAAAACTGATTCACTGGCATTCGAGGCAATGAACCAGGAGGGAGCAGCTGAACAGGCGGGAGCATTAGCGTGAATTTGAATTTATTCCCTTCTCTGCCCTCCTCCTGCCCCTCTGTGCAGGCTTTTGCTCTTTCCGGGAATGGAGTGCGGCAAACAGACCTTTCAGTGGTCCCATATGGTCTATGCCCGGGTTCGATTCCCGGTACGGGAAGATCTTCTTTTTGTTCTCATTTTGTTTTCGTTATGTCTGTGAGGCTAAGCACACACACACACACACTCAGACACTTACGTACACTGAGAACAATAGTGTGTTGAGCTAAAGTTAGCGCTTAGCAAACGAAAGAAATCACAACCGAGAGGAGGAGAATGTTGAGGAATAAAGATCGCCACATATACACACACCACAACAACAACAACAACAACAACAACGATAACAAGCAAGCAATCAACAACCAAACAACAACCAATCAACAACCAAACAACAATCAAACAACAACCAATCTACAACCACCCAGCAACCAAACCCAAACAGAAATTCAACAAATTTGTGGAAACATTTATCACGCGCAATCTGTTTGCCATTTGCTCTTGTCTCATTTCAGTTAAGGATATCGGAAATGGTCGCTCGCCATTACTGCAGGAGCCCCTATACGGTACACGACCTCAGCCCTACAGTGAGTAGAAGGCGCCTATTCATTTGTAGTTTCTGTTTAGCTGACAAATGTTGTACCTCCCCCTATCCCCCCAACCGAAACTATCAATCCATCTAGCCCAGCCCTACAGCCCACCACAAACTTTCACATCAACCCCGATATTCGTTATGTTATCTAAAAACCCAAATGATTTTGGTGTGTGTTTCTATGTTCTTAAATATTTCAATTATTTATACGTTTCGTTGTTTGTTGTTTGTTTCTACACGAAAAGCCGGCTGGAATATCTCTAGAAAATCAGTCTGACCTGACCTTTCACCCAGCTCCTCCTCTTCTCTCTCCTCTCATTTATGCAGTGCAGTGCAGCACAGTGCATTCGCCGAACACCTGGCTGGTGAAAAGTTTCCTTAATTGCTGCCACTTACGGAGCAATCATCACAGCCTTTGCTTCCTGGCGACATATGCGCAATTACCAGCAGAAGAAGAAAAATCTCGTCCTAATTAACTAGGTTATGAGACCGACACACTCTCGACCCAATTTCGTGGGCCTGCCTATTCCATTAACAGAAACGAGAGACTGTGGGCGGGGGGGAAGAGACAACTTTTGAGTCAACAAATAATCGAATGCTAGAGGAGTCCGGGCCCGGGCCCTAAAACGTGACTGGATGTAGATGTAGATGTGGATGTGGATGTGGAAAGTGCCCAGCATCCACCGTCTTGAGTGTTTGCCGATTGCCTGGCAGAAAATTGGCTGGTGTCAACGCCAGAGACCTGCAAAGGAAATGAGATATGTAAGAAGTGGGAAGTGGGAAATGGCTGGAGACCCTGGCTCAATATTATTCGAAGAACATGTGTCTTCATTTCGTTGTCGACTTTGTGGCCTGCCGAAACCCCCCAATCGATTCGTTTTCCTGCTCCACTCTTTGCGAAGTGGAAAATTAATTGATTTTTTATGGCATTTCCAGTATTTGCAGCATTTCAATTTCAATTGCGAGAATCCAAGTGTGAAATTCTCACCGAAAGCCAACCGAAACGTTTGCTTCAATTAGCCGGAAGGCAAAGAAAGTTCTCTTCTTGGCCATAATGATAAATGTCGGCTGCCACAATTCAGAAGAAAGGATCCATCGCAGAGGGCTAAAATTAATCCCTTAATTAAGGCTTTTCAGCCGGAGCCGCCGTTTCTCTGGCCAAATCAGAACGGACTTATGTTCCCACCCCCCACCACCCGAAACTTTATTACTTATCGATCTTTTGCGTAAAACTTTTTCCTACCTACGTAGCCGGCCACCCAGGGGCGAACTGAAGGAAACTGAACGCCTCGAGGACGCATCTAGTTACAACTTTTGCATTATCTAAAAACAGAAAACTATAAACTAAAAAACTGTCTGCTGCTGCCTGCTGCTTCCCGGCCTTCTGGTTATCAAAACTTATGTAACCTGGCTCGAGGCTCTGCTTTAGCAAGACCAAAATCTCTGTGGCCTGCCCCGAGTTGATGTTTAATTTTCTGCGTAAATAAGATTTGGAATTGGTTTGCTTTTGCTTTGCTTTTGCATTAGGCCAGGCATAAAGTTTTCCACACCGAAACAACAATTGCTGGAACTTGGCTTGGATGTGGTGCCTCGGCTGTTGCTATTCCCTTTGCCGGAGCTGTCTGGTTGGGGCTTTGGGGACAAACTGATGCAGAAGATTAAGTAAAAATCCGTCTCTAACTGATGCTTGGCTGCTGCTTTTAATTGCATTTTACGCAAAAGTTTAAGTTCTCTTCGTTGCCTAGGTTTCAATTAGGGTCTTGGGGGTTGGCTGCTATCTTTCGCCAGCCCCAACCCCCACCCCTATGCGAAGTTTCCTTACAGAAAATACTGTGGGGAGTTGGAAAAACTTTTAGCGATTCGCCAGCTGCTTCTTTTAGTGGTTATACCCTGGCATTACCGGGGGCATTAGTATTTTGGGTCAGTACTTTGTCACCCAGAAGGGGCAAAACCTTACCGAGCCTTAATCGATTGATGTGCCAGGGTATCTAAGGCTTCGAGCAGTGTAGCTACCCTGCCGTTTTCTTTTATTTCTTGATATATTCTTGGGAGTTATTTCGTTGATTTTCGATAGTAAAAGTACTATCGGACTCTGCTCGGGAGTCCCGCCCCCATTCCGAGCAGGAGAAACTTTCACAACCAAATTTTCTTTACTGTTCACTGTTCACTATTCACCGTTCACTGTTTGTTTGATAATTGGCCATGGCCGAGGCATTCGGCATTGTAAGGGTCCACCCCTGGTTGGCATTCCTGTTTCGCTGGGATAAAGTTTTCCTTTGCCTCCAGCTGAAAAGTCGAAAGTCGAAATTCAATTGATTCGAGAGGGGGCAGAGACAGATACCACGAGGACCAAGTGTAGATAAAGGGAGAGTTCAAAGTGTAATGGATTCATTGGGTTTGTTTTCTGTTTTATTCTATTTTTATTGTAATTTTTACCCTCTTCTTTTGTTGGTTGCATGTTTGTCGGTTGTTGGTGGTCGGTTGTTGGTTGTTGGCATGCCTCCGGCCAAATAAATGTGGCTAAGCGCTGTGGCGAATACATACAACATACAACATACAACATACACGTGCATATTGTATGCTTCGTGTTGGCAAATATTTTCCTGTGCCACAGCTCTTGTTTTATTTTACTTGGCTTTTTGTGCAATTTGTTGCTTCGCTTCGTTGTTTTCAAAGTTATTTTAATGGTAAATGGAATTGAACTGTAGGATTTGTTATTTCACCTTCACTGTGTCTACATTTAACATTTCTCCATCGCTTTCCCCTCAAGGTTTGCGCTGTCCTGCCAAATGAGTTTATGCATAGTTGATCAGGCGCTGCTTTTCCCTTTGTCAATTTCCTCCTGGCTTACGGGTCTCCTCCCATGCCTAATCAGAAAATAACAGCAGTCCGCATCGCATCTCAGCTGCACTTATGGAAACGCCGGAGACGCAGAGCAGGATGGAGTGGAGTTGAGTGGAGTCCTCGGCGATTCAATTCATTGGGGCTTTGTTTTTGTATCCAGTTTTGCTTGGCCTGCTGCCTAATAAGCATCCTTGGGGAAATTATGATGAGCAGAATTCAATTTCGTGTTAAATTTGCAGCGAATCCGTTTCGTTCTTGTTCTCGGACTCGGACTCACTTTAGTTGGGATTTCCGCAAGGAAAAAAATAATATATACATATATATATACATGGGTGGAAGCAGTCGCTTCTTGCAACCCCCTTTCCGTCTTTGTTTAGGCCTGGCCAAGTTTTCATATTTCCGAGCCATTTTCGTCAAGTTTTCGTGACCCGCTCACAAAAATGCAAATATGTTGGGTTGGTTCCTTTGTTTTGGCTTTGCTCCTATATTATTAAAAAAATAAATTTAAATGTTTTATCGCTGTATCTTGGCTGCATTCGCATCCCTCTCCTTCTCTGTGGGTCTTCGTTTTTTGTTTAACCACAATGAGCGCTTTTCATTATTTGCTGTGAAAAACATTTGCCTTTCCTTTTATTATTTGATTATTCTTTGCTGCTGCATAAAAAAGTATTTTTAATTTTACCACAAAGTTTTTTTTCGCTCTTCTTTCTGCTGCTCTGTAAGCAAATGAAATGCTAAAGTGATTTTTATTAAAAAGTTTACTTTTTAATCTGATGTGCCCCAACTTTATTTATTTTATTTTTGTTTTTTTTTTTTAGCTTTTCTGTGTGTCCTTTGTTTTTTTTTGCATAATTTTCTGCTCTGCGGTTTGTCTTCTAGCATATGCCAGCGGGGTTCATTAAAATTAAAATACAATTTTTTTGCTGGAAAGAATGAGGAAGCACGGAAGGCAGGCATTTAACGAAGGGCTGTCCCAAAAACTGTGTTAATTAGCAGGCGACCGGAGCAAGGCGATCTTTAGAGCTGCTCCAGAAAAGAATGCTAAGCAAACGGAATGATCCTGGGACTCGTTCCACTCGACCCCATGCAATCCCAATTGCAATTCTTTGTGATTAGCATATTTATGGCCTCGGGGATGTACCTCTTTTGTCTCCAGCCTGTGGGAACGTTCCACGCTCCTTGGCAATCATTCACACCTCTAAGCCGGCACGGGTCGGGCCTGCCAACAGCCGTCTCTGGTCCCTGGTCCCTGGTCCCTGGTCCCGTGGGTGTTGGGCGAAACGCGTTAAAGCATCGAGCCCCCACGGAGACTCCAATGGGCCGCAAATCCGACCAGTGCTCGTAATGCCTGTAAAAACAAAATGGCCAACATCCCACGGACCGGAAGTTGTGCTGCTTCTGGCAATGGCGGCGGCGATGGCTGGCATAACTGTAACTACGCCTGGTTTTTTTTACTGCCGTTTCCGCCGCAAAAGAAAATTTGTTTAATTTTAATGCAAGTGCTGTTTCTGGCGCTCTTTCGGTTGCTGCTCTCTAGGGATCGGGGTCACTTTGCCATTTGCCATTCAGGACTTCAGGAATTCTCTGAAATATTTAAGGGGTTCTGCTACCATTCCTTTCCGATTTATCTGAAATTCAGCAGGCCGAAATGCAAGTCTCAAGTTTGAATTGTGTGTCATATATTTCTTTGGGTTTCCTCTGTTTTTTTCTTCTGCTTTTTCCCATGTTGGCTCAGCTGTCAAGGGAAACTTTTATGAGAAATTGAACATCGGAGCCTGCCTCTGCTCGTTGGCTGCGGCTGCGGCTGCTGCTGTTCCTGCTGCTCCTTCTGCTGCTGTGTTTTGCATTATTGCCCTGCCACAACAGCCTGCGGCATTGCATTTGAAAGTTATCAGCAGAAAAACAGAGGAGCGGAAAAACTATCCAAAAGAAAACTCCCTGCTGCGGCTGCTGCTGCTGGCATAATTTTCCCCCATACCACCGCCGTTATCCGACAATTGTGAAGGAAAGAAAAGCTCGATTTCAGTTGTTGAGTGTTTTCCAATTGTTACTCGTACACTCGTGTGCCACGTTGCATGCCACAGCACGAGCACTCACATCTGCCGTCGTATCTGCCATCAACACATCATCTTGTGTACCTTTTTTTGGGATGGATTGTGGGCTCCCAAGGGGCGGGGTTTTTTTTTATTACAAAATATTGGCAACAGTCTGCCACAAATTGAGGAAGCCAAACGTTTACTGCCACCCCCCGCCCCACACACATCCCCCACACATTATCGTCCCCATCTTGTGTGTGGTGTGCTGCCATTGTTGTCGGAGCTGTCTTTCTCTGTCTCTGTCTCTGTCTCTGTCTCTGGTATTGAAACATTTCTGGCCAGATAATAATTTTGCTTTATTATTTTGTGGCCTTAGTCTGAGTTGTCTCTCCTTCCTGGATATGTGTGTGTGTGTGTGTGTGTGTGTGTGTGTGTGTAAGTGCTGCTGCTGCTGCTGCACTTGTCTGGCAGGCCGTCTGGTGTGGCTGGGTGAAGATAATTGGCGCATTTTGCCACTCGCAGCCATCCCAGGGTCATCTCGATCCGAATCTGAATCTGACAATCCATTGTCAACTTTTTCCCCCCCGTGGTGGCACAATATGGCCAGCAATTTGTCCATCATCACTGGCATCCCATCATCGTCATCTTCATTGTGTGTAATTGCACGTTCTGACAGAGATGCCTCTTTCGCCAGCTAATTGTGATGAAGCGTGCCACCACACAGATGCACAGATATTCAGTCGGATGCAGACTGAAGGAAAATAGGCCCATAGAGGAGCCAAGGGTTTGGCTTTTGATCAATTTATAGGAGTTCATATTCAAGCTATTTTATGTACATGTGATGGACTCTTTTGAAATTGTTTTCTATTAGATGTCTGCTCCAGCTTTATATCATTTTCCAAAGGGAAAACTTTGCCCTGGTGGCCGGCCAAAGTTTTAGGGAGTCTTGTCCCTGGGGGCCTGGTTTTGTCTTCATCAGTCATTGGCAGTCGCCTGCCACTGCCACTGTCAGTGCTCAAAGATGCATGGAGCTTAAATTGGCATCGCCACATCTCCACACGCATGGAGCACACAAACAGGCACATGGACAAGGGGATGCATGAGGCATGCAGCAGCACACACAAGTGGAGGCAAGTGGAAACAATGGAGTGACAGGGACATTGTGAAACTGTCATCGACGGTTGTCGGCCAACTAAGCATTTAATTTTAGCCCAGCCAGCGACAATTTTAGCGAGGCCCGAAGGAGGATGGCGGCGGCCCAGAGTCGAGCACCCAGGCCCGTACCCGGACCCGCCCCCGGGCCCGGGCCCAGCGGCCACTTTGCGGCGCTCTGTTGGCTGTTGTTGCCGTTGCGCAATATGCAAACTGCTGTTAACTGTTGACGTTGGGAAATTGAACGAATGACTGTAACAAAAGACAAGGCAACTTGTCCAAAACACAATGAATGCGAACCGGGCAAATCCGAATGCGACTGCGACTGCGAATGCCAGTGGGAATCCGACTTGCAGACGTCGCGATGTCGCTGATGGCCGGGAAATTGAATTAGCCAAGTGCTTGAAAGTGGTTACAATGGACGCTGGGACTGGCTCTGGTTGGCGATACCGCGAGATACCCTTAGAGGGCCTCGTGAATTATGCACTTCTCGAATTAATTGCAGACAGCGAGAAGATATCAACCGCATCTCCTTTGCAGGAGAGAAAGGGAACTTATTCAATTAAACTTTTGCCTTTTCCTGGCTGGTGCTCGTAGTGGGAAATGTGCTTCTGACGGTGGCAGCCTTGGACAGTCGCCACAACCGCCGACTGTGGTAGGGGGTTTGGGGACAGAATAACTTTGGTTCTAAATGAAATTTCATTAAAATATATTATTTGCTCGGAGACAGAGGCCAAGCTTCATCGGGTGCCCCCCACATGGTGACATGGTGTGTTCCAAAGGACAGGGGGCGTGGCACATGTGGCATGCGTTTAAATAAATTTTTCTCTTGATCCTTGGTGCCTCCGAGTGGCGACTGGTGACTGTTGGCTGGTGGCTATGCAGCATCTGTGCAGCTTGCAGCTGCTGCATGCAAATTAGAGCGTTATTATATTGCACTGCAATCGGGCTAAGGGGCTCTGATGAATGGGAATTGTGCGGCACGCAACCCGCCCCATACTCCGCCTCCTCCTGCTGCTCCTCCTGCTGCTCCTGCTCCACCGTCTCTCTCGAGGACGACAGTTGCTGACGTTGAAAGCATTTGACTTTTTGGCTCCAGTCCCCGACGACAGGCACAGCCCCAACTTGATCCGAATCTCTGGGGACGTTGTTTGAACAAAACTATTTCCCTGGGAAAACTCTCTGATTTATGCATGTTCTGCTGCCACATGAGTCCTTTGCCCCACCGCCCATCCATCCAGCCAGTCACATTGTTTGATTAATTTCATAAGCTTCGTTGTGCCGCTGCCTGTCTCCCGTACTGCCTGCTGCCTGCTGCCTGCTGCCTGCCACCGCCTGCCAGCAATTACGTCACAAAAAGGACAACATTCCAGGAGCTCTCCAGCCAGCAGGGAGAGTCACATGTCACTTGTGTGTGAGCTTTAATTGTTCGCCAGGAACATTGTTGTGTGTGGCAAACACTTGAAGGGCTTAAAGAGATTGACCAGCTTATTGGGGCAAAGGAAATCCGAGCCGTTTGCTCAGCTCACATAAGCCAGAGACCGCAGGGAGAAGTGCATAGTGTGCCACACGTTCAGGGAATATTCTCTGGCAATCCTCTGGCAGTAGTTGCTCTTTAATGGTTTCGCTTTATTGTGGTCCTTCCAAGGCAGCATGAATAATTGGTCTTCTTATTCATTTCTGAGTCATTTAACATTCATAAAATAAATGCAATCTCTGCTTCAGTTTCTGTTTCTCTTGGTCCAGCAATGGACTGGCCATCGTCTTCCGTAAGCCGTAAGTAAGGCTGGTCGAACTAATCCCAGATGTCGACAGCTCGTCTTAACATCCTCCGAGACGAATCCTTTCTAATAACATTCAGCTTGGGCTGCTCTCGCAGATGGATGTGCAATTTCTTGTAAATTTAATTTCCTGCTTTACATTTCTGCTCATTTCGCTCGCTCTGACTTTTGCTCTTGTTGGCTTTGCATTTTTGGCAGCCGGGCGATGAACGAGAAGATGATGCCCTCATTGCCCATCAGCTATGCAGAATTCATTTCCTCATTCGTCGTTCAAATAGTGAATCATTGGCAAAGTCCTCCCCTGCAACAACTTTCAAAAGTTAATTGATTTTCCAAATTTTTACCGAAACAATGGCAATCATATCCTTTATGGTGAGGTCTGCCCTTGGCATACTAATTGATGGCTAGTCCTTGGACATGTAAGTGCATTTTCACGACTTTATTGTTATGGCCAGCCTATGGAAATGGTCGAAAGTGCTTGTGAAATCCGTTTGGCAATCAAGCCAAAAGCAAAGAAACCTGCCGAGCCGTTAGATACCCTCGCAGATTCATATATTAATGGATTCTCTATTTTCTGTGCAGGGTGTGCTTTGAAATAATCATAGTGCCCTCGGAGAGGGTAGAACCTATGCCGAATATTTCCCCAATTACTCAGCACAAAGCCCGAAAGCCAAAAGTTGTGTGCAAAAATGTTTTTCCCTGCCAATGAGACGTGAACTTTTATGGTCCTCTCCCGCTCAGTTCAGTTCTCCTCTCCCACCTCTGCCCTCTCATGTCAGGCAAACTAATTGATTTTAAAATAAATAATGACTAATCGCCACCTGCACTAGCAGCAGCAAGCGAAAGGGAAAGGTGTGCCAGCTCTACCTCTCTTTCTTTCTCCCTCGATTCTCTGGTGGGGAAATTTCGTGACCCCTTTCCCTCCTCTTGTGGGAACTCTATCGCTTTCTGGGTCGAATCTAGTGGCTCTGCGCAGAGAAGGGTTAACCCGTTCCCGACCAGAGGGATCCTCTCCTTTCCTTTCCACCTCTTGATTAATTGAAATTTCACTCACTGTCAAGGTGTACTACGTGTGCTTGTGTTTGTATTTGTATTTGTGTTTCTGTGTTCGGGGTTGCCCAAAAAGGTTGCTTGTGTGGGCGTGCCAGCAACCAGCTGGGAGTTGGAGGGACGCTGGCAAGGACCGAGCTGAAGCGCAGCTCTGGAGAACCATTTTCAAATTAATTGAGTGCGCTAATTTTGGCAAAAAGGTTTTTTAATTGATGGCAGGAGCTGCTCTGCGAATCGCGGAAGAACTTGTTTACCACCAAACTACTCGGCGGTTCCAGTGAATTGAATTTCATTTGAAGTTAGGCAACAAAATTCGAGCACTTAAATCAATAAAGTGTTTTAGGAATTGAATGTTTTTTGCTGAATTTAATACAAATGCTTTGAGCATTTGATTCAATTGGTCTGAAAGCCTTTTAGCGATTGATTTTATTTAATGCTTGAAGATTTGCCCTTTCATTGGTTGAAAGGCTACTCAATACTCCAAGAGCCCCAGAAACGACAGCACATGATCATAATTAACACAGATATGTATGTTTATATCAATGATGAATGTAACCTCCTTTTCATGGGCAAATCCTCCTACCTTGTCATTCCTTCCTTTCTGCATTTCCACACTAATTTTCTCCATGTGGATTTGTGGGTCTTTCCTCGTTTGTGAGCCCGCAATTTGCATTCATTATGAGTGCATGCATTTGGCATCTCTGTTCGGTACTCGTACATATTTTGCCTGTTCTTGTGCTTTGTGGATTGACTGTTTCTGCAGCCAGAGGCTGTGATGATTTTCTCACCAAAGTCTGGGCATTTGGCTGGCATTTGTGGTGTTGATGATGCGGTAATTGTGCTGCAAGTGGCAGTTGGCCTCATGAATGGATCGGCATCAGTAATGTGATTGCTGGCCATTAGAGACTTGGACTATCCGTCGATTCTCGAAAACAGAGGGCCAGGGACTGCAGGATATTCCATTGGATTACTGCTTTACGTATGCGTGCAGTTCTGGCTCTGTTTCAGCATATCCTTTGGCAAGTAATGACCCAAAAATCTAAATTTCTCTTGCTACATTTGCTCCTGATGCTGGCCGCCGACGCCGAAGGGCAGATAGTATGCCAGAACAACCTCTGGGCCGCATTTACATACAACGTACAACATACATATATATCTGGCCTAATGCTATGCCCGAGGGGGTGGGATGGGGCCTGGGCTTGGGCTCCATCCCCGGGCATGACATACCATCCCCTGGCTGTGTGCCAGGGCAAAGTGCTGCTCCAGCAGGATACTCGCACGCAACAGAACGTTCCTCCAGCCTTCGTGTTTGCCCTTCGCCAATATTCAAAAACTGATTTTCATATGTCTTTCGAGTTTATTTGCGACCAGGCAGATTGTGGGTAGACACACGGCCCAGCCCAGCCCCGCCCTGCCCTGCCGCTGGGGCACTTGTCTCCAGCTCCGTATCTGTATCTGTGCCGTCAGCCTCTGCTGCTGCTCCTTCTGCTGCTGCTGCTGCTGCTGAGTCTTATCATCCCTCGCACACGCACCAAAGTTGGCCGAGTGTATGCGAATTTTTCCTTTCCCTCCAACTTTTTTTATTGGGTCTCGAATTAAATTCGCAGCACATTCACTTCCTCGCAAAAGGAAGGCGAGGCCCTGGACTGAGACTGGAAGGTTCCTGTGCAAGTTTTTTGAAAAGCGATTTCGAATGCAAATTTCATTGGGGGCCCCGTTCGTGTTCCCCCTCGGCATGTGTGCGCATGGAGATGGAGTTGGAGATTAAAATCAATTCAATTTGCAGCAGGCCAACAAAAGTGGTAATAATTTTTGTTCTTTGTTTTCCACGCACCCTGCGGAAGTTCACATTTTGTTGCCTTACATTCTTTTACTTAAAATAATGAGATTTTAAGCGAGAGAAAATTTGCGATGAGCCTTTGGCATCGACTTAAGCGATGTAGGGAAATGCGATTGGGGTTTTCCGGTACACGGCTGGAGCTGAAACGAAAGCCGAATCTAGAGCCCAACCAGCTGGCTCTTAATTGACTCATTTCTTAGCTCATTCGATTCCTTGCCAGACAGACTGCCTCTGCCTGCCTGCCGACAGTATATCACACGTTATGCACCATTAAGTGTTCATTTAATAGCGGGCCATTTATCAATTCCTCCGTCGATGCTGCCAAATGTTGAGGAAAACGCCAGGATGAGCTACCAGGACTGTTGGCTGTTCACAGTTGGCAGCAAAAATCATGAATAATGAAAACAGAAAGGTGGAAGGACGCAAGCGAGCAGGGAAGCCATCAGAGGCTGCGTTTGTCATAATAAAAGTAACTTCAAAATTGGACGGAAATATCTGAGCGAACATAAATCAATGTCCTTCTGTCCTCCATCTGGTGCGCATCCCGGCTCTGGCCAATCGGGCGCCTGATCTGCGCCAGGTACAGCACGGCGTATGCGTGATTTATTTTATGCCAGGCGTTGAAATTATGCTGGGAATATTTTCCAGGGGGTTGTCGTAATTAGTCAGACCCAAAAGCAATTGGCAGAGCGCAGCACAGCCCTCGGCGTATCCCGTGATTAGCCCCGCGCAAATGCAGGAGCTCCACGTCCACATGGAAGCCAGCTCCGCGGGGTGTTTATCCTGTGTTTAGTATTTACTCTACGCTCGTAAATTGTCAAACTTGTGTCAACTTCTGCTGGGAGTGTATCTCGCTGCGTGTCGCTGTGTCCTGTTTGCTTAGGCAGAGCGCACGGGTGGCAGGTGCGGTGCTGTTGCTCTTGCAAAACCCCCAACGGGCTGCCGCAATTTATTGCTGTCCTGTTCCCGGCCGCATCGAGATCCGCCTTTGGGGCAATCAAATACCAAAATGGCTTCGCTGCGCTTTGACATTTAATTGCGTCGTTCTCGGAATGGAATGTTTATGAAATATTTTTGCTCTACTTGTCACGGCTCTGCCCCAACACCCCCACCCCCACCCATACCCAGACCCTTACCGACACCCAAACCCACCATCTCGCCACCTCTCCTGCTTCTCTGCCATAGGTTCTCATTTGTTGCCGATTTTAATATACGGTCCTATCGAGGAGCATTCTGTGGCTATATCAGCGATCCCCCAATGCTAGCACAGTTTTCAATTTGCTGATTGACCTGTGGAGAGAAGGCCCACAAAGCCCCGCTCACATCAGGATTACTTTATTGAATGCAGCACTTGAGATTCGGCTGCTACTTTGGCTGTCTTGGGCTTTTTCCGACCGTTGCTGGTCTTGGTCCGGCGTTTGCCGTGCTTGGACCGACGGTGGCCGGGCTTGGCCCGACGCTTGCCGAGCCTGGCCTTGTTCCGGCGCAAGCCGTGCTTCAGCTTCCGGTTCTTGTGCTTTGACCTCCTGTGAAGGCGGGCGCGCGACCTGTAACTTTTGGCTCGACGCGACCGATATCTGGCGAGCGTCCGGCCATTCACATCGTAAGACTCCACTTCCTCCACAGATATCTCCTTATTGGCATCGTAGTGGTACGAATAGCACTTGACCTTCCCATTTTCGATCAGGCACAGCCAGCTGATGTCATGCCAATTCGCGGTTGACGCTGGAGAGTCTACCTCGCAAGCCTCTCCCTGGCAAGACTTACTCCCAGAGAGGTCGTAGTCCGAATTTGCGCCTGTTGGTTCAGGTTCAGGCTCCGGTTCAGGCTCCGGTTCAGGCTCAGGTTCTGGCTCAGGTTCTGGCTCAGGTTCTGGCTCAGGTTCTGGCTCAGGTTCTGGCTCAGGTTCTGGCTCAGGTTCTGGCTCAGGTTCTGGCTCAGGCTCTGGCTCAGGTTCAGGCTCAGGTTCAGGCTCCGGTTCAGGTTCAGTAGGAGGGACATACGGGGCTTCCGGGTCTGGTGTCGTTGGATCCTCCGTGGGTTGCGGAGCAAATGGTGGCCTGTTGACGGTACACCATACGTGCAGCTTGTCAATAATGTTCTGGATGGCACCACCGGCCAAGAGCTCCTTCATCACCAATTCACTGATGGAGGTCACCACATCCGTGCTCATCGGCTGATCTAGGCTGTGCTTTTCCACCTGCTTGAGGATCACCTTGGTGGCTCCCAAAATGGTTACCTCCATCAGCTCGTCCTTGGTAACTTCTGGCGCACACAGTTCCCCCGAGTGCTTAATAACATTAGGTTTCGGGATTGTCTCCACGTCGATTGGGGGGTCTACACCACCTTCATCTCGCCGTTGAATGCGAGTGCGACTACGGTGGCTTCCAGCCTCCACGTCCAGCAGTCCAGTTGTTGTGCCCACAAGGAGCAGCAGCCACAGAGATTGCTTCTGCAATGGAGATCATGTCACACAATCCTCTAGACAAGTACCTTTCCAATATATTTTACCATTTCCATTTACCAGTCCTCCTATGGCATTCACCTTCACGTTTGGAGTATAGAATGGAATTAGAAATGGAATGAATATTTGCTGTGCTGTTGACTGTATCGGTCTATGCTCCGATTCGATTCGTTGTGGAAAGAAACGCTTAGACACGCCTTAGGCTTACCTATAATCAAGCAAGCGTTGGGCATTTTGCGACTTACATAAGCCCCATAAGCAAATACTCCTGTGAGAGCGGTCACGGTCCCACTGCCACAATTACAGCACCCACCGGCAAACGATTATACAACGACTCCGATCCTCAAATGGCATTACACTTCCCAATCCGATCCGATCCGATCCGATCCCCCATTGGCTGGCATTGACCTTGCCTCGCACTTGAAAACCGGATGGCCGGAAAATGGCCATCATCCCCCACACAGAGCCAGACAACAGAGCGAACAAATTGGGGAGCAACACTCGATGCGAAATGCAATTAATGAAAACTGATAATTGAGGTGTCGGACTCTCTCCGCTTCTCTCCGGAGTCCAAACTGTATACATTTTCCATTTTCCCCACATATAGCACACGATATTCTATCTTTCTCCTTTTTGATTGCGTGTGGCTGTTTTCAATGAAATTCTTTAGAATGGAATTGTTTGGCGAATAAAATTGGCAAAAATATGCATATGGTTGCTCGCTGCTTCTCAATTGTGTCTCTCTGTCCCTCTTTCTCTCTGGTTTATTTGTTTACTTTTGGCTTGAGGCTGCTGGCAAATATTCGGGCACTTAAATCGCAATGATCTATGCTTAGTGTTCTATAAATGCACCTTCATCTCCGCATCTGTATCTGTATATAGCCGAATCGGATTCTGAATCAGAATCCCAATCCGAATCTGAATTTGTTTACGATATTTCAACGCTGCAGAGAGATCTTTTCTGTGCAATTTCATTGGCCGTGGCGTTGAAATCTGTCACGTAAATATGTCTATCCACGAGTATATATGTACATATGTAAACATATGTCTCTCTGAGGCATATTTCACATTCTGGCCCGGTGCTCGACAATTAATGCATTCATTTCCGCTGACAGAAAGATGACGGCCCGAATATTTATGTGCAGATTTATGTTCGCGGCTTATTAGATTATTAGATTATCTGCGGATTTGTACATTTGAAATAGCACCCATTTACCAAAGGCATGGGAACTCAATTAGTCGTCGCATTCTTGGAATAGTCCAGTCATACTTAGGATCGTTATATCTTCCGACTGCCCGACTACCAATGGCTTTCCTTGTTCTTTGTTCGGCGGAGTGGAAGAGGTTCATTTCATCAGTTTTGAATGCGCTTTCAAGGAGTTGTGGTTAAATCGAATTTCCATCTCTCCATCCACTTGTGCTCGCAATATTCCATTTTCCATTTCCCATTTCGCCAATTTTGCCATTTCGCTACACCGCATTACTGCTTTACTTCCTGTTGGCCACATTCTTCCTTCGAATCCCAGTGCCAGTGGCACTGCCACAGCCACAGCCAAAGCAACATGCGGCGGTTGGCAATTGTGCTCCAGTTTTGATGGCTCATGTTGGCCAAGAGCTATCAAATACGATGGTCAGGCACCATGTCCTCCCCAGTGTCTGGTGGCACGCGCAACTGCAGTTTGAAGCCAGAGCCAGAGGAAAACTTTCGCCGCAACAATGTTTCCCCACTCACGCACTCGTCTATACGTATGTGTAGCATTCGTATTGGCGCTGCTTCAATGGAAAACAAACAAATAAACGTCGCACTAGATGTGCCTCGACGGGTTTTCCGATGCTTACATAACGCGCTATGCTCCACGACGATCCGATACGATATGATAGCGACGATGGCCAATGGCCAATGGCCAATGGCTCCTGATGAGCGCGGTTCAATGGCTCCATGGCCACCACGCACATTCCGAAATTGATTTCGATTTCGTTCGATTTGCTTGCATCAGCATCAGCACCAGCACCAGCATCATCGTCAGAAAGGAAGAGAAACCGAATAGTAGAAAAGGCAGCGAAAAACACGTTGAGTTGGTGGAAACCGCCTTTGGCCGCCTGATTGTTGCTGTACCATTTCCTGGCCTAGCCTGGCCATGGACATTGTACTCCCCTCCAGCAACAGCAGAAGCATCAGCAACAAGATTGTAAAACTTGATTTTCAAGTTGTGCCATCGCCAGCGGAAAACGCATTTCCCAGCCAAATCGCCAGTTTCCCAGAGCTGTCGTCGTCCACTTTTGGACGTCGTCGTCGTGGCAGTCGCAGTCGCATGTTGCTCTAATTGCACGACAAACTCTCGGGCAACTTTCACACACTTTTGGCGCTGTCTTTGGAGGTGAAGCACCCGCATCTCCTTTCCGCGTCCCCCATTTATGTCCATAGTCGTCACATGTCAGGCAGAAAAGTGAAATTTTCTTTGCGGAAATTGTTGAGCCTCGGCCAGTACACATATTCGTACTCGCAGGAGGAAGTAGAGATGCGAAACGGTGTCGTTCTAGGCGGATTTCTATGATTTGCATTCAGTAATTAATATGTAGAATCTATGATATACGACACAGACACCGTGGGGATAGCCTCGAGATAGCCCCGAGAATGTGGACGAAATTTTAATGTAATTAATTTTAAACGCAGCCTCTGATGATTTTGTCTGCTTTGTGTCTTTATCTGTATGTGGTATGTAGGTATGGGTATGGTATGCCATAAATATGCCAGAATAACAATACACAAAGCTCTCCCCTCGCCTCTTCTCTTGTTCCCTCTGGGTCTTCCGACACCCGCTGACAGCAAAACCTAATAAGCATAATGAATGAATGAACGAAGGAGCAAATGAATGGGGGCAAGTGGCAACCAGCTGAGTTGCTGTTTTTCCTCAACGCGTTGAACTTGTGCTGTCACCTGTGAAGGCAACGATGGGGGAAATCCCCCAACCGCCACCGCCACGGCAGATCCCTCCCTGGTGGTGCTGTTGCTGAGGCTGATGCTGATGCTGATGGTGACCCTGGCAAATGTCTTGCAATCCACACCCAGAGTCTACTCTACTCGCATATGGCCACCAGAAGTGTCTGCTCTGTTTTGGCCTGTCCCGAACTGCTGTCGTTTGCTGTTGCTGGGTTTAATTAATTTCTATATTAGATACACTTCATTAAAAATGCCTGTTCTGTGTGTTTGTGTCCACTGTGCCATTGCATTGTCAAATGTGGGCCCATTGTTGTGTTCTATTCTTGGCAATCGAAAGGAATTCAATGATTGAGCAGCACAAATGCGGCTCGGATGCTGATGGGATCTGCAACAGAAATAGATGGCCGGCCCATGCATACCTAATGGCTTGTAAGAGATCTATGGTCGAAAGGCTCCAATTCCCATTCCCGTCCTTCCACCAGACAGTTGCATAATTCAGTAAATCTGTTAGTGCCCAAAACACTTGAGCCTTGAGCCCGAGTCAGTCGCGTCTTTCTGTCAACCCATTCGAAGCTTTGGCAGTGCCAGCAATTAACGCACTCTAACCCCAGGGCCAAGAGGACGGGGAATTGGGTCAAGTGGGGCTAAGAGCGAAGCTCGGTCCCTGCGCTTAGACTCGGCTAATGAAATGCACTTCTGCTCTCATTAGGCAATCCATTTTGCGATTCTACACGAGCGCTTTCCACCTCTCGAGAGTGATGGACTCGAAGCATACATACATACATATACATATGTAGGAGGGCACCAAATGGTTAAATTATTTCAATAAATGCTTCCATCAAAATGACAGCTTTCTCTAGGTAGCTGTCAGTTGTAGGTACATTTAAAGCATTTCATTTGGCTGGCATACACACAATGAAAGGGTTTTTTGTTGTCTTTTTCGTGTTTTGCCTAATGTGCCTTCCAGGCTGCCACTTAATGCAACTTTGATGTTTTTCTGGCCACGCACCGAGCAAGAAGTTGCTTCACCTGCTGCGGATTCTCCGAGAGGAAAATCCCTACAGCCAGTAAATAAAAACTTTTGCGGTTAAAGTTTTGTCCGCCGCCTTTGTTTGGGTTGCTGTTGCACCAAAAGTATTCGTCCCGGTCTCGCACTCATCCACAGCTTGCCGCATCCACCAAATGGACTTCTCATTCGTATGGCATTCCCTGGCACTTGCCACAATGGCCACGTTCCGCACTCACACACTGCCACTCACACGTACACGCACACATGCACACCGACAAAAGCCGAGGCAGACACAAATGCATTCCTTGTCGAGTCATTCTGGGTGCGCACTCTTCCAAGGCAGCGGGACAGAGGAACGAGGGGCTGCGTTTGCAACCGAGCGGGGTGTGGGGATGGCCACGCTACGGCTTTTTGGCAACAGCAACTTTTTTGCTTTGTCATGTGCCATATTTCTTTCTCGCCCGGCAACTGTGCCGCGGCGACAAAGTGTCTTTTGTTTAAGAACTGCAAATGGGGAAAACAGCTTTAAGGAATTTGCCCCTTCCACCAACAACACTCCAAATTAACTCTTTGTGACAGCAAACGGCAATGCCTCCTTGATATTCCTGCGATGGCCATCAATTTTCACGAATTTCCATTATTCACAACAACCTCCTTCGCTTTGCGACGAAAAGAGTTACCACCCCTCCGACCCGGCAACTTCTTCTTCGCTTTCTATCGAATGCGAGTATTACTGTCCCAGGCTGCATATCGATATTTACTTCACGATTGCTTTTGTCGGGAGGGGGGGCAGAACACATAGAACAGTTTCTAAATTTGATAAAACACATAGTAGGCCGGATTGGTTTTCTAGTCAAGGAAATACGAGCTCCGAAATCATTAGACTCCAAATCGTCGAGGTGAACGGATTAAAACAAAAAACTCGGAAAAAAAACGAAAGAAATAAAAAAAAAACCAAACAAAATCGAAAAAACCAACAAAAACCCGTAACGAAAAAATTTGTGTTGAGATTGTGTGAAACTTTTTTGCTGCTTTTTTTTTTCGGTTGATACTTTTTTGTAAAGTTTTTATTTTCGATCGCCGATTTTGCGGTCTTTTCGTTCTTTACGTTATTTTCTTTCGTTCGGCTTGCGTTTTTTGTGTCGGGAGTCATGAATAACCTGAACGCCAATGCCACTGCCTTCCTGTGGAAGTCCGCTCGGCCGCCGCAGCAAACTCCGCCGCTGCAGAAAACTCCGCCGCCGCAGCAGTCTCCGCCGCTGCCGCCGCAGGAGTCTTCGCCGCTGTCGCAGCCGCAGTCTCCGCCGCTGCAGCGGTCTCCGCCGCTGCCGCATCAGTCTGCGCCGCTGCCGGAGCCGCAGTCTCCGCCGCTGCAGCAGCCGCAACACGCGCAGCTGGTCCATGGCGCTTTTGGGCCGCAGCCGCGCAAGTTCGGCGGCAACAAGGGCAACTTCAACTACGTGCAGACCCACAGCCCCTTGATGGGCGGTGGCGGCGGGGGCTACATGGGGCCGTTTGCCTACCGCAAGCGGCACCCGATGAACCAGGCCTATAATGGCTGCGGTTACCACTCGAACGGTAAGCAAGTGGAAAGGGTGCAAAGGGGACACGCATACATCGACAAGTAAAATTTCGGTAGTCATGAGTTGGCAGAAAAAAGTGATGACATCATAGTCGTTGACAACTGTCAACTGTCAACTGTCAACTGACAGCTGACTGCCTGCCTCCAGTGTTGTACAATTCCCAGTTCACATTTTCCCCCGAGTCAACATTTGTCACTAAACACTGTTCAACACAGATGGAATTATTCAAATTGAATTCTTGTACTACTCACTCACTGTTCGAATTGTTAAATATTTTTGTGTGCCGCTGGCGACTGTTGCACAGATCATTAACTATATATTTTCTTACTTCTTACTTGCAGGTAAGTCGCTGTTTTCTATACCCGAAAATGTTGTTATGCTTGAGAGCCGTAAGTACATTTGAAACTACAACCGTTTACCAACACTAAACCAAAAACGATTCCCAGCACTGTAACACAAACACACACAGCTTTTACTGAACACGAATACAAGCACCGAAACCGACCACACATATACGAACCAGAAACACGACTGCAAAACCGAACACAAATCAAATTCGGACGTACGAATCAATCATTTTTCGCTCGGAAATTGGTCGGGGCGGCGGGGATGAAACGCAGTTTTTGATGAAATGCAAACTGTAAAATTAATTACCATCGGAATGGGGCAGCGGCGGCCCAAGTTCAATTACAAAATAATACAATGGCTCGGTGGCCGCGCTCGTGCAACAAAATAGATCAAAAGCGGCCTGCCTGGCCATATTTACATCTCAATGTGGAAAATATTTTGCGAGAGATTTATCAATTTCGGTTCTGTTTTTCAACCAAAATGCAATTTAAATTTTTTGTCTTGCATGAATTTTCAATTGCGTTTTCTCGCTGCGCGTATCTCCATTAACATTTCCATAAAGTGGGTAACGTGGATGACGTGAACAGACCAGCTGTATCTGGCAAGATTTTCACGTTTCCCCTTGACGTTTCCCCTTGACGTTTCGTTTATCGACGTTTTTTTGTTTTCTGCTTTTCCCATTGTCTTGTTATTGCCCGGCGATTTGCATAATTTTCAATGCGCGCAATTTTCATTGTAATCGACGAACCCGGTCGGGCAGGGGAGAAGTACGAGTCAAATCATTTCCCTGTGAGTGCGGGGGGTTGGGGTCCTTTGTTTTTAGTGCCCTCCACGAAGCTCCACGAGGGGCGTTTGTTGTGCATCCTTGCGGTAGAGCTGCCTGTGGCGATCTTTGGATCGATTCAAAGAGCCTTTTCAGAGAGTACTTTCCTAATATTGTCCCCACCTGCATCAATTGAAATTATGGCTCGTTTTCTTAATCGAGCAACAAGGCAGCAGATTATGACAACCCACCCACACCGTCAGAGAGTGTCATAAAAATATGAAATGGCCATTTGAATAATTTCTGCTCTCGGCAGAGCACACGACGAAGCCGAACAAATTTGCACCATAATTAAAATAAATGCTTTCAATGGCCAATAATTGCCAAATAAATTAATTTTAATTGCAGGGCGGCTGTCGGCTGTGGCGGTGGTGCGGGTGGCTAAAAATATATTTCAAAAGTGGCTAAAATAAAATGTTCGCATGGGCCTCCTCCTTCTTCGCCTTCTTCGACAGTGTGCGCATTTTATTTTTAAATATTCCGCTTCTGACTCTGTCCAATACGAGCCGTGCCACGCCCACGAGCAGCAGCAGCAGCAGCAGCATCGGAGGCAGCACCACTCGCAGCAGATGTCGTGCCGCACGACATAGTATTACACTTTTGTGGTATATTTGCAGGTGGCAGTATGATGGCAAAACACTTAAAAATACATAAAAATACCAATGGGGATGTACATATGTGTGTGTATGCATGTTATGCGAGGGGAGGGGGAAGCGTTTCACTTGACATATTTATGGCCCCTTGTCCCAAAGACTGTTTTCCATGGGATCAGCGGATCCGAGTCACTCAAAGATTTATGTGGGCGTTCATTAAACGCACATCCGTCCTCGGGCCATCCACATCCTCCTCCACATCCTCCTCCACATCCTCATCCACGGGCAAAGACGGCCAATCACTTAGTTAATACGACACACACTCCCTCGGAGTCATTTGGGAGCGAATGAATATTTGCATCAGTACTCATACTCATTCAAAGATATGGCGAAGCGAATGCTGCGATGGGGTGCTCGACTTGTTTGTTTGCATTTATCCCTGCGCTGGCCAACGCCGCTGTATGCCCAAAAAAAACACAGTCGGGTATACAAAATATAGTATGCATATGGCCTCTGGCCCGTGGAGTGGCTTAATTTCGTGGCATTACAACGGGGCTCCTCCTCCGCATTTTATTTATCTTCTGGCCCGATTGTTGTGCCTTACTTTTCCTGATTGACAGCGCATTTCGTTTGCTTTTCCCTTGCCTTTTCCCCATTTTCCCCAATATTTGTTCGCCTAATGCACTTTTTGATGGTTTCATTATTACTCTGTTCTGCGGTAGCCAAACTTAATTTAATTAACGTTTTTTTCGTAACATTTTCACCCATAAACATTTTGCTGTTTCGTGACTGTCGGGCCGTAAATCTAGATGTGCCAACCGACAAAAACACAGCATCTTTCCCACCATAAATTCTTGGTGAAATCCAATAACAATACCGGGAAAGCCGACGAGAGGGATTCGGAGATCGGGGTAGTCTGCACAACAAGAATAACCAGGCAACCAGGCAACCGCATCCCGAATGACCAAAAATATAAATTGTGTCGCTTGTAGTTTATGGTAATTCAATAAATTCAATAAATTGAAAATGACAAATTGTGTCATGTTGCGGTCATTGGATTGGCACGCCAGAAAAACCCACTCGAAGCCCAGCGGCTCTTGCGGGAATCGAATGCTGGGCATAATTAAATCCACGTCGAGCATCAATAAAAGTTGCAAATGGTTTTAAAGTTGCCGTCTGTCCGACTGTCCGTCTCCGCATCCCCAAGAGGAGGCATCTCTCCGTTTCCGCATCCTGCGCGCATCAATCAATCAAGGACGATCAATCAAATTGTCAACAGCGGGGCATACGGCGCACGCAGCTAACGACTACGGCGGTGGAGGATGCGAAGGCGAAGGCGATGATATGGCTGTCGCTAGATGGCGTGTCGAACAAGAACAATGTCGCTGTCGCCGGATGGGTGAACCGCTCCAGGGCTCCACTGCTGACCCACTAACGAGCGCTAATGGACACCAGTCCAATACGCCCATCTTCGCTTCAAGCCGAAAGGAAACTATTGAACCAAAAATGTTTCAATGTAGTTGCTGTTTCAGGGTGGTGGCAGTGGCAGTGGTAGGTAGGAGTGGGAGGTGGACCCGGGATATGGAAACTTTGCCACTCCACGCAATATTGCGTCGATTATCTTCAATCACGAGCCCGTGATTGATGACTGCGAAGACGGGCTGGCCTGGCCGGAAGACACTGTTAGATCGCAGAGCACTGGCCACTGGCGTACTCGCACCGGGCTGCTTTAAACATCCGCCCAACTTCCTTCCCCGAAGTCGGTGCCCAGAAATGCCTGGCAATTCATCAGCGTCTGCGGTATTATTGAAGGCTTTATTGTTTGCCGTTTTGATTGCATTCTCAATTGGTTCGCTGGCTCGTAATCCCCCCTCGCCCCCCTGAGATAGGACCAGATTACCGTCTAAAGCATTACTGGCTTTCCCTCTTTAATTTTCTTCTATAAAAAGCTTTATGTTGAGCAGTTTTTTGTGTGTAACGTTCCTTGGCATAATTTTGAGCGAAGGGCGATAAGCCAGCTCCACTTTGTAACGAATTTGGTTAATTTATGCAGGACACCGGCTGGTGGCTCTGCAGCTTTTTTGGCCTCTCGCTTCGACTCCTAATAATTTGTAATTAATTTGTGCATCTGGCTGACGGCAAAAGGCGGTTTGGCTTGGTGGCCGCCTTTTTGTCCGCCGCCTCGTACTTTTGTATAATTTTCCACAGCAATTAATTGTAAATTTTGCTAATGCGTCTGCCACTAGCACTTTTTGCCAGCCCCAACTTCAGCGCCCGCCCAGAATCGTGCAATTTCGCAAATTACAATATCAAAACTGTCCCCCAGCTGCTGCACTCTGTACTTAGCCATGCTTCGTTCGCTTTTCTTTGCTGCTGTTTGTTGTATTTTTTATGGCACTATCGATTTTCGCTTTTCCCCACTTATCTATCTATCGTATCGTATCGTATCGCCAGCAGCGGGGCAGCCGAACAAAAAGCCAGAAACTTTATCAAAGCAGAAACTAAGTAACGTGAACGAATTCGTTATGAGAGCGGCGTAGCCTGCGCATTGCTGGGGCACTTTGTTTAATATGATAAAAGAGTATGTATGTATGTAGTATATGTATTCCACTTATGTATGAATGTACGTACAGTAGAACTTCGACGGGCGGAACTTTGATTAATGGGTCGCCAGTTAGTTGGGAAGTTTCAGTGTAAATCATAAATATTCAGTGGTAATTCCACTGTAGATATGTCCATGGCATTTGTTTGCAGACGAAGGAGAGCCATTAACTAGAAAAACGCTTCAAAATGTCGTATGGGGGAGGAGCAGCAACCTGCTTTCCCATAAAGTCAATACACTCGTCGTCAGCCAGTCGTTGCTCAACAAACAACAAGGATCCAACCAGCCAATAAAGTTGAGGGATATCGATGGCCCTCACGACATAACGCTCGAGCAAGTGCCAGCCCCCCCGTAATATTTTCTCTTCGGCAAATGTAGCCACACAGAATATATGTGTTTATATGTATGTGCATATGTACGTTGAAGGGCACTACATAGTTCTGGGATTGAGTAACTCAAGAAGCTTGTGGATTGTCCAAGAATTTGAGTGCATTCCCAGTTACTCTTTGCTGACCGGATGACCGGATCCTATAAGTGGGTGTCTGTACCTGTGAGGGGGTGTCTGATTGCATGTGTGGGCGTGTGTGTGTGTGTTTGCATGCCATTAAAGAAGAGCTTCGAAATGTTGACCAATGCGATAATTAGGCGAGGCCAAGAGCAAACCTCAGACTGAGGCCAAGTCCGGGTCCGGCCAAGGTCCGGCCAGCTTCAATTTGCAAAGAACACACACACACACATCAGCATGGGGGGGTGTGTGTGATTATGAATTATATTATAAATCCTTATACACATGGCCTTATCGGTGCGCCGTTGTGGGCCCATGGCACACAGTGGCACACAACTTAAATGCCATTTGGCGTCTCTAATTATGTTGTCCTGCTCCACCTCCACCTCCACCTCATGCTCGTGCTCGTCCCCGTTCTCCTACTTGTCCTTGCCCGGCGTCAACGTTCTGCGTATTTGTTCTTCCTGGCAGTTATTGCTGTTGTCTGTTGTCTGTTGTCTGTTGCCTGTTTGCGCCCATGTTTGCACTTGGCCATAACCCCAGGCCCAGACAGAGGGAAGCCGGAAAGAAGTGCCGCGCCCGCGCACCCCCCTAATGGGGGAGGCAGAAGCACAGCACACAGCAATTACATGCGTTTGTATTATTCAAATCCGCCGTAAATGTAATTAAGCTCATGGGAATTAAGCGTAAATTTATTTGCAGCCGGCCCCAGCACCCACTCCGGCCAGCAGTTCCGCAATCCTTTTCCCTCCTTTTGCGCCTTGGCGGTTTCTGCTAACCCTGCTTATCGGGTCTCTAGGCTAATTTCTCCTACTAGAACGGGTTCGAGGAGTGTAGCTGGGGGAGGGAGTGCAGAACGTATCGCATATAAATTGGCTCATTGCCCGGAGGTGGCTCTGCGCCACCCTGCGATTTCTTTCTGATAAGCAATGGCATTTCCTCTCCTGGATAAAGCGCATTGAATTTCAGTTTAGTTCTGGAAAAGTTTCTGAAAAACTGCACAGAAACCATCCGCTATCCTGCCCTGCCGCCTGAAAACTGCCAGTCAGATAGGGAGAGAGTTTGGGCGCATTAAAAACCAATCAGGCGCGTTGTCACATAATCAACCCACAGCTCATCAGACCAGACCCCTGCCCTACGCTTTTCCCTGGCTTTTCCCAGTCTTTTCCGATAAGAGCAGTGGGCGGGAGGGGAGGAAGGTTCCGTTCTCGTATCATGTCACATCCAGGGACAACTCTTTGCCAGCATAATAGTTTTGCTTATGAAAACAAATTCAATTTTGAAGCTGCTTATGGAAATGTTTATGCGAGACGTGAACGCCAACTGTTTGGGGGCCCAGAGCCGGGAAGGATATTCCAGAGAACGTTGAGGAAAACTGCGATGGGGAAAATTAATGTCACATGACAGGACGGGGGCGCACGAGTCGCAAAAACAGCACTGCTGTTGCTGCTGTAGGAAGAAGGCAAGGGGTAGTTGAAGCTAGAGAGGGGCTTGGAGCCTGCACCAGTGCGAGTACGGACCAGGGCGTGGCCGTGCATGGCGCCCCAGATAAACGGTACAACAGCCCCGATGGGTGCGTTGTCATGACTCTTGGCATATTTTGCAGCTCGGTACAGTTTCGTTCTGCTGCTGCAGCTGCCGTCGCTGCTCCCCTTTGACGCAAACAAATTGAAAATCATTGAACAGAGATGGTGCATATGGGGGGAGGCGATGGGTGCAAAAGCTCGCCTAAGCAACTCTGCAACCGCTGAGGGATGCACTGCATTTTGTTGGCTTGTAAACAACGGAATATGGGGTGGAGGGGGGGCGGTTCACTGAAAGATATTGTCCCACACATTTAAACAAATTGCAATTAAGGGGCACAGTGGAGGGTGAATTCAAGGGAATATACTGCTGCTTCCAGAGCCAGTTTTGTTTGTCCTGCTCAGTGGACCAGCGAAAGGCAACAGTTGATGCGGATCGCTTTCCCGTTCCAGTTCCCATCGGCTACGCCACAATGTATGCAACAATTTGCAGCACAAATACTTTGAGAGCCTGCCCCCCCCTTTGCTGCCATTAAACGTCCAATATGCACGAGTATGTGTATGTATGTGGAGTGGGTTGGGGTTAGGGTTAGGCTACACCCACACACAGAGCTTTTATGGGTTTTTACAGGGAAATGGGTTCGGGGAAATGGGTTCTTTGTTGGAGTTTTCTAAAAGTTTTCCCGTTTTCCTCTGATTTAAATCAATGCTCCGTTGCTATACATCCCCTGTAGCTGTCTGGAATTCCACAAATTGTTGGCTCTCAAATCCCAACATATACTCTCGGGTTTGCGTTTGCGTTGGCATACGCTTTCACAACTTTCTCTAATTGCAAACCAACAAAGTGCTTAATTGTGGCACACATGTTCTTTAAGTAAGCCGCATGGAAACATTTCTATATGCAAATGGCGGCCACACACACACTTAGCGCTCCATAAAACAGAACTAAACTCCGACTTCCGACTCGCAATCTCCCGTCCCGTCCCGTCCCGTCCCGTGCCCGCTGCGGCAGCACATAATCTAAAATAATTTGTGCGCACTGAAAATTTACACCTGCTCGGACTTGCCGCCATTCTGGGATGGTGTCGACGACGCCTTGCGTGCGAAACATTTTCCAGCAATTGCATGCAACAATTCCCGAAATGCTTAAACATTTTAGGCACGCTTCCGACACCGTCGTCCAGCCCGGGGCGAGAATTTTTCTTTTCTTCTTGTGCCTTGTGCCTTGTACCTTGTGCCGCCTCCTGCCCCCCCCCCCCCCCGCGCAGATTGTGGCTGAAACTTGATTGGGCGCTGGAGCTGGAACTGGAGCGGCGGACGGACCAGCTGTAAGGCGGAGGCGGAAGCTGGAGTTGTTGGCAGGTTCGCTTGGCTGGCGTCACGCATACGCCCCGTGTTGCAGCGGCAAATCAGCGAGGGCTGTGAATTTCAATTAATGCCAAAGCAGCAGGCAACGCCACCCACTTGAAATGAATGACTATGTCTGGCCTTGGGTCTGGGTCCGTATGGGCGGCTTCAGGCCATGGCCACAATGTTGTTGGCCCTTGAACACTTATTACAGTTTATTCTGGCTGTTATTGACTCTCGGCCATCGCTCTGGGGGTGACACGGAAGATTAGCATGCATGTCAGAGCCAGAAGCAGAAAGGAGAACGGCCTAAGCAACATTTCATTCATTTCCCTGTCCACCCGCCACCCTCCGACCAACAAACCGCTTGAACTTCATTGGGGATTATTTACTTGGGCAAAACTTTGCTGAATTGAAACGTGCCGATCCAACTTTTCGGGTGGCAAACGCTTTAAAATTCTCACCCAAATTCAAACGGATTAAGGGCGAGTGAAAAATTGCATCAATTTACGTTTGTTTGTGCCGCGTGCTCTCCCCTCCCCTCCGCCCTCCTGCGAAAAACAACAACTATGGAAAAGCTGAAAACTAACAAGCAACATAAAAATGGTTGCCTGTCGAAGCATTCGTCGCGCGTGGGCGTGTGTGGGCGTGTGGGTTGTGGATTTTTATGCAAATATTTTGTCAGGTAGCCCCAAAGTCCAAAAACAAACTAGCCGTGTCGGGGCTCGGATTCTCTGTTGCATAACCAGGGGAGAGTCAGAGCCAGAGCCAGAGACAGCGAGCGTTGCAACTAAATCAAATCAAAACAAGAAAAAACCCAGCTCTCTCGAATGGAGTCCTGGTGCAGCTCTGCTCTGCCATAACAAGACCATAACATGCAAATTCAGTTCCTGACGTGACTCTGTGGGACGCCTTTCCCAGCAGTGCCTCCCCCTCCAGCCGTCCCTGTGCGCGGCATTTACTTTGCGAGTGATTAAGTTAGAGAGTGTTTGGGTTAAACAACACTAGAGACTTGCAACAGCTCTTGCCACATGTGCGACACTTTTAAAGTTAATTAAATGTCTTCCAGGGCTGTGGCACCGCCTCTCTCTCTCCCGCCCTGCCTGTGCCGCCATATTTGCCGCGACATTTTGACAGTTTGTAGCCGTTTCCGCTTTAATTATAAGTGGGTTGTGTGTGGGAGATTTACCCGACTTTTGCTGCGGCTGCGGCTGTGGCTGTGGTTGCGCCTCTGCTGGGATGGGGCCCTGTCGATGGCTCTGCCAGAAGTTGACGTTGCGGAAATGTTTATTGTTATTTCTGCACAGTGGGGCGAAATTGGATTGTAGATCAACCAGGCGACTCTCGTTCAGTGCCATAGCTATGGGCTATTTTCGGTCATTTTCGGCCATTTCCGGTCACAAATCCAATGCAGCCGCCATAAAGCAAAACACAAAATGGCAGCTCGAAGAAAAGCCCAGACCAATTTGGTGGCGTATCCTCGTATTCGCTACATTTTTTCCCTCCCAGCCTAAAAATTCAATTAACTTACATGGCCAAACCACAGCCAAAAAGGAGGAGCAAAACCGCTTCGAAAACCCTCCCAAAAGCTCATCTGACCACGGCCAAAAATATCATACCCACACCCATGCCGCCGAGGAGGCTGGGCATCTCTGTGTGTCCTGTCTGTGAGCTCTGGCTCGTGGTTTTCGAGGTCTGGTTGGGTTTGGCATTAGAAGAACGCTTCAGAACTACGGACAGGGGGACTACGACTGAATCATTATCGTGGCATGCAACAATAATAAACAAAACCAAAACCAAATCAAACGCACATCCATCCAATACTAACCTTTTACGTTAAGTCTTAAAGTTAATTCTGGCTTAAATTAAATCCGAATACGTTTCCTTTTCTGTTTCGTTTCATTTTGTTGATTTGCCTAACGTTTATTGTTGTTGCATGCAATCGGTTGCAAAACTTACAATACAAATCAATGAACAAAAACGCAGTTGCACCACAACAACAACAACATGCACCACCACAACAACAACAACACCACCACCACCACCAACAACAACAACAACAACAACCACATCATCACCACCAACACCATCAACTAGTTGCCCCAGCTCAATCGCACAATCTTTGTCAATTTAAAGAGCCACCGCTATTGGGACCAGGCGCCGCCTTCCCGCAATTCGGAGCCCCCGAATATCATCCCACCACTCCGGACAACTGGAAGGGCGCCTCTATCCATCCCACTGGACTCATGAAGGAGCCCACCGGCGTGGTGCCCGGACGCAATGCTCCCGTCGCCTTCACACCTCAGGGACAGGCTCAGGTGAGTGCTCGCCGCAGGTGGCAGGAGGAAGTATGTACACACCCACACACACACACATTGGTGTCGAAGACAGCGTGCACCCCTGAAGTGGCACCTCCACGAATTGCATCACACGGATATTATTTGAATTTCCGGCAATCTCTGGGCGCACGCTGCCATCGAACGGAGCCGGATCAAAACCGGATCCTCCCTGCCAGACACAATTTTAATTAACTTCCCGTTCTCTCCCGTTTCTTCCCTTTCTTCCTGGATGTCGCTGATGCAGGGCGCTGTCATGATGGTCTATGGCCTGGACCATGATACTTCGAACACGGATAAGCTCTTCAATTTGGTGTGCTTGTACGGCAACGTGGCCCGGGTAAGTCGGAATATACCTTTACTACGAAATACATATATTACCGCGCAAGCGATGCAGTGATGTCCAACCCAAAAAATAGTGAAACACAGTGACAATACTCAATACAGCGCAGAGCCTTTGATGATATTTAGAAACGAGCTAAGGTGAAAGCTCTCTTGACTTCAATTTTCTTTAAAAACCACACTTCAGGGAGAAAACCCCTTGCTTTATAACCTTTTTAGAATGTGAAGAAACGGAGAAAGAAATATCCCCAGTTTGCACTTAGCCGGAAAGCTGACAAAATGGGAAAGACGCGTTTCATTGCCTTTGCGTTGGCCGTCAGCAGTCAGTCAGCACTTTGTGTCGAGGGCCTGGCCAAAAAAGAGCTCGGAAAAAAGGTGTTTGACTGGGGAGCGGACGGAGCGGATGGAGAACCGCAATACACTTTTTGTGTCTGTGGGCCATTTGTAAATGCGCAAATAAAACGAAAGGCAATAAAAGGACGAGGCCAGGACACCGCCTGGAGAGGCAATGGCACTAGCAGGGTACTGCTTCTGGCCAGCCGGATCGGCAGGGACATTTAGATAAAGCGTTTTAGATTAATACCGCAGCCATGTGTGTGTGGCATGCCTCGGGACAGCAATCAGTGCAGCGTCATCAGCTTTATCTGAAGGCGGTATGGGGACGCTGGCTAAGTGCTAGGGATTGCTAGGGATTGCTAGGGGTACTGGGGTCCTAAAGTCCGGGGGCTTTTCCTCCAACAATGCGAAAACGATTGGTAGTCGCTGTAAATCAAAACACGATGACGGCCAAAAAGGAATCCATTTAAAAGCTTTGCCAAATGACAATTCAAAATGTTCTCATTGTGAGTCGAAAAGGAAGCCAAAAGGAATACTCGCTTGGGGAGCGTTTAGTGGATAAATGGAGCGCCTTTGCCATGTGCCATGTGCCATGTGCCTGGCCGAAACCATCCCCCTCCCCCCCGCCCGCCACTGACATCAAAGTCAAATGCTAAAAACTTTCTTGGGTTGTACCACTGCCACTGCCACTGCTTTCAGTTTATAGCTACTATGGCTTCCGCCCCTCCTTGTTTTTTTGCCAGAAGAGGGGAGCTGGAGTGTGGGTGTGGGTGTGCGTCCTTTGACAATTGCGCTCACCAAGGACACACCGACGTGGGTTCTCTTCGTCGGTCCCCATGACATGTTTTGTTTTCTTTATGTCTGCGATAAAGCGAGTCAAGGCGACTGGGGACCACAGGAATGACTTTCACCAAACACTAAAGTGGCTGAGGGCAAAGCATTTTCGTAGCGGGGGTTTTTCAGTCAGAATTTCATATACATTCTAAATTCCATTCGACTCCAGAGAAAATCACCTTGAGAATGCCCGATCGAAGTCCTTATCTGGCGGACCTCGGCATTAGATACATTATCCATGCAAATACTATGCCCACTCTCAAGACAGGGCTCTTCTCCGGCCATTAGTTGGTGGTGGGGGGGGGGCGATAATTCAGGACACGGCCATTTAGCTCGGTTTATTTCTGGGCTCTGGCTCTGGCTCTGGCTCTGACACTTGCCCTGGACTGGGTGGGCGAGGGAGTGGTGGAAATTTATTGCCAACTTCCTGTCCAAGACGGAAACTACTCATTAGCCATTAAAAATGATTATGCGCAAACATTATTCACTGGCCGGCTAAGCCGCAAACACATACATTTCTCTCCTGGTCTCTTTTCTCTGGCTTGTCTCTCGCCATTCCTGCCTCCCTCTCTCATCGCATCATTGCACCCACCCACACAGAGTCGGTCCACCCACACGCCTCAGCAACGGGGGGGAGGGCCGCTGTCTCATTATAAAATCTGTATAAGTGTGCGGCGTGTGTGTGTGGGTGGTCGGCCGCGTGTGTGTCGGTTTATGGGCCGACATGTTTGAATTGCGAATGAGGAATTGATGGCCACTCGATCAAAGTGAGTTTCCTTCTCCTCTCTTTTGTCCGACCACCGATGGGTCGGTGTTAATGGGAATGCCATGGGAAAGTATTCGGGATGAGACCTTCTGTAAATTAGGGATAAGCCTAGACAGCGCCTAACCGAAGCCAGCATATCCTTACCCTTATATGAGCAGAGGAATTCATTTGGAATTGTGTTGGCCAAAAGAAAACATCCCTGCCATAGCGGATGTATTCGATTTCAAGAAGCGACAGAGTCCTAACGGGGTTTGGCATAAACATTCTGCTGGAAAAATTTGATTAACCTGCCGAAAAACGTAGGCCGTAGATGGAATTTCAACCTGTCGAAGCTTGGCAAGAAAGCTGTCAAATGTGACAGACCAGACCCAGACCGAGACCCAGGCACGGCCATGAGCGGAGAAGGAGAGGCGACAAAATTGGATTGTGTTTGCATTTTGTGATTTATAATTTGATGGAGGCCTCTAGACGATGTGTATACGGGCGGGTGTATTGGTATTCCGCTGGTATTTGGAGCATATTCTGGAAGCCGTTGCCATTCGAGTTGAAGGGGCGGCAAGCTGGGTAATTATTTTTGGAGCTGGGCGATGAAGTCATCATCAAATTGATTTTCAGGTTAAATGGCATGACACAAATAGGTCGGTGCTGACAAGGCCAAAAGCTACGAAAGCCAAATCGAGGATGTCTTTAAAGACGAACTCCCACACACACACACACACACACACGCAGAACGCACCCAATTAAATGCGCATTAAAAAAACATTTGGATAGATTCTGGGGGGAAACGGAAGTGGAAATGGCGTTGGGGCTGGGGTTGAGGCTGATGGCGGGGCCAGAGGTCAGGCATCGCTGCTGGTTCCTCTGTTGCCGACCAGCGCGTGAGCAATTAAATCAAATGGCAGAGCAGACACCATGCCACATTGCACAACAAAGCGATGGGGTCACCGGGGGAGCGGGTCGCATTTTAATTAACGCAGCGCGGGGGTGGCAAAAGCAGCGCCAGGAGGGCCAGGAATGGGTGGCACCACGCAACAGCACAGCTCATTAGACACGCACCGAATTTTTGCCGCCGCTGACCAGCAATGGCCATCCAGGCATGAAGCGCTCTTTGATTTGCCCAGAGTCCTGGCAGTGGCCGTGGCCCTGGCTCTGGTCCTGGTGTCCTGATGTCCTGCTGTTTGCCTATGTGTGTTTGGTGGGTGTCTGTGTTAGCCTTCTGTTTGCATGTTTGTAATTTCATTATCCCTTTGTTTTTCCGGGACGCGGACTGGGAATGGGGCGAGTCCAGAGGCTATCTGCCCGCTTTCTGCTTGACTGATTTATGGTCTATATTTAGTTTTATACATTGTTTTACTTTTATGATTCGTTTCGTTTCTCGCTTTTGTGTTTCGTGTTCGATAAGCCCCATTTGCGTTTTATTTACTTTGGGCCATCCCTCTGTTCAGGCCTTAACTCGATTCGAGCGTATTCGTTTCGATTGCGACCCACTGACTTGTAGCCGGCCTCACACATGAAACCCCATTCGGGCATTTATTTAGTTTTAAATATTTACCAGTCGATTGGACTATTGACAATTAAAAAGGGGCCATGCAAACACATGATGTGCTCTAGTTCTCAAGAATTAAACAATGCATGCAACTCTTAGCCAACAATAAAACATTTAAGTTGCACAACCAAAAGACGGCAGTGGGGGGGCTCCACAATTTTTCTTCCTCTAACTAGTCTGTCGTAATTGTATCAGTTAAAACAATGGAAAACAATTTTCCCCCGTCACTTGCAGGCCCAAGACCGAAGTCGAAAGCCTCCTCCAATCATTCCGGCCTGCAGTCATAATTAAATTCGTTTGACCCCAAAACTGCAATACAGCCAGTGGCCAGTCTCGAAGCTCCAATTGAAAAAACCTGTGGTCGAAATGCCAGGCTCACTTTTCAGTGCGTGCATGTGTCGAGGCGACGGCGACGGCAACGGTGACGGTGACTTTGACAAAACCAAAAAAAAAAAACCAGCGACATCAATGCGCCAAATGAAGGCATTTGAAAAGCCAAATTGCAGCAGCACTCGCCCAATTTGGACAGGGGCTGGCGGGCCGGGCCACCTGTCCACCTGTTCACCTGTCTGTTGATGTTGATGTTGATGTTGCTGTTGCTGTTGTTGTGGATTGCGAAAACCCGTTTCAGTATTCAGCATTGGCTCGTAGCGTGGCCCCCCTCGGACCGCAATTTTAATTCGGGCTTAGACTCGGACTCGGAGTCCGCTCTATGCTCTATTGAGTTCAATGGCTTGCAGCGGGGTCCAGCAAATTGATTTGCCAATGCAACCCAACCAAGCGAGTGAACGAACGGGGGAACCATCCAACCAACCATCCAATCGCCTCGCCGCCAGCATTTCCATTGATTTTTCACTTTCACCGGTGCCTCTGTGTGGTGTGTTTTGTAATTACTGCTTTGGAAATTATGATGGTCAATTATCTTTACAGCTCTGCAGTTCGTTTGCAGCGAGGTGCCAAAGACTTGGGGTGAAAAGTAAATTGAATGAGCTAATGAGCGGATGGCCGATAAATTCATGAGATCAGACTCGGGCTTCGATCCCCGCGATGCGATTTGAATAGAAAGTTTCTGTTTGCGCATTTTCGGAGTTATTCCGAGAACCGATTTCGCTTCATCCAATTAAAACTAGTTGAACTTTTCTCGCCATTTCAGCGTTATCCATATCTGACAGACTCCAACGAGAGTGTCGACTGACATCGAATATTTGTCAAGTAAAAATCACAGACAATGAAAATATTTTCAGCTATTTCTGGCAATTGGGCACGTACGATAGAATTTGATGACCCAATAAGGGAGAGTCGGATATGACACAATGGGGTGGGGGTACTGGCATCCCGCCCAAAACATATATGTAAGAGGGAAAGACTCCTCACAATGAGCGGAGAATTAAGGGCACCATTCTGTCATGTAATTGCATTTGAAAGAAATTTTAAATTGAATTCAATGAAAGTGTATTGCTTGGAACGTAGCTTGGCTTAAACGAGGCAGGAACGGGGAGAGGGCAGCGACAAGAGTGGCAATTCAATCAGCCAGGGAGAAGCCATGGCCAAAGGTCAACTGTGGCACGGACGGAGAACACATGGGGGGTGGGGTGCACACACGTTTATACACTATAATTGAATTTATTTGCATTGAGGTGACATCGCTTGCGGGGAGAAACTCGTTCCATATTGACAGAAATTTAACCTCACTCGCATTTCTCCACCTTGCAGATCAAGTTCTTAAAGACCAAAGAGGGCACCGCCATGGTCCAGATGGGCGATTCAGTGGCCGTTGAGCGTTGCGTACAGCACTTGAATAACATTCCCGTTGGCACTGGCGGCAAAATTCAGATTGCTTTCTCCAAGCAAAACTTCCTATCCGAGGTGATCAACCCATTCTTGCTGCCGGATCACACACCCAGTTTCAAAGAGTATACTGGCTCCAAAAACAATCGTTTCCTATCGCCGGCCCAGGCCAGCAAGAATCGCATTCAACCACCTAGCAAGGTAAGACCCGCAATATACCTCCATATGTGCCCATATCGCAAACTCATTGATTCCCCTTTAATTCTCCACAGATCTTGCACTTCTTCAACACACCGCCCGGTCTGACCGAGGACCAGTTGATTGGAATCTTCAACATCAAGGATGTGCCCTCCACATCGGTGCGCCTGTTCCCCTTGAAGACAGAGCGCTCGTCGTCGGGACTGATCGAGTTCCCCAACATCTCGCAGGCGGTCCTGGCCATTATGAAATGCAACCATCTGCCTATTGAGGGTAAAGGTGAGATAGTGTTGTGTTTAAGTGTTTTTTCAAAAAGAAGAAAAAGTCAAATTTATATGGCCACCCCAGAATCCAAAAGTTACACGAAATTCTCTCATCAAAACCTCCAAAAACACGCCCCAATAAGTAGGCAACATGAATTTTTGTTTTATTTTGTACTCCTCTTTTAGTCCTTCACCTCCTGCCCCTTGCCGTTGCTCGCTGCTCGACAGTCAAAAGTTTTGCCAGCTATTTCGCATGGCCTTTTGACTTTCAACTGTTGTGCAGCAGCCACCCCTCTACAACATCCCACCTCCACCCCAAGCCCCTGCTCCTGCCCCAGCCCCAGCCCCAGCCCCAGCCCCGGCCCCTTTCCACGCAATGCAAACTTTAACCTTTCATGTTTCTTTGGCTGATTTCTGGCCAGCAAACTTTCCAGTTTCGTTGCCCGCGATGAAAATTTTAATTTTAATTTGGTCATTAAGATAAACAATTCCAGTTGGCAGTTATTCATAAATGGGTCGCTCGCTGGAGGCGTTTCTCCAACAATTAGTCCCGAGACCCGGGACCTGGGACCCGGGACTCGGTTTCAAACGGGTTGACGACCAATAAAAGTTTTCACATAAAAATTTCACCAGCACCAGTTCCCGCATACGAGTGGGGCTACAGATTTGCCCCCGCCACTCTATCGTTTGTTATTAGCCTTGTATACATGGGCAATATAAATGTGGCAACATCATTTGTCCGCAATGAAAATCAACTATGCCACAGTCTTGCCCCGCCGGCCTTCTTCTGCCACTATCGGATGTCTCTTCAAGCCCAGCCACAAGAAAATTGGTTCAGTCGAGTATGGGCTTGGCATTGGCATACATTTTCCAGTATTATCATTGTTTACACCTTGTGGGGAAAGCGCTTAGGAACATCTTGGTAGAGTGGCATTCCCTTTCGCATAATTTTGTCGATATCCTTGTTTGGTTATTTGCTGTTGACGCTGCTGCTGCTGCTGCTGCTGCTCCGAGTGCCGCTCGAGTGCATCGCAAACAGTAATTAAAAGTGTAAAGAATGCAAATACTCGTGCACGTATGCACACCAATGCCTCACACCACACGCCGCACGCCGCACGCAATCGTACCGAAGCAAATGGGGAAATGCAAATGCAAATGGAAACGAGAGTGGAAATGCCGAGTGCAAACAAGGGACATTGCCTACTTTCAGGCAGCAGAATTATGCTGAAGGCAAATATATTGCTCACCCACTCTGAATCGGCTCGTGTGCGTATTTGTGGGGTATTTGTGTGTGCATTGTGTAACAGTTTTCACATATGAGTGATTTCGATTCCATTGATATGCAGCATATATACTTATATTAGGCAGTGCCCCCACATATTGTATATTTGTGGGATCATAACTGCGGGCTGTGTACCCAACGACTTCAGGCCTTGATTGCATTGCATCGGTCAGGGCAGGGTTGAGGAGACAGTTGGGGGTTAATTAATATATATTTTAGCCTATAATCCAATTTCATTCAACCCTCCCTTCAATCCATCCATCCGTCCATCCATCCATTCGTGAAACACACAATCGAAGACTCCTCCAGCAAAATCAATGAAAAACTAAATTCAAGAATATACAACACTTATACACATTACTACACCAAATCTAAATATATATGTGCTATAATCAATGTTTTTGTGAAGGAACCACATCACTTTATACCTCTTTTATCCGTGCTCTCCCCCTCTCTACATAGGCACCAAATTCCCATTCATCATGAAGCTGTGCTTCTCCTCCTCGAAAAGCATGAACGGAGCTTGGAACAATGCGACCAACGAGGGCATGATCGAGAAGGAGAATGAGGTCGACTCCAAGGTGGACATCTACAATTGAGATTTGATAACGATTGTGTAAGCGAGGCCAACAACAACAGGCCCATCAAGAACACACTACACAACAACCAAGAAGAAGAGGGCATAAGACAACCAAAACTACAAAAACTACAAAACTACAAAAACTACAAAACTACAACAAGAACATTCAGAGGTCTTATACACGCGACAACACGCCAGTGCCAGCAGTAAAGGGGAAAATGCTGAGGCATCCAATTGATTGATAAACAGAACCAGAAAAATCCAACCAGAAGACCACGAGGGCGCAAACGCATTTACCTTTTTTACGAGCCACTTACATAGAACAACTGAACTCATCTTCAATGATTCAGACACCCTTTATCTGTCGTCCTATGTATGGTACGGACTCGTAAAAAAGCCAACACGCTATGCACACTATATAGAATATTACAGGACATTACATGCGTTTGCGTGGCGACTGGAAAACAAATGAAAATGCTAATAGGGCTACAAAAAATGGAAGGCGACGACTTTCTCACACAACACAAACGCAAGCCAGAAAGCACACTTACCATTTTTTGTACTGCTTCCTGTTTCTCACACTTGAATCCAATTTTATCCAATTGTATGATATGTAACGTTTAATTGGTAAAAACAAATTAAAAAACGAAACAATATAAACCGGAATAAACCAAAAATAATAAAATGAATGTTAAAATAATGAGATCCCCTGCCCGCGATCCCATGATCCGATCCCTCTCACAAACCTCCTATCCCACAGGCATATATCTGTTTAGTTAATATCAAGATTTTGAAACGGAACCAGAAACGGATACGGATACGGATACGGTTAAATATGCAACAAATAAGAAACATTTCCTTGGACAATATTTCGACAAGTATTCGGGCGTGAGAAAAAGTCTTAACAAAACTATTTATTGAGAGCGAAATAAATGTGTAAATTTAAACCAAAAATTTAGCATATTTAAATGAAATTTATTAATTTTAGTTATGAGAAAGGCAAACACTGCGCACTGCTGCTGCAGCACTTGCAGTTCATTTTAAATTTCTTACTTTAGCAAAAAGAATTAAAAAAGAATGGAAGAGAAAAGGAAAGGAAAGAAAACAAAGGAAAACCACAGAGAGGGAAGAGGAAAAACTTGCACAAGCCAATGTTTTTACTATTAACAAAACAAGAAAAGACAAGACGATAAACATAATTTTTGTGCTTAATTTACAAAGTTGAAAAAGGCATAAATTTATGTGTATGAGCTGTATTTGTATTTACATTAAAATTAATATTAATTTTACACTAAATGTAAAAATAACTAAAAACAAAAACCAACAAACAAACAAAACAAAAACAAAAACATTAAACCTACCAGAAATTAAGTTAAGTGCAAGTGGGGAGACAGACATGCCAACCGCAGACATAAAACAAAAATGAACATATTTTTGAGGCGTTTTAAAGTTAGAGAAGAAAGAGTCAAACATTTCAGAACTCCAAGTAAAGTTAGCAAAAGCAGTGCGACAACGACGACGCGCAGAGGAGGATTAGGGCGTATTGCAAATGCGGATAATGGTAATGAAAATAACAGTAAAGAAAATGAAAGAAAGGAAAAGAAAAGAATTAATTAACGATATCAGCAATAAAGCAAAAGCAACAACACCATATCAAAGGCGTATGTTAAATTATCTATAATGAAATTTAACTAAACATAAACCAGAAATTCTAAGTATAGTAGTGTTATGTATATCTAATCGGTTCACCTACGTTTATCATTTTATCATTTCGAACCCGAACAGGCGGCAGTGCGAGACCCGGTTAGTCTCAGCTGGCAGCGCCTGTCTGTACATTATACAGGGCGTTGTTCCATATATCCTAAATTCAAATCAACGAATACGAATACTTACACTATGCCACGGCCGCGAATCGAATTTCTTCAACACCCCCTTCCCGCACACTTCGCCACCCACATTCACCATTTATCATTTATCATTTAGCATTCACCATTCACCGCTTGACGGAATCATTTGCTTCCATACAGATCGTGTTTCATCCATCATTAAACAACAATACAATCAAACTATGTGCAATTTGGGCTTTAAACGAGACTTTATTTCCTTCTATTTATTTATTGCAACTCCCTCTCATTTCGAAATCTAGTTCGTGTAATTATTTCAAGTGTCTTTACAGTCTTAGTTATTATGTAAATTGTTTTTTAATCATTAATTGTAGAATATTTTTGTAAAGATTAAGTATTATTGTACTTAATTTAAATTACGAACATGATTTATTGACAAGCTTAAATTAGCCGCAACAAAAAAGAGAAAAAAGAAACAATAAAAAGAGAGAAAAAATTGCAAAACAAAAAGAAAATCTCGTTAATAATTAATTGATAAATATTAATTTTTAAGAACATAAAGCAACAACGATCTTGAAGCTCCTAATTAGGTAATAATCCAATCAATAAAAAAAAAAATAAATTAATAATAAATATATAAAATATGAAATATAACAAACTATAAATAACAAACTTGGTAGCTATATAATTTATAAACACACATCTGATAATATGGATTATTAATTGTTAATAGTTTTATTCGGCTTCTCCCGCGAGGGAGTGTCTGTGCGTTTTATTTTTATTGCGTATTTTATTGCTTTTAATATCGTACATTTAGTTTTTTATGAGTTGAAATAGCAAAACAAAATAAAAGATATATATTTAGCTGCTGTTTGCGAATGAAACGGCAACTATAGTTAAATATATATGTGTATATTGCATATATGTCCGTATATGATATATGTACTATATATGATTTGTTTTATTTAATATTTAAATTTTGTTGTTATTTTTTAACGCGTATCCTTTAAGCCCAGAGTTTGTAACATGCGCGCTCATTTTTTGATATAAATATATATGTAAAAGAATCTGGCAGTTGAATTTTTATTTTGATAACCACCACCGCTACAGAAGCAGCATTATCGAGTTTTCCCAAACTTTCCATACTAGGAACTTAAACGTGACAAATAATTTGCTTAAAAACTGTAAAACACTCGCAATGCATCAAAGGCAATTAAAGAAGAAAGTTAGAGTCATGGCGTACCAAGGCGCACATCCCTCACGCCCTTTTCCCTTCATTCACGAGCATTACGATCAGCGACTAAAGAAATATACCTATACCTAAACCTAAACCAAAACCAAAAGATATGCCAAATAACTTAACGAGTAATCCTGAATTTTTAACATATCGAAATTTTGAAGAAGTATTCAGAGAGAACGGCCCAAGTGGCAATTTTACACTTTAGGCATTATAAATGTTAAAAGGATAATCCAAGGTACCCAAACATTTTCCAATAATCAGCAAAATGGCAAACGAACATAATCCTTGCAACAATCCTTTATGAAAACGCCAACCACAATTGTAAATACGAGTAAGCATATAGAGCAAACAAATTAAACAAATAATCGAAGGAATACCATGATGGGCCTAACCCATACGTTGTAATTAGCGACTACTTCAAAGTATTATTTTAAAACAAAATTTAAGAGAAATGAAAACTAGGACAATTATTTTTAGTTCATTTGAGCATTTTTCCCAAATTGAAATTTAGCAGGAAAGTTATTTTCTAGTAGCAATTATTTAAGCTTGAGTTGAACGCATTCAAAATCAAATCAAAGAAAACTAGTCAAATTTCGTTACGTAGCCACTTCTGGTAAATTGAAATTGTAAATCACTTTAAGGCTGTTAGCGGCCAGAACTTGTTACGAGAAGAAAGGCCGCATAGTCCGCTGGCTTTCGCTATTTGCATGCTACTGAATGTTGAGTACCAATTATTTTGCTTTGTTTTGTTTCGTTTTCCGTTCCATTGCTTTGGTTTTCTGCGTTTGCAATTGCCTTGTAGTTTTCAACTCCAGGAAATGCGCATTTCTTCCGATTTGTTCACACTTGTGTACCCAATCCATGATTTGTTCGTCTGGGATGGCATTGCCCTCGATTGACGATGGCCGATTGGCAGAGTCTATCCCAGAATTTGATGGTAGTCTCATGCGCTTCGCCTGAACACACCAGCAACACAAAATGGACCAGTTTATTCAGTATCCAGTATTGAATTGACAACCACCAAGAATCAAAAACAAAATTATGAAAATTTGTGAAACCGTCCAATAAACACAAGAACAGCAATACGACACCACACACACACGAGTTGAAAACTGGCTACAAGAATACTTTATAGGGGAAGGAAGGAGGAAACAGAAGAACAGTTCCTTTTGTTTCCGATGTGTCTTTCAGTGAGCTTTATACTGCAACTTTTCGGAGCACTCGGATTCCGCTTTTCCACCTATTTTCCTTCCATGCTGCTTACACGAGTTACAACTACAAGCCTACCACCTAACAAGCCTAACAATTACAGGATATACTCAATTTGCTAAACATTTTCTACGGTCAAGAGATATTTTTTAGTTGCTACGAACCTTTTCGAAGATTTGAGTTATATATTTCCCCAAAAAGCTAAAGAGAAACACTAAACAAAACCAAGAACTTTGTACACCGAAACGAATTCATAATTATCTACAGTGCATGTGCATATTGAGATCGAACATGAATTAAAAATGGAAAAAGAATAAAACTATAAAAACGAATTCAAGATCAACTATATTCTTATAGGCTTATAGTTTATACTTACATACACACTTACAAATACTTATATACATAAATATTTATATATATATATCAGAGGGCATAACGAGGTGATAAGACACCACTCATACACATATACATCATATATACATATAGTTTTAATAGGAGGAATAAAACGAAGCAGCGTGAGTCAATTTTAAATGCAAGCGAACCCCAAAAACCCAACAAAAGTACTTTACCAGAACCCGAGACTATGAGTATTACGAGTATTGTGGTTAGTTTTACTCGTATGAGGGCAGGGGAGTGCGATGGCAGGCATAGCCAAAAACATAAACATAATTACACCACGAATTACACACACACACACACTAAACAACAGACACAGACACAGACAAAGTTACAGACACAGACACAGACACAGACAGATACAGATACAGACAGACGAAGGACGAAGTCAAGTTTTAAAGGCAAACGGACAACTGCATAGTGTAGTCGTACGCGTAATTACTGGTGATAATTTTGAAAAAATCTAAACAAATCAATGCTCGTATGAGCAATAATACACGCAAATTCTAGCACGTTTGAATTTCCAATAGATGTCTATTATGTACTAGAAGCGTATAAATATAAACATACATATATATATATATATTGAAGATTCCTTATTAAACAAACAAACATACATAAATGTCTTAGTGTGCAGTCTGTACAAATGTAAGCCACAGCGCAGCATTAACGAAAATGCAAGAAACGAAATAACGAGTAAATGAAATAATTGTACCAGTGTTCGAGTATTAGTGAATTAGGCATTGTATCTAGCAAACATTATTTAGTTTCCTGACATGCAGCATAAATAATCCACCCACCCAATGGCCCCAACACCAGCACAGGCCCAGGAGACACTGGGACCTGGGATCACAGGGCTCTAAATAATTTATTAGCATTTTTAAGCCCCCCTCTACGGAACGATTCCTACATTTAGGCTCCAATTAGTTGGTGTACTGTGTTTCTCTGTTGCTGCAATCACAACTGTCGTTGCTCTGGGTTCAGAGTTTGAGCCCACCCAAAGCAGCTTAGGAACATACCGATACCAATACCGATAGCTGCCCACTTCTGAGGCACAGCACCACAGTATGTAGTTTCCACTCAACGATGACCGGTTGTAAGCACACAGAAGCAGGTACCCACAGCGATTACCGGAAACGCACACACACAAGACACACATTCAAAGCGCTGGGCAGACGGGAAGTTTTTTCGTTAACCGTGTGCAATATGATTTGACCTGTGTTCATTTAACACGCTCTCATCTGATAGTAATAGCAATGTTAGTAAGCAATTTAGTTGAATTTCTGTTGATCGATTTAGTTTAGTTTAGTTAGTTATACTTTAATTTAGAGTTGTGTGGCGGAAGACGTTTCCCAATATCCCACAAGCCGAATACTTACCTTTCAACACACGGCCACACAAACACACACACACACACACACACACTTGTTAAACAAATCCACCGAATAAAACAATCTCATTAAACGATTTAAACATTTAATGCATTAACAAACAATTTTCGCTGTCTCCGCCATGAGCTTTCTGTTCCATTGCGTTGTGGGTTGGGGGAGTGTGTACTCATTATTTAGGCCGCGACTGTGGGGCCATTACTTGTAGGACCCACAAGCCCGTAAGAGGGAATATCGCATAGAGACAAATTTAAATCGAAATTCTAAGTGTTTAGTTGAAGAGTCATAAAGAAATCGTATGCTAGTACATTTAGTGAATAAATATGGAGGTAGTTTACACGTAATACTTACACACCTTACATTTACATACATACATACAAACATACAAATGCAAATACATACTTATACATTACATACATATATATACTAAGTACATACATACATTTAGACAGACGAACATGCATACAATACATACATACATACTACATATATAAGCCTACGAATGCAACATAATCACAGCAAACTCCTTTTGATAACTTTTTTTTTTTGAATCTATGTACGAAATAGTTTTTGAAACATTTCTGCGTCGCATTTACACACAGGCACACAGACATAATCAGCAGTTAGATACACACAAACACAAACACACACACACACAATACATATATATATACCTTTATATCTGTATACATATATACATACATACATGCATGCAAATGTACATCCAATCGACCATCTTTCGCTTATATTTAAGTATGAGTAGATATCGAGCGAGGCGAAAGTATTAACAGAACCGAGAAAAAAACGACAAAAAATATCATGTACTGCACGGCAAATTTGCTTCAACAGGAACACATACACATAGACACAACACAAACACAGATACACACACACCCACACACCCACACACAGACACAGAAACAAATAAGAAATTATTAAAAACTATTCAAAACTACTATTTATTAAACGTTGTTAGCATCAGAAAACCAGAAAAAGAATAAGCAAACTGATGAAATCGCTGTAGTGCAAATGCAAAACTAAGAACAAAAATTGTAAACGAACATTGAAACTTATTTAATTTTAAGCGAAGCGTTGCAGCAAAACGAACAAAAATACGATTCTCGAATACATTAACATTAACTACCACAAAACAACAGCAATGCCACATAAAATACAAAACAAAAAAAAACCAAATACAAAAATATACGAGTACATACATAATACTACAATTCTTTGATCTTAAAGCAGAAGAAAACCCAGAATACCAAAACCGAAAAACAAATAAATGAAAAACTTAAACTTATACACAAAAGAAACTCGAACGAAAACCTTGTTTTATTTAAGAACAATTACTCGTGCGCCTGCAGTAAATACTCGAACTGCCTCGATTCCTTCGATTTCAACTCACTTTACTCACTCTATACCTTTATCATATTTACAGTTAGCAACTACAACAACAACAACTACAACATTACAACAACAACAACAACAACTAGAGATAGAGTTCAGTTAGTGGCCGCATTATAACAGCAAGAACAACAACAGCACCACAGTCACCAAGACCCCAAAAATATATAACCTACAAACCACCAAAAACCAATCCAACAACAGTAACAGCCACCTCCATAACAAGTACAACAACAACAACAAAAAGAACAAGAACCAAAACAATAATTAAATTCAAGTAATTAATTAAGTCGCGAAACATTTTATATTCTTCTATTCAAGTTAATTTCGTTACGTATGTATGTATAATAGTTTGCTAATTTGTTGCTCTTGGATACTCACTCAATTCTGTCTCATCTTCTGTTGCCCCCTGCATGCGGTAAGTAATCAAGTAAAAGCCAATTTAGTCACTTCGCCGCGAACCCACAAAGGAGGAGGCTTCATCATTGCCAAAATTTGTCTGGAAAAATCAAAATAGTCGATCAGTCGGTAGGGTGGTGTCTAGGAGTTAGACTTTCGACCACATCATTCGAGTCGCCATACACTTCCGCCTAAAAGTATGCCCCGTATTTTTAAAACTGCAACTTTCGTCTCCCATTTGTTCAATCATTATTTAAATAAACGAAACACGGATTTCAAGGCTCCCGTCTTTTATTTTATAATGTCATTCAAACCTTAATAACCGTAATGTGTACAAAAAGCTCGCATTTCAAATAGAACCCAACCCAATAGCCAAGTTTTTTTTATACGTTAGTCTATTAAAGTTTAATCGTGAATCATTGCAAATATTAAATACAAATCAATTAAGGCTTTAGCGAGCGCATTGGTGGGTGGTGAAATCAAATAATCCCGGCAATAATCTAATTTACTCTCTCCCCGCACGCGAAACAAAAGCCGCGGACCATTCAATAATACATAATAATTAAATGCAGCCAGTCGCCAAACAAATTAGATATTTCAAATGTACACAGCACAGCATTGGCACAGATAGAACAAAAATTGTCCTACATGGAATTCTAGATAATAGTGTGAAATTCAATTAAAATAGCCTCAACATTTCAGCAACCAAATCAAACCGTTCAAGCTTCTCCCATTTGTGAGCGTATCTGATATTTTAGATTTTTGAGAACTTCGGCGTTACTCGTCTCGGGAACGGAATTGCTTGAACAGTTTGTTATGTCTTAGGGCGTCTTCACCCCATTGTTTTCTGGTTGAATGATTTTGCGAAATTGCATTAAGCATGGTTTAATTAAAAGGCCTGCCGACCGTGCCTGTTTTCCGACCCGTCTAAGCTGAGGGTAAACTTTTTTAAGCCCACCCCGCTGCGATTGGAAGCAGCATAGAAGGGAAGGGTCACTCAGTCGGTCAGATATCTATTTATCAACAGTCTTGGGCCAACTGCGGGCCAGATCCACCCATCTGAACCGGGCTGAAACAGTCAACTAAGTGCCAAAGCCATGTCTTTGGCCGTGTCTCTCTGTTTGTGGCTCAATAAATTATTTACTTAAGCTGAACCCTATGTAAAGTAGCAGATTTTCCATCGGTTCCCTGTAATCCTTTGTCTATTATTTCATTTTGAACCCAGACAGGAGAACGAGAAACCCAAGGACTTACACAAACATTCCATTTAAAATGCATTGCCTTTGGCTTTGTTCATCTGAGGTCTTAGCCCAGACAGTTTGCCTTCCATTGTGATTCCGTTGAGCCCGTTTTTTGGCCCTCTAATGGGGTAAGCGTGTATTTACCTATGCTCCATTTATTCTGTTTCGCCAGAGACCGCAACGGACGACAATACCACAGGACAAATGCAGCTGTTTCTTTATTTATCTGCCAGGATTAATATTATTTCAGTTATTTTTTGTTGTCTTGTAGTTGGCGTTAAATTGCACTTCACATGTCCATTGTGTGGCCATTGATTGATGGCTGTTGCTGTAGCTCGGGCAGCCATGACAAATGCCAAACTGTTTGTCCCCCAATGTGTCCCCAAATGAAACAGTTAAAATAAATAAATTGCACATCCACAAAAATGTTGGCTTTATTCGTCTAGGCACCGGGTAGAATTCCATTTGTCTACAGCGCGTAGTTCTATTCGTGTTTTCTCTGGTCCATCATTTAATTAGGTAAGCAGCGACCCTGTCATATCCTTTCTGTCGCTTCATACAACTCATTTCTAGATCTCAATTCCAAGAGCTTATTAACTTCTAATCACCACAGACACGTAAATTAACTTGAGGAAAGCCCTTGAGGGAAAGGCTTATCGGAAACACTCGAAATGAAAGCAATGGGACCAAAATATAAGTTGCGACATTAAGATTATTGAGATTTCGTGATTTTGTGATTTGTTCGCTATTATTTTGTTAGGCAACCACACAACACACACGAAATTTAACATATAGCCTTGATATGCAAGTGAGTCCTTGCAAACTGAAAGGACAAACACTCGCTTGAAGCTTTGTTGGGAACAAAGTCCAAATGTAAATAATGACGTAAACGACCACAAATTATAAATTAATATTGTTGAAAATCGTTTGTAATCCTTAAATTAAAGGACACCCAAAAGTGTCTGCATATGATGTTAACCAGCTTTGGAGGTTAATTTGCTTTGTATAGTTTATTTTGTATTTTTATAAATGCTTTGCAGTGAGAAAAGTAGCAATTAGTATAAAAATTTTTTGTAAAAAAAAAAAACAAAACTCCCACAGAAGAAATTCACACACATTACCTAGGTATGCGTATAAGTGAAACGCATAAATACAAAAAAAAATCAATGTATAAACGGATAGATTGAAATGGGTCCACATGGTGCGTGGAAATTCAGTAATTTGCTCAATTCGCTTTGCCAAGTGATTTATTCATTTCTCATCCAGTATTTCCGTACATCAGACATGTACTTCAAGATACAACTAAGTATGTAGGATAGTCTTAAGCCACACTTATATACACATACATATGAAATATAAAGCGATACAATAAATTAATTACACCAACTTTATGGAAGATGGATAAATGTGGGAGTGTAATTAAGGTTTGAGTCAATTGTCTCTCAATTATTTTAGCAAAGTGCACAATAACTATTGGAGATATACATACGTACATACATGAATACATAGTACATATACATATACATCAAAGACATATAGTTGATTTAGATAGAATTACGCGTAGCTGTAACTGCACCACAGAACACTTTTATTTACAATTCTGGTGTAATTAGAACTATAATTTATGAAATTAAGCAAGTCGAAGTTCGGCCAAAAGCATTCCACGATGCGAGCCAACGCGGAGGATCCTAATGTCAATTTCAAAGTAAAACTTAACTATAGTTGTGTACTATACGAGGCAATTAAGTAATACATAATGAATATCTGATAAAACAATACCTAGGCTAAGACACCACACAGTTCATGTGCAAATCGAGTTACTTTAGCCCATCAAATGCCAATTAGTCGCATCGATGTTCTCAATAAATGTCGGCCTCTGAGGCATACACCTGGGTGCTACCATACATACAACACACACACACACACATACATACTATATATATATATTAAACTCCACTTTAGACACGCCCCAATATATCACTCTGCCGGAATTGTAATTGGGCTACGCAGAAATGCGGAGTTGTATAAAAGCGGAACGAAGCAATTTCAAAAGCGTGATTTAGACACTTGTCACATAAAACACACACGATTCAAATGTGATTTTGCCATATAATAAAGAAAACAAGACGAGCGTAAAAATAAAATAAAAAATTAACCAAAATAAATGTAAGTGTACGGTGTTAACTTTGACGGCTTGTGTTAGCGGTTTTAGGTTTTTTTTTGTGTAGCAAAATGTTTAAGAACGTAAGGTAGGCCGTTTAGGGTAGAGTACTAGTACTTCTGTCAATGCCGCCGAAGCCTTGCTCCCTCTGTGTCGCTAATTCTGCATTTCAATTATAACTGTTGTTTAGAATTCATTCCACTGACTAAATGTATAAATGGAGTCCAAATAAAAGCCACCGCCTCTTTTTCTAAATAAACTTAGAGAGAATTGTGAACAAATTGTGTCTATACATAGTACATATACATATACATAGTACATATACATATATACATACCTACAACTATTATTGCAACAACTACAACTAAAACTAAAACTATATACTATACAATATGTATGATGTATGTAACTAATTACAAACCTAAAATAGGATATACAAAAGCAAAGCAGGCCGGATATGCAATATACATATGAATGTATTATTCAAGATGCTGCATACAGCATATACACAGATATTATACATACCAACCGCATGAATACTACATATAGAACTATATACATACGTGTAGATATATACCATATAGTACCGATATGCTATCCTTTTGGACAACTTTTTCGATGTTGCTACTTCGAACGACGTACTCCGTACGCCGTACGACGCGTGTACTTTTATCGTATTCCGGCTAACCAAAGAAAATAATAATAATGGGTAGCTAACCAAGTGTGAACAGAGTGGACACTGAGCAACAATTATAAGTAGTCGAATTGTAAATTGTGGTGCGACCTGGTCAAGTATAAAGCCAAATTCACAAAGTACATATTTAAATCTGGAGCAAACATTGATATAACAGCAACAGCAGTTGCCAATCCATTTCAAATCGGACAGATACGATTGTTACTGAGTGCGTTTGCATCCACAGCTATTGAATGTCAAAATTGTTCCCATCTCGAACTGTCTCGATTTCCGTAGAACGCTTCTGGACTCAATCCCTGCCTGCACACCTACTCGTATTATTTCCAAAAACTACCCACCAGCTGCTCTTCCAGCAAGACGCAAACCAACTATACAAATCCCTTTCCAAGCAGATATACTCGTACATGTTGTATGCAACACGTACTATACTATCTACTATCTACCAATGAATGCCATCACTATGAGAGAATCTCTTCTAAACGCTGACTGCAGAATACCACCATGTTAAAATTAACTTAAAGTAAAAGTAAATACGGTAAGGGAGTCCGATCTCCACTCGATTGTATTTTGAGGGGAATATTGAGCGGCTGAAGGCCTGTGCCTGGACCTCAGCCTGCCTCTGGGTGCGGTGCACCTTCTGTGGCGGAGGCTCACCCCATCAGAAACATACTTAAAGTGTAACAATACGAGTAAACAGTAACAGTAAATTGAATAGCATATAAAGTATATTTTATTAGTAGCAAAATTGAACAGTAAACAGCGGTTAAAGTAACAGAAATAGAAACAGTAACAGTAACAGTAAAAGTAACAGCAAAGAAGGAGGAGCAAGTTACGAATTAAAAGAATTAATAATAATTATTGTACTTAGCGGTAAGTGTCTATGAAGATCATGTAATCTAATACATAAAATGGCAATTAAACCAACAAAATGTTGTTAAGTTTTCCGCTTTAAGTGTCAAATTAGCCAAAGATTGTAATTATGATAAATGCTTAACGAATAATAAATGGGTGTTAATGTAAACGGATACTTTAAAGGCGAAACCATTTTAACTGTTGGCGCATAATTTTAATTGTAAAGAAATTATTTAGTTATACAACTTTTGCTTTAAAGAGAGATTTTATTTATCTTTTAATAAAATAAACAATACGATAATTATAACAGAAGCCAAGGCGCAGAGAGAACTCTAAAAGAACAAGCATACAACCCGAAAACAAAGGCCAACAGGCAATTAAATAAATTTCTAAATGTATTTCAATGTGCAGTTGCTAACGGCAGAGGCGGAATTTACAAACTCAGAAAAAGGTACTGTACTGCAGATCCAACTACAATAAAAATAGACAGAGAATGAAGTGTTATGAAACTTCATGCAGACAAATATTGTAAAAGCAGCCAGAAGCCCTAATGCGACAAAAATAAATAAAATACAATATTAAATTAAATTAAAAACTCGAACTTTTCATTTATGTTGGTTCTGGAAAATGGGTAATTTCATTCCGTATACATTCACTCGTAGTTCCCAGCCATTATCCCGACGACTGCACTCTCTAGAGAAGTCCCCTCCCCAGTTTATCTCCGATTCAGGATCCGCGTGGATCCGTAACTGCTGCCGAGTGCGGCAAAAACTTTGTCATGCCGGGTGGTTCGGTTCCGTCCCGTCCCGTCCCGCCCCGCCGCGCTGGTTGTTTCCCGGTGACAGTCTGCGGTGGAAGCGGTTTCATTTGCCCCTTTCAAACTGTCCTGTTATGCCACATTTCAAATGCACAGACCCACGAGCAAACATGCAATTGCGAGGGGGGCCACTGTCGTTACAGAGGCCAGCCTTAATAAATGGTATAGGCAAACAGGCATCCCTTTATCAACGACTCCTCAGGCCCCTCGATTGCATGCTCTTTTTACGCTGCAAACAAATGCTGTTCCATTTCGAGTGTCAGAACAACAAGCGTAACAAAAAATACTTAATTAATATTGTTCAGTGTCAAAGTATGGCACTTACCAGACACAGATTGCACAGACAATATCCTAGAAGCTCGGAAAATGCACAAATCTGTGCATTACGTGGTCTTTCCAACTTGCACTCTGAACAGACCGCGAGATTCTAATTGACTTTTCCGAAACTTTGGTTACTGATCAGCGGGCAGCGAATGTCTTCATTAGTTTAATTGCAAACATTATTATTGCTCGCACCCTGTAGCTGGTGCCCAGCCAGGAGGACCAGCCAAAAAGTTCATCCAGTTTGACTCATTCAGCAAACGACTCCCGTCTGGACCGTGCCCGTGCACGGAGCCAGCAATTGTTGCTTGGCCCAGCGAGAGACAGAAAGAGAGAGAGATAAGGGGGAGAGATAATGAGGCAAAAGGCCAAAGCAAGCGAAAAGGCGTGAAAGCAAAGTGAGGTTTTTTTGTGTCTTGGTCTCCTCTGGTTTTCGCTGCATAAAATGGCTAAATTATACAGAGAAAAAGAAATCCCCAGCAGATGCCAAAAAGCCATGCTGCCGTCTAAGTGGGTAAACTTTGGATGGACGCTGCAATGCCTTAACTATTTTTCATTTAATTTAGTTAATAAACATGTTCGCCCTTAATTGAGAGTCAAACAACTCACTAGTATGAACTACTGCCGAGAGAATGCTACCTGAAACGAAGTTAGCTGGGAGGAAACCTGCCATATCCTTTCATAACAAGAAGCGTACGAGAAATATTGAAGCGTCACATCCTTTCATCAACGAATGGCAAAGAATTTAATTATCTACAAATAATTTTTAAACGTAATATAGAAGTTTTCGCGTTTACTTCCTGCATTGAGCACTTTCGAAATATTACGTATACGTAACGTGATTACTTACGTGCCTGTGGTACGGTATTCGTTGCACCGAATATTACTATGAGTTTTCCCACTTTTGCAACACAAAGTATTCCCTTGCTGGTAAGTCAGCTTTGCTTTGCTCTTCTTTCCTTCTCGTTATCTTTCACCTTTCACCGTTTCACCTTTCCAGAAGCCCATTAAAGTATGCATCGAAGAGTACGGAAATTGCCTTTTTTCGGAGCTCCGCCCAGCTGAAAGCTCTCGGCGCACCGGCAGCTCGTAAGTTGAATATTGAAAATTAGCTAAAGCTGAGATATTAATGTGCAAATTGCATTTTCCTCTGTGGCAGATCACATTTTCTGAATAGGGCTGGCTCCTTCTGAGCTCCTTCGACGAAACTGTGATTCCCATGGCCAAAGTTGGCGGTCTAGCTGCTCCTTGGCTCCTCCATCAGTAAACGGGAGTTTAAGCACAAAAATAATTACTTTTCATTAACATGGCCGGCCAGGGCCCATTGCCATTGCCTGCACCTGCTCTCTCGGCCGTGGACGCTGCCGAAAACTGCAGGGGCGGACGGACAAAGGAACGGAGGGCAGCACGGACAACAAGACGGGTAACGGGTGGGGTGAGGAGGGGAGGGTAAATTAGAAAATACATTTTTCAGCATTAAAAACTGTTCGACGTGCGGAGATTGCGGTAATTTCGCTTAACAGTTAGTTGCTCGGCACACAGACACAGATGCAGACACAACCTGCACACGCTTCGACACATGCTGCAATGGCAGTCAAACACACCTGCTGGCCGAAGGGCGGTGGTGGGCAGATTTGGGACCTGGCACGGGGCACGGCCCTCGGGAAGTAACCAACCATGGGGGCAGTACTAAGTGTCGAAAGTGCAGCCCCATCGTCGGATGGGGCATGGGCGTGGACGTGGACGTGGGCGTTGGCGTGGGCATGGGCCACGACAGCAGCTGGCGCTTGACATGAGCAACGGCAGGGAAACAACTCGAGGGCTTTCCACTACTCTCGCGTATTTCGCTTCCGCTTAGAAATGGCAAAAACACATCCCATCCCCCACTCTCATGCACAAGTAGATATCCTTACATGTACATAAAAATCCTTGAAAAATATTCCAGCTGAAATGAGATACAGACAACGAAAACACGAAACAGACCCAGTCCGAAAGTCAGAGAGCGCTGGCGGGTGGCAAAATATTTATAACTTAATTTCAGATTGTGTCGACTTGACTGGCATCAGAACGCAACTGTCACGAGAGATTCATATATGAATTCTTTATCAATTAATTGGTCTTTATTTGCATTGAATGATAATTGAATTTCGGGAAATAGACTAAAAACTAATTGCCCGAAAGCGGATACAAAAGCATTGGTGATTTATAGCTTAATATTGAATTCTTTTTTTTTTTTTTTTCATGTGGAAAATTTGTATTTTATTGTAAACAAGTTTACTGCTACCTTTCGTGGCAACTTAATCTAGTTTTACATTTAAGGGGAAAAACAATTGATCACAGGAGATACATACATAAACTTAATGCTACATATATGGAGTAGGTACATACATTATTTACATTATTTACAAAAAGTTAATGAGATGTTATAGGCGGGATCTAGTAGGGAGATGCAGTGGATGACACCTTTTGAGTCTTCTTTTCCTTGGCGGGTTAATTAGACGTCTGGCTAGCGCATTAGGGTGACCACCAAGTCGTTGCAAGTACCTTGCTGCATGTAATTGTATAACATCGCCCACTTTGGGAACCTTTAGGTCCCTCTCGATGTCGCTGTTTCGTATGTACCATGGAGCATTGCATATTCGTCGTAGAATTTTTGACTGAGCAACTCTAATTTTATTTAAGTTGGTTTTTGCCGCGATACAGTAAACTTGAAGTGCGTATTTCCATATGGGGCTGAGGATGGACTTGTATATCGTGACTTTGCTGTACAGTGACAGCCATCTTTCCCGCTTTCGCCATCACCGACTGTCGAACCATGGTAGTATGGGTTTTGAAATTCAGTGTCCTGTCGAGTACAACACCTAGGTATTTGTACGAGCACTTGTGCGTAAGTGTGGAGCCCAGCATATTAATGCCTCCGCAAGAAAGTGTCCTTGTAGCAAAAGTAACATTGCCTATGTTCCATTTCTGAGCCCAGACCTCAAAGCTGTTCACATATTGTTGCAGAGCTTCCGTAGCTAGATTTATGCTTGGACTTCTGGTCAGCACTGCAGTGTCATCCGCGTAGGTTGCTATCAACATATCGCACTCGTCCAATCCAGTTATTACCCTTGAGGAAGGCATATCGGCTGTATATATGGTATATAACGTTGGTCCAAGAACGCTGCCTTGTGGGACGCCTGCATTGATTTTTATTGTCTAATTATTATTCTTGGTTTTTATTGAATAACTATTATTATAATTGTTATTCTTGATTTTTATAGTATAACTATTATTATAATTGTTATTCTTGATTTTTATTGAATAACTATTATTATAATTGTTATTCTTGACTTTTATCGTATGACTATTATTATAATTGTTATTCTTGATTTTTATTGAATAACTATTATTATAATTGTTATTCTTGATTTTTATTGAATAACTATTATTATAATTGTTATTCCTGATTTTTATCGAATAACTATTATTATTCTTGATTTTTATCGAATAACTATTATTATAATTGTTATTCTTGATTTTTATCGTATAACTATTATTATAATTGTTATTCTTGATTTTTATTGAATAACTTTTATTATAATTGTTATTCTTAATTTTTATCGTATAACTATTATTATAATTGTTATTCTTGATTTTTATTGAATAACTATTATTATAATTGCTATTCTTGATTTTTATCGTATAACTATTATTATAATTGTTATTCTTGATTTTTATCGAATAACTTTTATTATAATTGTTATTCTTGATTTTTATCGAATAACTATTATTATAATTGTTATTCTTGATTTTTATCGAATAACTATTATTATAATTGTTATTCTTGATTTTTATCGAATAACTTTTATTATAATTGTTATTCTTGATTTTTATCGAATAACTATTATTATAATTGTTATTCTGGATTTTTATCGTATAACTATTATTATAATTGTTATTCTTGATTTTTATTGAATAACTATTATTATAATTGTTATTCTTGATTTTTATCGTATAACTATTATTATAATTGTTATTCTTGATTTTTTGTGAATAACTATTATTATAACTGTTATTCTTGATTTTTATCGAATAACTATTATTATAATTGTTATTCTTGATTTTTATAGAATAACTATTATTATAATTGTTATTCTTGATTTTTATTGAATAACTATTATTATAATTGTTATTCTTGATTTTTATCGAATAACTATTATTATAATTGTTATTCTTAATTTTTATCGTATAACTATTATTATAATTGTTATTCTTGATTTTTATCGTATAACTATTATTATAATTGTTATTCTTGATTTTTATTGAATAACTATTATTATAATTGTTAGTCTTGATTTTTATCGAATAACTATTATTATAATTGTTATTCTTGATTTTTATCGAATAACTATTATTATAATTGTTATTCTTGATTTTTATCGTATAACTATTATTATAATTGTTATTCTTGATTTTTATCGAATAACTATTATTATAATTGTTATTCTTGATTTGTATCGTATAACTATTATTATAATTGTCATTCTTGATTTTTATCGTATAACTATTATTATTCTTGATTTATTACGGAAAATATTTGTATAAAAACTAAATCTCATCAAAGATTAAACTTGTATTAACCTCATCCAAGCGGCGTACAGGGTATAAGAGGAGTTAGGCTCAACAATATGGCTAATGTATTTGAAAGCTTCTGGCAAATACATTAAGGAAAAAAGAATTTCACAAGCAAAAAAATATATCAAAAGTAAGGCAACACAATGCGGCTTGGCTCGTGAGTTTTGAAGTACCAGGGCCCTGTACTCACTCTGTTCTTCGGAGCTCCGACCTAAGTGTAGCTCCAGGTGTCGGACAACTGGTTCTGTTCCCACGCATTCAGAGCCTCACGAGAATTCCATGCGGCACAATGTCAATGCGAAACAACGGCGGCATTACGAAAGCCTTAAATTATATTTTGACAAATCATTCGGCAAACAAAGGAGCGAAAATGATGCTGTCAATAAGGCATAAAGGACGACTAAGAGGATGAACCTTTGGCTGCATCAATCATAAATATTTTAAGCCGCAAGCATTGGCGATGACTTTGTATCTTTGTTCCTGTGTGTCTGTGTATGTGTTCAAAGCGAGTGCTAGTGTGGGTGGGTGGGTGCTTCGTGTTTGCGTACCTAATTGCATTAGCCAGGCAGGCATGTGTGGCCTTAAAAGCCAAGACAAGGCTCGATAAGCTTTCGTGCGAAAGCTGCTGGCTAGTGGCATTTGCGTCAATTATGGAGTTTTGCGGCAATTAAAATTAATGAGCATTGCAACAAGGCAGCGGGTCAGCATCGTTTTGCAGCGATTCAGGCAAAAAGAAACCATTTATTTGTAGAGTCCTGCACAAAGGCCGCTCCTGCTAGTGCGTGTCGGCTTGCTTGCATATAAGTGGCTTACAGAAAAAAAAGAAGGTAAAAACAGATACAGATACCATTATACACATATGTATTTATCGGAATAGCAAAGTTGAATTAAGTTGTAAGCCTATGGGCATGTACTCTATAGAATTTGAGTTAGCATAGCGTGCATTCCATTTCATTCAGTGTCCTGCAGCGACGAGAAAGTTTTATAGACAGGTGAAATTTAAGCTGCAGCTATGCCGATTTCAGTCGTGTCGACCTCGATTTGGGTGTTCTGGCCTACATGCATTTGGGCAGAACAAAACGCCGTGCCGCTGTCACAGGTTTCCCAATCGCCTGACTCAAACCGATTTGTCCAATTATATAGCCCTTGTGGCATAAACCGCTAAATGGCAAATATGCCCGATTTGCACTTGAGATAAAACTGCTTTGGGGTTCTATGAGTTAATATATATGTACAAAGAGATGATAGGGCTGATTTAAAGCCAGGAGCGAAGCCAGTATACGCGGGACCGGAAATGAGGCATAGATTTACATTTCCTATCGAATACAGAAACGACTATTTACCTGTTTTGCTGGAAAAGATACAAGTTATAACTCATAATCGCCCCGTGCCGCTCCTGTATAGTTTGGTAGCCATTACTGACATTCACGGTAGTCCAACAGAAACTCCAATTGTGTCTTGTTGATGAATGTGAGCCGTTTAGTGCATCGGGCGCCACGCCTGAGTGGGCCCACACCTAAAGGGCGTTGCGTCCTTCAACTTGTCAGTCGCCCGCTGGCATTCGTTCAACGAATATGGACAACCAGGCATCGGAGCTCATACTCAAGGAGCGGGTCACTATTGGAACCCTGGTACCAAACAATGGGACTGAAGGCGACAACGTGCAGTTGCTCAACAACACATTCGTCTTGGAGCTGCTGTTCGAGATCACCCAATTGTACCACTTCAAGAACTTTATTTTCTACATTTCGGAGAGACTGGATCTCAAGAACAAGAACTCCCAGGACTTCTTTTACGACTTCTGGACGACCTTTCCCCTAGCACCGAATTTGATCATAACCCGTGAACACAATGCAGTCATACCGATGGTGCAGTTTATCAGCACTCCCTCACTGGTCATGGTCTATACAACGGAACGGGACGATCCCATTATGGAACTGGCAGCGCAAAGCCTGCGGGGAGTACGCTGGCTCAAGACCATCTTCATACTGTATCCCAAAATGGAAACCCGTGACTTCGAGGAGAGCTTCGACGCCTTTACACTGTTCTCAAACGAGGTCAAAGGTCTCTACGACTGGATGTGGAGCAAGCAGTTTATCAACACAGTGCTGATTACCATCAAGAATAATGTGTTCTTGCTGGATCCCTACCCCACACCGTCAGTGGTAAACAAGACAGACTCGTGGCGAGCCGAAGACTTTTTCAAGAAACATAGCAAGAATATGAAGGGCTATGTGGTCAGGACCCCCATCCTCTACGACCTCCCACGTGCCTTCAAGTCCGACCGTCCCACCAATAGCTACGAGAATAACTTTGTTCACGGTACAAGCGGCAACTTGTTTCTGGGATTCCTCGAGTTTGTGAACGCCACGATACTGGACACCAGCACAAACGTGTCCACGAACTATCTGAACCTAACGAATCTCCTAGATCTGGTGGCTCAGGGCGTATACGAGACGCTAATACACTCATTCACCGAAATGCTAGGAAGGTACGTGGTCAGCTACAGCTACCCCATTGGCATCAACGACTGCTGCCTCATGGTGCCTTTCCTCAATCAGTCCCCAACGGAACAGTACATGCGAGAGGCTCTTCAGGACAACGTTTGGCTTTCGATAATTCTGTTCGTCTTCTATATAGCCCTGGCCATCTGGTGGTGCTCGCCCCTGCGGCCGCGCGACTTCAGTGCCGCTCTCCTCCAGTCCATCTGCACCCTGACCTACATGGCGCCGACCTACATCATCAAGACCCCGACGCTGCGGATGCGATACTTGTATCTTCTGCTCGCCATCATGGGAATAGTCACGTCCAACATGTACATCTCGAGGATGACCAGCTACTTCACCACAGCTCCGCCGCAAAGGCAAATAGGCACTGTTCAGGACATAGTCGAGGCGAATCTGAGGATCCTGATGATGGGTGTCGAGCACGATCGCATCGCCAAATCGCCCCAGCAGTATCCGCCCAGCTTCTTGCAGCAGGTTGACGTAGTGGATAAGCAGGCCTTAGACACCCACAGGGAGCCTTTCAACACGAGCTTCGGCTACACGGTGACCAGCGATCGCTGGCAGTTCCTGGACATGCAGCAGCTGCACTTGCGGAAGCCCATCTTCCGCCTCACGGACATCTGCGAGGGTCCCTACTACCATGTCTACCCCATGCACCGCGACTCCCACCTGCGCTCGCCGATGAAGGAGTTCATTATGGTGGCCCAGCAGGCGGGTCTCATGGACCACTGGCAGCGCGAGGCATTTTGGGAAGCAGTGCACCTGAATTTTATCAAAGTTCACATTTTCGATGAGGAACCGATCGCCTTGAGCCTGAGCTTCCTCTCGACCATTCTGCGAACTTGGTGCCTGGGCCTGGTGCTGTCCGGACTCGTCTTTGCTGTGGAGATGAAATGGTACGAATACGTGACCTTCAGGCGACGTGTTAGGTTTACCCCTAAGCCAAGATCGTTTCTGAGAAGGTTTATGAGAGGCTGAGGGTGTATTGAGTGTGACGCTTAATAAATAAAATAGAAGCACTAGCAGAATTCATTTTAATTGTTTTGAAATATTGAGCAATTGAGCAGTTCCATGGTGAACACAGCAGCAGCTATTGCGCTCATCACCAGGAGATAAATGAAGGCAATGGCCAAATGCTGCATTCCAGCAGCGGTGTACTCCTGGGTGTCCGGGATGCGCTCCACGAGGCCTGCGTGCAGGGCAGCCTCAAAGCTGCTCCGGGCGTAGAAGTTGAGCAGCCCCGAGGAGTGGATGCGGAAGGTGAAGTACTCTATGTCCCGCCACAGAGACGAGTCCATTTGCATGGGAAAGGCCAGGTGATAGGAGCCAAAGCAGATGTTGCTCAGCTTGAAGCGGCGCTGCTTCAGGTGGCTTTGCTGCTCGTCGAGGAACTGCCAGCTATCCTCCGTGATGAAGTAGGCAAAGGAGCTGTTGAACCGCGTTTGATGCTGCGCGAAGATGCCAGCGTCCACCGGCCGCAACAGCTTGCGAAACTCCTCAGGCAGCTCCTGGTTAATCTCCAGCAGAAACTCCATCTCGTAGTCAATGATCATGACTGGCAACTGGGCCCGCACTATGTCGTCCATGGAGTTGATCTGGGCGTGGAATAGATTCACGGTAAGAATGCTGCCCAAAGTGGACGTGTAGTTGGCCGAAAGGAAGAATCCATGGAAGAACACCGTGAAGAGGAGCAGGAAACGCAGCAGGCTCGGCCGCTGAAGCTGCCCTTCAGTGGGCACATTGATAATGTAGCAGAACGAGCTTAGTACTACGGTATGGACACCGGTGGTGTGCCCGAACCTCTTGAGCCAGAACAGCTCAAGGAAGAGCAAAGCAAAGAATGAACCTATGACAAAGAACCAAACCGTCCAATCGAAGGGCTGTAGGGGGTAGAGATACGTGGAAACACTGTTGTATAAAGGCACCATCAGGCACCACTGCACCACATGCAGAGGGTAGGTTTTTTCCACTTCGTCGTCCGCCATGAACAGGGCATAGGCATGAGCGGAGAATTCCACCTGGCGATCCCGGACCAGCTGTAGGGCCTGTTTCATGTTGATCACATTCCCGCCGAGGGCGTCGGGTGGCAGGAACAGCTCCCCAAAGCTCCCATTGATGAACTGGACAAAGGTATCTATTATCCGGTAGGTGCTGCCATCGTAGTGGCCGCGGGACTCGAACAGATGCGGCAAGTCCTGGCGCAATGGTGTTGGGAAACGATACCCCCCCACATCCGAGCGGGCGTTCTGAATCTTCTTTGCGACTTCGGCAAAGAATTTCATGAAATCAGTGCGATTGATGAACTGCATGGATGGAAACTTCGCAACACCGTAGAGCTGATTGATTCCGTCCTCGGACTCGAAGTAGATCATCGAATTGAAGAACTGCTGGTCGTAAGCAAAGCGCAGGAGATCGTAAACCGGCTTCATGTCCTTACCCACCTTGTCCAACGTCATAATCATCGAGAAGTAGAAGTGGCGACCCAGCAGCACCTTTCTGAACACCTCCATTATGGGATCATCCACGCCCGTGGTGAACACGAAGCTTATATGGTTCCTTTTTGCCGGCGATCGATTCATTCGCATCTCCGTGTTGTTGTTTACCACTGTCTGGGTGGCGGACGCCCCGAATGCCTCATCGATGAGGCGAATGAACTGATCAATCTCGTCCACGCTCTGCTTCTGACTTACAAACCACACAATTTCCTGGAATACAGCCAAGCGAGCAAAGGGACTCAATAGGTTGTACATGTACCGCAGGTTCCAGCCATGTGTGGACTGAGCAGCGACCAGTGCCAGGAGAGCGACTCTTATCAGAGCCGATGACCACATGACTTGACCAATGAGGCTCCACGGGGTAATTGAATGGTACGCGGTTCGATTTGTTACGCAGGTTAGCCTCAGACTCAATTAGAAACTCCAATGGGAGTACTTGGGTCATGGCTCCCATGGCAGCAATTAAAACCGTGTAAAACAAGAAAATAATAAGCATTCTAATCGCATTCGAGCAGTGAGACAGTCATGCCTTGCATATCACCAGACCCCGTGAGTATTTCATGTCTCTGTTTAAGACCTTGGCCTCTTGTTGTGACAAAAAAAGATTAATTTCTATTTGATCAATATAATTGATAAGTAAATGGTCAACCGTAGCATTCAAAGCGATCGTACTGGACCCGCCTCGCCTTCCGCCGATGCACACATATCTCAATGCACCAGGCCAAAAAGCTCACGGGGAAGCCCACAACTAGCACCAACCAGGCTGTGGTAAAGAACTGCAGATCCAGCGGCTCCACAGGGTATGTGTCCAGAAAGATTTGGGCATAGCCGCCCCGCACGGCGTAGCGAAAGGCCACATCCTCCCAGTAGTTCCAGAGACCAGCCTGCCAGCTGTATAGAATGAAACGATCCAGCGCCAAAGCGAAGCTCGCGTTCCTTCGCATGGGAATCGCATTGAAGAGGCCGCCGAAGCACACACTGGACAAGCGGAAATAGGGCTGGATGAGGACGCGCTGTTGGCGGTTGAAGAACTTCCAGGTATCCTGGGTTACCACATAGGCATAGGACCGTGAGGGACTCGCCAGCAGGGTTTGGTAGTCCTGTCAGCTGCGCGAATCAAGCTGAGGCTCCAGCGAGGATGTGTCTACAACAGGGAGCGAGCGCAGTTCCTCCAGCAACGACTCCGGTAGAATGATGGGCAGCCGTGAGAAAATCAGATCCGACCAGGTATCAATTGGACGAGTGAACACCGGCTTCATATCGTAGGCTGTCATGTGGCTGGAGTGATAATTGTTGAGAATGAAGCCGAGGACGAACAGCAGCGTGTAGAACAAATTCACGCGCAATGAAGCCTGGCTCAACCTTAGATTCATGTTCATGTTGGGGCTGAACATCAGGATGGCCATGGCCTGAAGCATGTTCCTGGTAAAGGAGCGGGTCGCATTCGCCGATTCGCGCCAGTGCAGATATCTGAGCAGAAAAGCCACATAGAATATGGCAAGAAACAGGGTGGACCAGATGTATTTTCCCAGGGGCCAGATCACGTACATCCACTTGGGCAGCTCCGGGTCCAGCGGCACCATCACACAGCTCATCATCATCTCCAGCGGATAGCTGTACTGCGTTTCCTCGGCAAATTCCTCTTCCTCCATGGGTCTAATAAGAACCCCGTGCAGCGAAAAGTTGTATTGCCCATTGACAATGTCCTGCTCCACCACAGACTTCTTGGGCAAGCCCTCTATCTCGTCCAGCAGCAGTCGATAGCGATTCACCTCGGCAAAGTGTATTGCCATCTCCATGTAGGGCCCACAAAACAGCTGCTCCGCATAGTTGCTCTCATTGTAAACGAACGCGTGAGGGATGTCGAAGCTGTACGGCGACAGGATACTGTCAACAGCCTGCTCCGTATCCTTCAGCATTTTGTTCCCGACTATTCGTTCTGCCGTGCACCAAACCATATTTATAGCTAATGGTGCAGCAGCAGAGATAGCAAAAACGTGTCCATGCACTTGCTATCTGACTGCATTTTAGATCTTAATATGCATGAAAGTTATGATACATATGGTAAGACTTCAAAGTTCATCAGTGATTGTTGACTGTCACACAGTTTAATGACAGGTTTTTGTGTCATATCGATGCTTGTATAGATTGCAAGGACATACACGTGTAAAACCACCATATGGGCGACATGGCTGCAGGGAGGGAGTGTAAAATTATGTGCCACTCTTCACGAATGTAGTTGTAAGCACAGACGGGACGGTCCAGAGCCCAAACATCCGACCCTTTGCACACTTATTGGAGCGCGAGTGCTTTCCCACTCATATTTAATAAAAAGTGGTCAGTGGTCAGCTCTGCTTTTTCACATTTGAAAAAGCAGTTCATAAAAAATTCGCGCGAAAAATCCGTGTGTATTCTGTCTTTGTGAGGTTCTGGTTTTCTGGTTCCATGTAAATACTTTTCGGTAAAACGACGAGACCAGCCTTCATTCATTTATCCCACCCTTTCATGGGGAAAACTCGCGTTCACAAATAGCTTTCAAAATAAAAACAAAAGTGCCATTGAAATAATATTGTGCTTATGGGTAATTGCAAAATCGTTAAATGCTAAATTCTATGAAACTGGATTGTTCGAGTTTTGGTTGGAGGGATTCGGTTATTGCCAATCGAAACTTCTGAATGGGGATGTCGAATAAGGGAAAGTTCATGGATATGGATAGGGATACGTGCTGCATGCAAGCTTACTTTTTGATGGAAAATAGAATAGGTATTTGCGGGGAGTTTAAAAAGTATTAATTGCACTTGAAGCGGTTATTTAAAAATCCTATTCATGATTATCAGTCGAACATAAGGAGATAATAACCATATAGCATAGTAATTCATATTTTGTAGATGATAAGATTTGGCCTGTAAGCGTTTACTGATGTTCTTATCTCCTAGGGGTAGCAATTTTAGATAAGCGTCGCTTTCGAATCTAATAATTTTAGTTTTATAGGATGCGTGTATATACACATAATGTGTAAAATGCACAACACCTCTCATTATTATTCTGGAAAAGTCAATTATACAAATAACCCAGAGGGAAAGATCATCCACGCAGCTCATTAAACAGCCATTAATTCACCTAGAACTTGTTTTTGTTTTAAAAAAATATTTTTTTTTTTCAGGGACGGCAAATTTGTATGCGTAATGCAAATTTTGTCGAGATAGATGGAGCTATGGATGCGTTAATTATGAAAATTTGCACCTATGTGTGTCCCTAGGGATTATGTATAAATAATACAGTTGAGCCTGCCTAAGGTAGATTGAATATGGATCAGAGATACATAGAGTACATACATTTCTACTTATTTGGGTATTAGTGTTTTATACTAGTTTCAATACTATTTAACAATACAAAAAAAAAATGTAGAGAAAAATCAAATAAATGTACTCTTTTAGTGTCGGATGTTTTCAAATTTATTCATGGCTATTTTTAGAACTTTTTTGTTTCGGAAACACAGTCCTCTGTCTGTCGGCCTTTCCGGCACTGATTTCGATTGGATTCTGTTCTCCGAAAAACCACTGACAGCCGCATCAGCAACAATAATACATATAACAGCAGCGAAACACTGCTGAGAGCAAAGCGATTTTAAATGCTAAGCCAAGCACCGGTCCCTCCCATTCCTACCCCACCCCACCCCACCTACCCACCTACTGTACTTTCCGGACCCATTGCAAACTGAAATTAATTTATGATCCAAAATCTCGTTTATCGGCTGTTGCTGGGTCGGTCTCTGGGTTTGTCCGTCTTGGTGGTCGGTCGGTGGGGTTTCGTTAGACTTTCACTGGTTGCTACTGCTCTTGTGATTGGTGTTTTGAGAGGAGTCGTTGCTCCATAAACATTTCGGAGAGCAAGAACTGCAAGTAAGTGGGGCCGCCGCTCTACTTATGTAGCTCTTGTGCGCTATTTGCAGCGCTACTTTCAAGTGTCTTCGTAGCCGTGATCGTCTAGTGGTTAGGACCCCACGTTGTGGCCGTGGTAACCCAGGTTCGAATCCTGGTCACGGCAATGCTGCATAATGCATTGTCACGGAGAGGACATCTTTTTTCGTTTACTTTTTTTTTTATTACTTTCGGATGGTTTATAATATTTACACTTTTAAATCTTTTACTGAGATTAGCTACTATGGGCTGTGTATGGTTTATTGGTGGCATTGTGTGAATCGAGGAATGAAGCACCTGTTCCTGGACTGCTTTTCGTCCTTAGCTGCGGCAATTTCCCGTGGCTTGCCACTCCAACGGCGGCTGGCATTGACTGGAATTTTAATTTAATTGTCAGCAATTGACAGAAATACACAAAATCCACTTCGGAGTGTCGACCAAACGATATTAAGACGCCAGCAGCTGGTGTTGACATAAAAACGCAATAAAAATACGTCCCGTCCTCAAAACGAATCGAAACGAAACGAGTGAGATCGTATGGCCAATGGAAAGTCGAAGCTCGAATACCCTTTTGTGGAGAACGCCCTTAAGACGCAGAGCACACTCTTACAATAGATTGAATTGCTCCTAAGCCAACTACAACGTATGCTTATAATTCACATCTGACTTTTCAGGAACATTTTCATGATATTCTGCGAATACCTACTCCTCAATGAAAAAGAGAGTAGGGTATCGTCGGAAAAATCACTTAAAATCAATTGAATGTGACCAACAGTGTTTGGCTGTACCAATGACGAGAATTACAGTGAAAATATCGACGACAATGCGTTCTGTTGGCGTTGTGCAGCCACAGCTTATTGGATTTTCGCCGTGAGAAGCTGTTGACAACATTTGTTAGTCACTATTGGAGCAGGGGGCTTCCGACAGTGACAGTTGGTATGAGGAAGCACTGATTAAACACAGGGACATAAGCCTCTATAATTGTCCGAAAGTCCTGCGGTTGGAAACGCTTGTCTTCCACAGCACGTCTTATTGAAATCGAACATTTGCGTAAATAACCGCTCACGCACATGCAAGTGGGAGACAATTATGTATATTATTTACCAAACACAATACACAAGAGCACAATGGAATGGCCGTTTCCCTGCCGTTCCAATGAAAATAAAGCAAAAATACAAATATTAACCGCAAAAGCGATGCTCCCATCTGCCATTTTGTCCCTTGGCTCCATCCTCCTTTTGGATGTGACGTGGGTGTGTGCAGTCGCCTGTATTTATGCATTTATAGTCGTTCATCTGTGGGTGTACGAGTATGCATATTGAATGGATAAAGGGGATTTGCGTTTATTACGTACTGGGTCTGGCCCGGTTACTCGCCTGACTGTGGGTGGGGCCGCCGCCGCCATCTACCACCCAATGGTGGCAACACGCAGGAAACATTTTTGTTGTGCCATTTCCATTGTTATACATTTTCGTTTTACATACACGCAGCAATAACGGGCACACCAACCCCTTCCATTGTATATTTTATAAACAAGAGCAGATAGGCTTTCGCCTGATGTTTACCCAAATAATTGGCACTTCACAATAACTTCAGTTTGACAAAGCTTAGCAAACATCACTACTTTCCTTACCATAACATGCATATATGCATTTCCATTCTGGCGTAACGTTTTCAAAGAGTTTCACATGCAATTATCTATCAATTGTTTGAATAAGTTAACATTTAATAAATTTTAAAAATATTATCTTTAAAAAATTATATGGAAATGTGTTTTTATTGACTTTAAATATTTTTTGGCATGGTGGTTCTTTTTGGTTCTGCCCAACTATTTTATTTTAAATATAATTAACCGACAATTGAATGCAACGATTTTTAGCAAAGGCACGAACCTTCGGCTTTTAGCGTAGCTCCACACCAATATACATTTGTATATCGATAACTTTCAACCAAAAATGCACAAATCTTATAGAAAATGTATATTTAAATAATATTAAATAATTTCACTAAAAATGCTACATCAAAAATGTTTCTTGAACCGTACTTAATAAAATTGCAGGGGTTTTTTGAGCATTTACTACTATTTGATTTTAATGATTTAATTTTTGCCAAACATTCATTATAAGAAATTTTACTTTATCTATCCAAAAAATAACCCTAAACTATTCCTCTAGTAGCTCAAATCCCTTCCAGATGTAGACTTCGGCGTTGGGAAACTGACAACGGGAAATGGTCACTTAAGTTAATTGGCTAAAATAGCAGACAATGAAAGAACAGAAATTAAACATACTCCGTTTACTCATTTCACAATTTGAATACATTTGATTAGCTACAAATTAAAAATGCATATGCATCAACTACATAAATGTTATTCATAAAATGGCAACGTATGCTAGTACACGATTCAGTGACAAGTAGTTTCAATTATTAGTGTAATTGTACGTGTCCTCGAGGCGATGGCAGCGACGTCGTGTTGTGCGACGATCACAAATTGAAAACGGTGGCGGGCACCCAATAAATAAAAATGAACTAAAAACTAGATAATAAAAAAAATTTTAGCACGTGCACGTAGAAATGAGATTGATGGCGGGTAGCAGTGATTACTGCGACTTCTTAGACTCCAAAGGAGACGTCGTCTTCTTGGCAGATTCCGGCAACCGCTCCATAGCCTGCTTGTATAGCTGGTTCAGTCCAAATGTGGCACGTACATTGTCGCTGGAGAAGAAGAACTTTTGCAGCTTGCCCTTGTTATCCACGCAGGGGCGACGATCCACTTCTTTTCCCTGCTGGAACAACACAACTGTGGGCAACTGGCGGGAGAAGCTGCTGTCCGAAATGCGATACTTTTGGGCCACATCCGGAAAACGGCCAATGTCAATCTTTCCAAATCTCAAATACTCAGCGTTGTACTCGTGGGAGAGTTCTGCAAACACGGGGGCGAAGTTGACACAGCTCGGATTCCAAACGGTATAGAAGCAAATCAACCAACTGGTGCGCTTGTCCCTCACCAGCTCCTCCTCGAACACCTGGGAATTGCGGAAGTAGGTGATGTGCTCGGGTCCTCGATACGACGGCTCCGGCAGAACCATGCCAACCAGCACGCACATCAGAAGGAAGCCCAGGCCAAAGCGAAAGTCCGCGTAGCCCCAGAGTATGGCATTGGCCACCTTTGTGTAGAGGAACGACGACGACAGATAGTTAATCATGGTGACGCTGCCGGTTTTGCGCGACCGTATCATTACGACGATAAGTAAGAAGAACAGTATCTCTGCCTCGCGGCTGTCCAGATCGCAGACATCGTCCTCTTCGCCAACGTTGAAGATGCGGGTGCATATAAACTTTGTCTTCTTCGCCAGCAAATACGAGAGGGCCATCAATATATTCACCCAGTAGTAGGGCAATGCGAGTGTTCCTAGCTGCTTCTTCCACGTCATCGTATGTGCTTGCCTTGGCCGATGTAGGTTATGCTTTTTTTAATTAACAATTTCCCGTGATTTTCTTTTTCTCAATTTCGACAGTGTTGTTGTTGTTGTTAAAATTAGTTGTTGTTGTTAGCAGTGTGACCGCTCACCCCTATCGATATCAACCTCTCAGTTGTTAAAATTAGTTGTTGTTGTTAGCAGTGTGACCGCTCACCCCTATCGATATCAACCTCTCAGTTGTTAAAATGAGTTGTTGTTGTTAGCAGTGTGACCGCTCACCCCTATCGATATCAACCTCTCAGTGTTGTTAAAATTAGTTGTTGTTGTTAGCAGTGTGACCGCTCACCCCTATCGATATCAACCAAGCTCTGCTTTACATATTCCTCGTTTTTGATATTCCGTTGAATATTACTAGCTATATAGAACATTTGGCCGTGCCCACATAATTTTAGCCCATTGATGAATCAATTTTCTACACAATTGGTTAGTTTTAAGTCCTTGCTTTTATTGTATTTTGACTAAAACAAGGTTTAAACAAAATAGTTCAACAAAAATTCAGTCGCAATGTTGCTGGTATTTTAAGACATGATGCGTGTATAGGCCTTTGTACACCCTATTTTGTTAATTTTATATGAAGATCAAACGTAATTTATTAAGACCTTTTCTCAAATTGATATTCTTTAGACATATTCAAGTACATTATTAGTATCTTGTATATATTTATGTCGATCCTGATACCTACTGAGCCTTGGAAGACAAACATATTCACAATTCTATAACATCCATTTTCCCCAGGGTATGTGTGCATGGAATTAGCAACATGTTTGTGTTTGGAATGAGACTCATTGTTGCAATAGCAAAACTGCGGCGAATCGGGTATTGCCTATATTTCAAGCTATAGATGCCCACTTAGCTTTATCCCATAGATAAATGCATTTTCTACAAGATTGCTTCTTTTAATAACCTTTACGTAATTTATTTTGACTAAAATACGGTTTTCAAGTAAATGTTGCCGCAACAGTGTGTATGGAATGTGCAACATTGTGTATGGAACGAGACTCATTGTTGCTAAAGCGAAACTGCGGCGAACTGCGGCGAACTGCGGCGAACTGCGGCGAACTGCGGCGAACTCAAATTCGATTCAAAAAACGACCAATTCTTTGTTCCGTTGAATAATACTATCTATATGGAACATTTAGCCATGCCCACTCAATTTTGTACGATTGATGAATCAATTCTATACATGATTGGCCTATTCGAAATACTTGCTTTTATTGGATTTCTATATAACATTGAAAATTAAATTAATATTAAATGTCAGCGATGTTTTTTGAACTAGAGTTGGAGAACTATCGATTGCACTGTCGATGTTTTCGAAAACCTATCGTCTACTATCGATGGTGCCCACTATCGACAGCAGTGTGACCGCGGACTTATCGTTAAAATATATCGTCCCACAGAAAGATTTCAAAATATACCATCTCATTTAAAAAATCTACCGTATACTGACGAATTCAAGTTCTATTATTCATATTCCTCGTTTTTGATATTCCGTTGAATATTACTAGCTATATAGAACATTTAGCCGTGCCCACATAATTTTAGCCCATTGATGAATCAATTTTCTAATTGACTGTTGTATTCTTAATACTTGCTTTTATTGCATTTTGCGTAAAAAGAGGTTTTAGCGAAATAAGTCAAACAAAAAGCAAGTAGCGAAATAGGTCAATCAAGACAAACGAAAAAGGAAATTCGTTCATATTGCTCAATTTTAATATTCCATTGAATAATGCTGACTAACTAAATTTCTCAGCAATGCCCACATAGTTTTATTCCATTAATGAATCAATTTTCTACAAGATTGGTTAGTTTTTAATCCTTGCTTTTATTGTATTTATTGTAAAAAAAGGTTTAAACGAAAAAGTTCAACAAAAAAAGAGTCGCTATATTGCGTGTAAGCCGTATATAGGCCTTTCTATACCCTATTTTGTTAATTTTATATGAAAGTATATATATTGATATGAAGATAAAACGTAACTAATAAAGACCTTTTCTCAAATTGACATTTCTTAGACATATTCATGTATATGATGAGTGTTTTGTATATATATCTCGATCCTGATACCTATTCATGGTCCCTACAAGAAGACAATAAGCTTTAAAATATCGTTGAAATAATGAAAACAATATTAAATAATATTGAATTATATTAAAATATATTTAAAATTAATTGTTTTTGCCTGGGATGACAAACATATTCAGAATTCTATAACATCCATTTCCCCCAGGGTATGTGTGCATGGAATTAGCAACATGTTTGTGTATGGAACGAGACTCATTGCTGCTAAAGCGAACTGCGGCGACCTGCGGCGAACTGCGGCGAACTCAAATTCGATTCAAAAAACGACCAATTCCTCATATTCTATGTTCCGTTGAATAATACTATCTATATGGAACATTTAGCCACGCCCACTCAATTTTGTACGATTGATGAATCAATTCTATACATGATTGGCCTATTCGAAATACTTGCTTTTATTGGATTTCTATATAACATTGAAAATTAAATTGATAGATTGATGAAATTGAAAAAATACCATGGGAGCGCGGCGAAAACCAGTATTTCTACAGTATGACCCTCAGAACAGCACCGAAACATACCGTCTCATTTTGAAAATATACCGTAAATATACTGACAAATTCAAGTTATATTTTATAAATTCCTCGTTTTTGATATTCCGTGGAATATTCTCAGCTATATAGAACATTTAGCCATGCCCACATAATTTAATACGATTGGTGAATCAATTTTCTACTAGATAGGCTAATTTAAAGTTCCGATCTTTATTGAATGGTTTATAAAATAAAGTTTGAACAAAAGAGGTCAACAACAATTTCGACAAAAGTAATTATTTTACATGGTAACTATACTATATCTACATAATAGCTACATGTTAACTACATTTGTATGTAAATATAAAAACCGAGACATGCAATGGAAATGTGCACATTTTTACAAGTATGGCCGACAACACTTTGAAAAAATTAAGGGTTTAATGGCAAACGATCCAGAATTGGTTGTTGATCACGAACTTACAACCGCTATGGACTAGAAAATGGCTCTAAATGGCATTTCTACATTTCTATAAAATACTAGAAAATACTATTAAGAGTATACAAATTTGCATGGTAAATTGGCAGTACGCCATCAAAATTCATATTCCTCGATTTAAACATTATTACTAGATAAATATATCCCTCATCCCTGAACACAGAATTTTAGATATGACTTCTTATTTGATTGTGGTTAAATAATGATTAAATAAAATCGGTCAACAAAAAATAAAAGCATGAAAGTGAGAGTATGTGAAAAAGGTATACACTACAACGGAAAACGCACAGCAACACTACAAGCTAGTATTGTAAGCTGCTCGCAATAGTATGGCGCGAAGCAGTTGTCGATAACATTAGAATTTAAATCAAATCTTCAGTTAAAAAATGTTTCTTACTGCATATGTTATTTATTCTGCTTGAAATTGTTACGTCAGATTTTTGCAAGAGTCATTGACGGCTCGTTGAACTTTGCTGGGAAGGTCTCTCGAAGAATAACAGATGACCGGGATATTCATTATCAGAACACACGCCAGCCGAATTTATAACAAAAAAATTGTAATCAGTAAAACTCACTGACTCTACGTGATCATAGGCAGACGCTCGTGGCTGCAGACACTCTCATAATCAATTAAAAATTTTTATTTCGGGCCTCCTTTTTTGATTTTTTGTCAAATTATACCAACAAGCGTGTTTGAAATGATTGCATGAATTAGAAACACACATTACAGAGTATTGCTTGAGCTATCTGCATCTTGACTTGCTGGGAACATTGTGTAAAGATTAAATTTTATAGTAAACACATTTCGCGTCACACAATTAAATGATTTATTTCTGATTGTATTCTTGTGATCGCGGGTCATGGAGATCGAACCTCCCACTCATGTATATACTGGTTTTACTGCTCTACATTGTATAGCATTGTTTACTGATTATATTAGAAACATGGTGGTACGAAAAATGCCTTTCCGCTTACCCTTAAAAAATGTTGTAGCAGTACAAATGCTTCATGAAAAGTGCATACGCACCGAGGTGAGGAGGTTATATTATATATTTATGGATTCTTATTGTCAACAATATAAATATTCTAGTGAAAATATAAATAAACAACCTGCACTTAGGTCAGTTTTTAATATTATCAGAAACGTCCCAGACCTTATACGTTTACTATTCTAGTATATATTTCAATGTGACTCAAACCGGTTTTAGCTGCCTCGTTATTGAGCTTTAGAGCCTTAGATTAACGTATCTTCATGGTCAACGAAGATGTGCTCTCTAATCCTTTGGTTTGATGGGGAGATGTATATACTCGTAAAGCCCAGATTCGCATCAAAATCGTTATCCGATTATCGAAATATCTGGCCAAAACAGGGCCTCTTTCTCTGTGCCACACATATTCGCTGACGCCTTGAAAAATCACTGGTAGCTGAAACAAATAGACCTCACCTCAAGACTAGCTAGTCAAAACAAAAACAAAACCAAAAACAAAACCAAAACAAGAGCAAGAGCAAAGGCAGCTGATAACTAGACGAAAGCAAAATGGCGATCGATCGCTTGCCGGTGCTATCAGGGCAACCTGATCTCCCGTCTCTCTAACAGGTCCACATTTCGCTTATCGCCATAGAAGAGCCTCGATTCCGATTCCGATTCAGATTCAGAAGCTCTGAACACGCGGTCTATAAATTGCAATGGATTCGAAGCGGCAAACTCAGTTCAGTTCTGAACCTTGTGCCGTGTGCTTTCGTCGGGAGCTAATAAAAATTTTCGTTGATCATCGAGAAAAACCAATCAGACAGTTTTGGCATTAAATGCCCTGTGGTCTAAGACAAATTGTGCTAATATTGAATTGAATTTAATTGGCTCTAGTTTGAAGCAAATTTATATTCGACCAAAGAAGTTCTTGGAAATATTTCGACAAAGCGAAGTATTCCCGATTACCCAACTCGCCGCCGACTTTGATTTTTGTCTTTGAATGCTGCTCCAGCAGACCGAAAATTCCACCAAGTTCAATCAGCATTTCACAGAGTGCTGGAATCAGTTAAGCCTGCAGAGAAGGTCCGACATATTATCCGTTCTCAGCACCATATCCTTCAGCGGTTAGTAACTCCCAGGACTCCTAGAGCTCCATCTCTTAATGCATCCTATCCCAACAGCTGCTAAGATGGCCACCATGCCCCAGGGTGCATTTGCCGCCTGCAAGATTCGCCAGCAATTCAACGAGCGCGAGATGATCGTCTCCCGCATGAGATCTGGGACAGATAAGACTGCAGTTGACAACAACACAGCTCGTGAGTACAGGGACCAATAGGTCACTTGTATTGCCCAGCAATTCTTTCCCTCTCTCTACACTCTGTTCTCTGCTTCCAGAACGGGAATACTCTCCGGTCAAGTATAATGACAAGCTAATGAACTCTATTTGGGGCCTCTACAACCGTTACTCGCCGCACAACGTCAAGAAGAACGAGTACGCTCCCACCAAATAAGACCCTATCGCAGGCGCAGCAGCTTTGCTTATAAGGAAGCTGTTCTGCCGTGTCGCTGCCTATACCCTTTCTAGGTATAGGCCGACACAATCATATATATATATGAACTCAACTATATATACACACTACTTATATATCCCCCTTAACCTGCGCATGAAAAATTAACCCCAAAAAAAGGTAATCCTTGGTAACAAAATTGAATTTAATTAATCACATCTACTTTGATGCTGTAATATATAAATTACAATAAATACTTATGATGCAAAAAGAGCAAGGCATAAGGGCGGTGCACACTCAATTTAAATAGCACGACTCGTAGGTCGGCACCATGTACTTGATATTTATGAAGGCATCCTCGCCGCCATGGAGCTCCAGCACCTGGAGCGTCTCATCGATCAGATCGCCAAGGTTGAGGTTGTTCTTCTGGGCATAGTCGATCTCGTCGCCACAGTTTACTGCAGGGGAAATTCGGTATTTCGGTAAATGGATATCCAGTCAGGGGCACTTACAGTTTTTCACTTTGAAAGCGTTAAACATTGGCAGCAATTGTCTGTAGAAGGGCACCAGGGCCGGACCCACCTGGTCCGAGGACATCACCAGTTGTTGTATTATCTTCAGTGTCGTACACATTACCTCCAAATTCCGTGTGCTCAATGCGTCTGAAATGGCGGTGGGATGGAACGAAGCCAGGCGAAAGTTCGGGGAACGACTAAGGTGCAAATTAAACGAAAAAAGTTCGAGGCATTTGCGTGCCAGGCAAATCTAGTTTGCCCTCACCCCTCGCCTCGCCCCCAGGTACTCACTCTTCAGAGGCAATATTAATTGCGGTATTACGGTGTGTATTTTCTCTCCGCCCGCAAGCAGCAGATCCGTCACTCCCTGGCGGGCATAGGTCTTGTACGGATGCTTCGTCTCGGCCAGTCCATCGAAAAAGAGCGGTAGATAGAGACTGTAGTCCAGCTTGTCGATGTCCAACTGGGGGGCAAAAACCAGAGCAGTATTTCGATTTGAATTGATTCAGAGTCTGAAGGTGGAAAAGGCTTCACACCAAAGTTCGAAGTTCGCCAGTTCCCTGGCAAGTGAAAATGTGCACGCTAGGCTTGTTACGTTCTATAACGTTTCAGTTCTGATTTCTATTAAGATGCCGTATCTTTGTTTACTTTGCTAATGGAAATTTTTTATAATAAATAGCAAAATGTACACCCTGTCTAACCTTTACGTATAGTATAATTTTGTTTTATCAACGTGTAGGGACTCGGGACCTCATGTTATTCTACTGATCAGAACAGTGACGATCGGTACCAGTATCGGTAATCATAGGACTGCACATTTATCTTTTTAGCTGTCAATTTCCATCACAACTGCGTGAACTCTTATGGGCCTGACCTTCAACCCAAATGACGCAAATGATATATACTCGTATGTAGCAATGCCAGTCACACATCACTCATGTGCACAGGAGCCGTCACGGAGGCAGTTTGGCCTGGATAAACAAACGCACCACTTAAAAGCGAATCCATGTTATATCTCTAACCAAAAGACACCCAAGGCCTGTGACATTGAAACAACAAGAACGGGTCACACACACACACACACACATCAAATGTGGATCCTCCGCCTAAAATACACCTGCACCTACACCTCACCTACACCTACACCTATTATATTCTAGTATTTTCTGCCGGTCTGACTGATTGACACTTGGACGGCGCGACGTTTTGAATGTCAGCAATCTGAATCCGGCCGGAATCGTTCGCCTCCTTCTGCTTCTCCTTCTCCTTACCGGCCCGTCAGCTGTGCGACTGTTCTACTGACTCCGGAAATAGACAATGGCATATTATTTGCACGCTGGTGTTCTTAGCTGCAGCTTTAGCTTACACTTGAAATAATTGGACACGCAGGTGTACGGATTTAAGGCGAAACTAAAATATCGGCTAGGTCACTGAGTTCTGGGTTGGGTACCCCCGTGTATCCCAGCTTCAGTGTCCCGTAACACTCACCGTCCATCCAATCTTATCGCCACCGCAGAGGTACTCCATTTTGATGGGCAAGTCACCGCGATCGAAGTACATTCGAAACAGAGTGCCCCGCCCAGAGTCGGTACCTGGGGGGCCAGCATTGAAGCCGCCCATTCGTAGGTTGAGCGTGGAAATGGATTTTTGCTGCTTTTTTAGGCCTACACGACAATCAGGTGTCATTAGGGAAACAAACAATATGTAAGTAAATGGATGGTGTGGAGTCTAGACTCTAGACACTACGCACATTTCGGATTTGGAGCCCGCCCCCTCGCACTTGCCGTTGTCGCTGTGGTTTCGTGTATTGGCCCGTTGATGACAACGGTATTTTTCTGCTGCGACTGTATGGAAAAGGGCGGCACATAACGGGGTCGCACCGCCGCCCCGTGGATGCCACTAAGTGGACGTAATTGCGGTGGATTAGCCGACTTGGAGCGATGTTTCAGCGATATGGCGGTGGCATGGTAGTCGTGCGACGGCCGCGTTCCGTACGCGTGGGCGGTGGATATGCGTGCCGTTTGAGCCATTTTCCGTACAACTTCGCCCGCGTAGTGTGAACAACAAACTGAGCGAAGGAATTTTCTAGCCACCAGTAGGTGGCGGGCGGCTTTTGGTCCTTTGTGTGGCGTTGCTGTTGGCTGTGTGTCGTTTCTATGGAGCGCGTTGCTAGGGCGCCCAAAAGGCATACACTGACTGATAAGGATTTGCCAATGCAACGTCAAACGCTGCCCACTGTACTCTCTCAGCACTTCTCTTGCAGCAACAATTATGATTCATTATTGTAAAATTCGGTATGGCATATCAATACAAAACCTTAGACCATAAGACGACTCTGTGTGTGATTTGATTTAATATTGTTTTGCATACGATACCTGTATAATCTTTCTATACAGAAGTATGTACATACATTTGAGGTCAGTGAACCTGGATGTATCAGAATCAGAATTTTAGGAAATCTTCAGTACTCATTTTCAATAAATTGATCATACGTACATGTGTACTTACATACATAAATACATACTTTATTTAAAACATCGAGTATCACGAACACTAAAAGGAAATCACAAGAAAACTGAGAGCACCTAAATATAATTCCTCCCAGTTACAAAAAAATATTATTTATATCCTATTATTATTATTTACTATTATTATTCTCCAAGCTGCCAGAATAATTCTCCTGGACATGAGGATATCTTCAAGGATGTAACGGCTCGTTGAAAATAAACTGCACACCAGATAGAAATATAGGCACAGTAGCAAGATTCGTGGTCTTTTTATGGGAATCTTGGATTTGGATCCATTCCAAAATTCGTATTTAATTCAGAAGGAATAGGTTTTCTAGTAACTTTCAACAGGCGTTTAGCTACCGCCGCGAAATCATGCCAGAGCGACCATCGATGGTCGTTCTATCGATATATCGATGTTACATGTAATGTAATTGTAGTATGTATTTACGTACAGTCTACGGCTACATTCTACTTGATACATCTCACAGCAGCGACACCTGTGGCATTTTTAGTTTTAGCTCCCGCCGATGTGGCGGCGCCACTTTATACAAAAAATAACTTAATATATTTAAATTTGGAAATAATTAAATAATTCAAATAAATAACACTATACGTATGTAAAATGTCTCAACGCGTTTAATTTCGTATGGCTGTCTAATGCTATTGCTATTTTGGGCAAATTACGCTTACCTTAGAGTTTTCGAAAACGTGTTTGTCCCAAGAAGGCTCAGAGCATGCAAGAAGTTCAGCCAAAGGTCAGTTCTAATAGCCAAACCGTGGAAAGGGTTCAGTTCATGTAATTTACGAGTGCAGGCTGCCATGTGAACGCAATCGATGTGGGAGAGTGGGTGAGTGGGACTGGACTTGTGGCCGAGAATCGATTATGAATGCAGCCCGTTAAGCGGAGCGGCATCCCGGCACACAAAAATAATTGATTTATGTTGCGTTGAGCCACAATTTTGGGCCCCTAAATGGGCAGAGCTCAGCAGATATGGGAAATGCTAAAAGAGTTCACACCTTGTCCACCGCAAGGTGCCTGCACTGCCCCCCTCCGCCACCGTGAGGACTTAGATAGAGACATATCGCTGTAATAAATATTTCACTTAAGGGGGGGGGGGGGGGGGGGAGGGGAAGGTAACAACACACGAATAGTGCTCAGTGTCAGGTTTCAGGTTCAACTCCCCCCGAGAGTCGGAAGTCACGTTTAAACGTTTTCGCTAAAAGTTTCACACAGCCCAGCACAGAGCGCAAAGCGGGGCGGATGATTGATGAGCCATGCTCGTAGATACATATGTACATATAGATAGGCACACGCACACGGCTCGGAATACCTCTTACATATAGGGAATATGGTCATTAAGGATACATTGTGTTTATCTTTGGGTTACTTTAATGCACTTTCGCACACACGAATTGTAAATCATTTTTGGGATACAAACGCATGTACACGTTTTGATGCCTCTTAATTGAGTTGGTCAACAAGTCCTTTCACATTTCCATGTTCTCTTTCGCCTCTCTGGTTTGTCTTTTCAATTATGTTGAAATATGCAAAAAGCAAACAGACAAATGCAAGTCCTAATTAAAAATGTGCTGGAAAATCAACATCTATTTTGGGGCGTCAGTCTACTGTCGACTCTGCAGTAAATATCCACTAACGAAATTAGTCGCTTGCTGATTTGAGCTCCACTGAGAAGTCTACGTGTGGGAGGGACAGGGACACCACTTCACGGCTTCTTTTCCACTCATCGCGTACCTTTCAGGCTCCTGCCTCCGAGGAGTTTCGTGTGCTGCCGTGACAGGCAGGAAGGATTTATTGCCTAACAAGTGCAGGGGCTTCTTAATTAATTTTGTTGCGCAAAGATACCAAAAGAGAGCTGTCAAGCAGCATCCCGAAGAAGCCATAACCATGGCAGCTGATGAGAAGGAGTATATAAGTAATACAGTTCGGGTAGTGCGGGTAATAGATGTCGACGCTTGTATTATACCTTTCGGTTGGATAATCACAAAATACATAAATAATTGCCGCACAAATGGGAAACCAGCCCAAAATCTATACACATTTTTTGTTTTTTGTGTCCACGGCAATCGGAGCGATGAAGTTGTTCCCCCGGCTACTGGCAGTACTATTACTATCCATCCTGTTGATCGGAAAATGTGTGGGCTACGTCCGCCTAACGAACCTCAAGTGCGAGAGCCTGGATCCAGCGTTCATGGAGTTCCCTACTTGCCGCCTGAATGTGCTCGGACGCGGCATTATCGGAGGTAATATCCATCTGAAGCTCCTGAAGGTGCCCATCACCAAAATGAATTTGAGATTCAACGTCTACCGGCGGCTCAGTGGCTACCATCCCTTCCTCTTCAATATCAGCACTGAATTTTGCCGATTTATGAGGAACCCTAATCCCCTGCAAGGGCCTTTTTGCCCTACTCCAATGTGAATCACACCTGACCCTACACCGTGAGTACATTCTAGTGCTATGACACTATTCCACACCCTACCCAATCCATTCCCGCGCCTACAGGACGATGTTTTTGTAAGGAACTGCACTCTGAATGACGAGATGTTTAGGAGAGTTCCACTGCCAAAGGGCAACTACATGATCACGCTTGGGATGGACAATGGGGCTAGAAAATGGGTCGGAATCGTTTCTATTTACATCGAAATAGATTTGGATTAGACTGCATTGATTAATAAAATTGTTTTACAGCTCTGCTCGAAGCTTTGCCCCCAAATTCCATTTCTTTAACACTTTCCGGGACTGCTGTCTGGTCACGCTCCACTGGAGCGGCTTAGACAGCGTCAGCCTTCAGCTTTCTGTCCTAAGTGTCTAAGGACTTGAACTTGACCATTCCTGCCGCCCTTCTACAATATCCTTTTCGCAGCTTTTACTGCTCTTACAGCAGCAGCTGTCAGTGTTTGCCGAGTGAAATGAAATCACGACAGCACTCCCCCCATGCATTGCTCCAACATGTGGAAAATGCTGTCGCTTGTAAAATATTTTGGCATGCGACAAGTATTTCGCACAGAGGGATGCAAAAGGGGGTGTGTGGTGTTTTTGGAGCGCAGGCAGAAGAAGGGCGAAACTTTAATTTATGTGCAACGACAAGTGCACCCTGCACGCTTCGCCGCCAATAACACGACGAGATGAGATGCAATGTGCAATGTGCCACAGCTGCCTGCAGCCAGATTGCATTCGAGCGAATCCCCTTGGAGCTGCCAGCTGCGTTAATGAGTCCATTATGGGTACCCCAAAGACCAAACACCGAATATCCCCAGATACGGAATGGATGGAAAGCCTTCCAATGGCGAGCGTTTAATTAAAATTCCTACCGCTTTGTAGGCGGCTTAACCGTTCGGGAATGCACTCATAAAACAGGCCAAAGTGTCGGAAATTATGTATGGCCTGGGTCTTGTATATCTTTTTCCATGTTCTGGCTATGCGTCATAGCGGTACGTGGGGCGGGGGGCGGAACGAAATTTCGGCAGGCCGCGAAAATGAGTCGCCTTTGGAGTGACGGTTAACCCCACCCAGCTCCAATCTCTGATCCGCCATCGATGAGTCATGCTCTCCGCTGATATCCGATGAAAGTCAATGGCCAAAAGTTTTGTGCTCTCAGAAAGGTCGTAAATAGGATTAGTAAATTAATAACACTATGCGGAATACCAATGAACCCTTGATTGCATCATTCATTAGGCAGGAGAAGGAAACAAACCAACGCAAGGGATAGATAGATAGATATATGGGTGTATATAGGTTCCTGGTGCATTAATTCCCTCTCTGTCCTTGATTGCCATTTTCCCACAAATGTATTAATTATGCTTTATTAGGACATGCAAATCTGCATTGACTTATCGTTTGAATGTCAAAACCAGAAAACCATTTCCAATTCCATTTCCATTTCCTGCTCTGCTCTGCTCTGCTCTGCAGCTTTGGAGCTTTCGAATTTCGTTTAAAACCAATTATCAAATCATGTCGCTGCTGGCTGACAAACTCATTTATTTTGCTCGATGCACTCGAAAGCCAGACATGCCCACATACATCATACTTACACGCGGGTCGGTGCTGGCTCTCTCTCTCCGCGCCCCTCCAAGTGCAGCCTAATTTTGCTTTCGTTTCCACACATGCAACATGCAACCACATCCGTTGCTGTCAGCAGCGTCTTAAGTCAGGCGCAAAATGTTTGTGGTACTCCAAGCAAGCGGCACAAGAAAAATGTTGGTACGCCGCCCTTTTCCCCAAGACCAAGACCAAGACCAAGACCGAGACCCAGATCCACATCCCCAAGAGCTGTCAAACTGTCGCCAGGGCCTGAAATTGTCATTACTCAGTGTCTATTGCCTCATTTACAGGTCTCTCTGCAAAGGGGGGGGGGCTGGGGTCTGTGGGACTGGGGCCGGTTTTCCAACTAATTTTAATGTGTGAAAATTAAATTTGGGAGTTTTCCAGCCGAGCATCTCACTCTCTATCAATTAGTTTGTCATTCCCAACCAGGCCGGCCCCCAGGCCATGCCATCCATCCCAACCCACAGTCACGATTTGCCCACACCATCAATACGTATGTACATATACCCTGCTTTTGTTCAAACTCTTGTTGCTGTGGTTTTCTGAATTTCCAATTGGTTTTTGATACCCCTTGCTCGTTGCGAGGGTATGCTGTGTGAGAGCACCCACACATATTCGGGGTCAACCGGTGTCTACTCGATTCGAGCACCAATCTGCTTCGACATGCACACGACATGTATGTTGTTTCGACAACTCTAAGGAAGAGGAGCTGTTGGAACGAGCAAGCACGTACTGAAGTAATGGGTATCTAGTAGTCGATGCCCTCCATGGCAGCGTTCTCTCTCTTTTGTTTTTGTCGCCAATTCGTTGGCGCTCAAAATACATAAGCATAAATCATTGGCGGAACGGATCTCTTCTCTGGCAAGCGCCACAGGAAAAATATTTTTAAAAAAGGAACAAATAAGAAAAGAAACGAAAAACACGGTGACATATTAAATTTACAAGTTGATTTTGATTTATGTGCAATAAGAGACACACACACGCATACCCATCTGCATACAAAGATATGCTGCCTCGGCATCGGCCTAGGCGTCTGGGAGAGCCGGCCAGCCAGCCGCTAAACTCAATTGAAATCTCGCTGCTGCTGCAGTGGTTGTGTGGCTGTCATTGAGCGTGTTCTTGTTGTTGCAACTTGCAACTCAATCAGCTGCCTGCGGTTCCTGTCGGTTGCAATTAAGCCTAGGCGCTTGGAAATGGTCTGCGCGGTTTTCGATTGATTTTCAAGTGAAAGAAAGAAAGTTTTTTCCCAAGTACAAGATATGCATAATTATAAAGGAGTCCAAGAGTTTATTAGCTGGGAATATTAGCTAAGAATCTCTTGCTACAGAGGACTTGCTTGTCAATAAATATAAAAATAAAAATGTTAAAAATAATTTAACATTTTTTTCTCCCCACCAATATAAATCTCTTCTCTCACAATTTTAATTCAAGTTTCGTGTCAGCGCGTAACAGCTTTGAAGGGGATCCGTCGCGTCCGCGCCCCACTCTCGCCCCTCAAAGCTGGCGGTTTGTGGGCGTTTTAAGCCGCACGGAAGTTGCTCCTGCTGTCGCCTCAAACTAACGAAACAAATTGAGAGACAGAGACAGAGACCGAGATAGACAGACAGACTGGCAGGCGAACTGGTATTAATTAAAACTGAAAATTTGAGGTTTCGTTTTCCACCCTTCTCCATGGATGCCACTCCGCCCCTCCCGCCGAGAGTCATTTCGAAAAACCTGCAATTAGCAACAAAAATCTCTGGAACTCGGGTAATTTGATAAATCCACGAGAAACTTGACCCACATTCGGGATGGACCATGCCACGCTAATGAAGTCCATTCCCTTCGGGCCGCCGAGAGTGAATTTTATTTTATTTTACTGCTACATGCCCCCTCTACCCCACCCCTCGGCCAGGCATTCTCTTGAGGTCTGCCTGATTGCCCTACCATATCGTTTATTTTTATGGCCGCTTCCTTTAAACGTCTGGCATTTAATGTGAAATTTATCATTTCACTGCCACACCTCGCCCCCCACCCATCCCATCCCATCCATCGTCAATTTGTCGAGCCTGGTATGATATTTTTATTGCTTTAACATTTAACATTTCCCTGAGTGAAATTATAATTAACAAATTTGAGAGAATTTAAGAATGGGAATGACTTCTGGTTATGGTCCGAGATCTTTTGACGTATACTGTTTTTCATTCGGAATGAAAAGGGAAAATGCGCGCTCTGTTGCTTTGAAAATCAACTTGTTATTTTTTATCCCCAACTTCAAACCCAAAAACTTCCAACGATGTTCCGCTAACAGCCACATAAAACTACAGCTCAAAGGAGCACATACGTATGCGAACAAAAACCCCACTAAAACCAACTTTAAATTAAAAAATTCACTTACCAAAGTTGATAAGTTTCCAGCACTTCAATTTCTGTACATTGCGCGCGCACCAATCCTCTGTTAACAGTTTTTTTTAACATCCCAACTTAACATGCTGCTCGGTTAAGGCTCTCCTTTTCGCTCTCTTTGAATCGGGTATGAATCGGTAGCAGCAATGAGTCTCATTCCATACTTTTAAATTATGTACTTTAATTAATTAATTTTTTTATGTGGTTGGGTGCAATTTTCCACAGGTTCAAATAAATAGCACATTAACGGAAGAGGTTTTGGTAACTGAAACGGTTTTGAAACGGAAAGGACGCGATTTTTTTTACCATTTTCGCTAAAACCTCTTTTTACGCAAAATGCAACAAAAGCAAGTGATTAAAATAAACCAGTCATTTAGAAAATTGATATATTAATCGGATAAAATTGTGTGGGCATGGCTAAATGTTCTATTTAGTTAGCTATATTGCACGGAAGATCAAAAACGAGGAATATGATACACTTTCGGTATTTTTGTTCCGCAACATGACGCGGATTGAGCAACATTTTTCATACCCTGGGGAAATGTATGTTATAGAACTGAGAAAATGTTTGTCATCTAATGCACCAATATAGGCCAAAACTATTCAGTCTCTGTTTTAAAGGTATTTCAACGATATTTTGAAGGTAGTGGTCCATTCACAGAAACCAAGAATGGGTATCGGGATCGAGATATATTTACAAGACCCTAATCATATGCATTAATATGTCTCAAAGATAACAACCTGAGATAATTTCTATATTAATTGCGTTTTTAAACAACTTGGAAAAACAGTTTCTTCATATATATTAACGAAATAGGGTATAGCTGAGCCCAAACTCCGCTTGGCGTGACATTTCATATTCACTTACGTTTCATACTCACTTACGTTGCCACTGTTTTTTTGTTGACCTTTTTTTAGTTAAGCCTTGTTTCTACACTATACAATAAAAGAGAGTACTTAAAAGTAGTCAATCAGGTAGAAAATTGATTCATTAATTGGATAAAATTATGTGGGCAGAACTAAGGGTTTTAGTTAGGCAGCATTATTCAACGGAATAAAGAAATTGAGCAATTGGAACGATTTTTCTCTTACGTTTTATTACGTTTCATTTTTCGCTAAAACCTCTTTTTACGCAAAATACAATAAAAGCAAGTGGTTAAAATAAACCAGTTAAGTAGAAAATTGATTCATTAATCGGATAAAATTATGTGGGCATGGCCAAATTTGCTATATAGCTGAGAATATTCCACGGAATATCAAAAACGAGGAATATGTAAAATAGAGCTTGAATTCGTCAGTATATTTACGGTATATTTCTTAAATGAGACCGTATACTTTGGTGTATTTCTGAGGGTCGGACGGTATATTTCATCGAGAAGTCCGCGGTCACACTGCATTCGGCGTCGAAAAAAAACTGAGCAAGGTCGTTCCGCGCATGCCGCGTCGGGGAATTGCTGAAGGAAAATAATTTTTTTTTGAAGAAAAGGACGAGATTGATAATTAGTGAATAAATCACACGAAACTGTAAGCTGTGTGTGCGGTAATTCGGTTAGTCTAATACAGAAAAGCGCGAAAAATGTGATTTTGAAACTGCAGCTACAATTGGCGACGCTCTTCAAGTGATAGTTAGAGCGAGACAACACTACTCTCTGTGTGTGTGTGTTTGTGTTTGCGTGCAATTTGTTGATGTATTTTTTTTTTGTGTTGTTGTTGCTGCACAGAAATGCAGGGGAACAACAAAAATAACTAAATTTGTTGTTGCATGGTGCAAAGAGCCGGCAAAACAAACGTAAACGTAAATCTGATTGAGGAAACGCAGGAACACGAAAGATTCGCCAAAGAATACACAACAAAAGTGGAGTGAGGTTCTGTGCGTGTGTGCCCTCTCCTGTAAGTGTTTCCCTGTGTGTGTGAATGTAAGAAAAGAATCAAATTAAAACCCCCAACGGCCAAAATGCAGTGCCAGCAAAACGTCGCGGGATCGTAAACAAAATTCTCTGGCCCTCAAATAACCGCGTAACGTAACCGCTCCCGTAAATAAGCAGTAGAAACAATTTCATTAACATGGCCCACACGACGATAACAACGTGGATTCTGAGTATATTCCTGATCCAGCTGCAGCTGTTGCAGCCTTCAATTGGCAGTCAAGGTAGGAGTGTGTTACACGTTTTACTATACTACACGTACTCTATTTCCTGGTGACGGAAAGTCTGGTCGACGTGCCCGAAACCATGTATTGGGGCTGAAAAAAAACTACTCATAGTTCGATGAGTTGTGTTAACAGCCTGATAAGAGTCCCCAGTATATGACATTTCGCTAGCTTTTCGCAATTGACGTACATACATACGAGCAGACATATGGCCAGGCCCAGATCGAGCCACATGAGGAACAACCTTGGGCAATCATTTAGGTAACTCCCCCTTATTGCTCTCCACCGATAGATAAGGCGACACCCTAACGGGAGGGGCTGTCAATTAGTTATCTCCTCGCCAGCGCTTGAATTTCAAACATTCCTAATGAGCTTCTCCTGAAGCGATAAACAGGCACTTCGTTACAAGAAATGCGAAGCCCCGACATCAAAAATAATAAACTGCACTGCACTTCAAGAAATATGAAACGAGCTGTTCGCTTGAACTGCACTCGAAGCTTATTTGCTATATAAGCAGAAGGCTCTAAAAATTAATATTTCATGGCCATCCCACAGCAGAAACTATTGCATAGAAAACGAAAAGCAGGCACTAAAAAGAAAGGGCCAGAAGCGACAAAAATACTCCAGCTGCAGCAATTACGATTAAGTGATGAGATTTCAATTAATTATACGATTGATTGTATCTTCCAAAGTTTGGATTGCAAACATGCAGTTCTTCTGAAGGGCCTGCGGAGACAGACAGGAAGATCTAGAATGTAAATCCGTTTGAAACTTGTAGGTAGTATTTCCACTCGTGGAATTAAGGTGAAACCGAATCGGGGTTCTTTTCTGGTGCTGCTAATAGTTGAAATTTCAGATTCGAGAGCACACAAAATGGAGTACCGAAAACGGGCCACAGGAGTCATTATCATTAGCCAAAGAATGGAACAGTTTGCCCGACCAACAAGTGTTTGGGCCCAGGCGTCTAGGTACAGGCACAGGTAAACCGAAAATCAATTAGGATTGGGACCTGCAACAGTTTCAGGTCAGATATTCGGGTCCAGGCAGGGATTATAAAACTGGAAACCATTGGCAGCTGCACAATGCACAATTTAGTGATTGATAGAAGGTTGTGCTCTTCTGGCCTAGGGGCTTATCATATTTCAGTATCTTTTATGAATTATAGTTGTTGGCAGGGGGGAAAAACAAACAAAACCGAAATGAGGGAGGGAAACGGGGAAAATCCCCACAAAATGCGCAAATAATGCAAACAAATTTCGACCTCCTGTGAAGCCGGAAAAAGCCACCCCTAAAGCCGAAACACGGAGCAGAGGAGGACGGGCTGGACTCTCTTATCAGGACTGGTATTTATCAATGCCAGAAGCTCGAAGGGAACCCCACATACAAATTATATGATGGGGCATGTCCCATGCAAATGGAATGAAAATGAAAAACGGGAATCTTTGAAACAATTTGGGTCATGGCATGTCATAAGTCGAGGCACTTTCCCCCAGATTTAATTAAAAGCTTTGCCCACCAAGTCTATGCGGTCGCGCGGTAATTAAAAATATTCACCTATCCACATGGGTGTGTGAGCCAGCGGGACAAAGGACATAGAAATGTGCTTGTACCTACAGGCAGGTGACACAATGCCACACAATGGAGTCTCTGTGGCTCGACTGGGAGCTACTCTCGAATCCAAGCATACCCTGGAACCACGTGCTGAGGTCCTGTTCCCATTAATTCCTACTTTATTTTCACATTTCTGGTCATATTTGTACGCTTTGGTCTTCTTTGAGAACTGTGGGAACTGTGGTAATTGTTTCGTGTCCCGGACGAGTTCCCGCATTACGTGACGCAATGTACAATATGGGACATACATATAGGGCTGAGCGACATGTTATTCTAATTTCGCACCCCTTTGTCATACACGATTTTCTCCCCGTTTCGCTTTTCTTTTCCCTCTGAGGGTGCGCTTGTCAAAATAAACATTTCCATATGGCCCAGGGCCCAGGGCAGTGCGATGCGATGCGATGTGTCGTAATGTGCCACAAAGGAAGAGCCGGAGAGCCGGAGAGAGTGGTGGTTGGAGGGAGACGGAATGAGGTCACTCTTCTTCACTGTTGAATGCAGACTAATTACGGTCCGAAGCAATGTCTTTCAATTATGAGCTGGTAAAGAGACAGGCAGAGAGAGAGAGAGAGAGAGAGAGAGAGACAAAGGCGGCAACACAGGAACAGGACAGAGCGCAGAAGTGCTGACAGTGCAAGCGGAAATACTCTGCTGATCTGTTTGCCCACCGATCGACATGGAAATATGACTAAGACGCTAAAAGGATGCCCAAAGAATTTCGATATAGAGGAAATGTCTCACTCTGACTGGCTGGCACTTATCGATGGATGGATGGATGGATGGACTGGACCCATTCGTCATCACAGATTTACATAAAGCCTGGCCTGGGCTCGACTTAGCCTTTAGGGCTGGAAACACAATGGAAACTCTTGTTTGTCGGGGTCTTGTTGGTCCAACCAGCTGTGCGGCAGCTATGATGCTCTGGGCACTGTGTGGTTTTAATTGCAATCAGTTTTGTTTTATTTTAATTTATTTTGCACAGAACGAACCACAGAAACAGAAACGGAGAAAACTTGTACGTTCATATGTTTTTGGGCAAGTCATGTTGCTGGAATTTGCAGGGGAGGGGTGGGGGGAGAGTGCACCCAAAAAAACAGAGACGAACAGAAGAACAGTAAAAACTCCCGCAAGCTCTCCTCCGTCCCTCGAGTGTCGTCTCTTTCCCACCTCTGCTGGATGCGTGCCTGCTGCTGGCAGAATGCAATTTTGGACTTCGTTCGAAGCTTCTTCCTTTTGGCAATTCGACATGACAACATGAATAATTCACTTGAACCCGCCACAGCCCCTGCCACAGCCACAACAGCAAACAAGCGACCGAAAGAGAGGCTGCAGACCCAAAAATCCTCAAAGTTCAACAAACTTCGAGACTTTGGTCAGAGAGCGGCCTCACCGCAGGGGCAGAGCGAAAAGAGAGTCAGGTGATCTCAAGAAACCAAAGAGGAAGTGGGAGGATAGAGAGCCAAGCACCGCAAGAGTGAGATCCTTGGGAATGCCTCACCCTATAGTAACACACCTTGCGAATGCCACAGCAGAACTGAGAGCGGGAGTCCAGGAAATGTCCAGAACTCCATGGCGATTTGCATTCTGTGCCATCATATGGGGGTCTCGTGCAGGGTATTGAGTGCGTAGGTGGGATCTGCTTGTGGCGGAACTGTACCACAACAGGCTGGACAGCCCAGTCGAAGGACACACAACGTTGTGCCATTCCAATGAACTAGTTCCAGGCCGAAACCGACTCTCTCTCTTTCTATCTGTACTTTATTTACCCGTTCTGGATCTTCTGGTAGTGGAGAGTGCTTTAGTGGCTTAAAGTGCCGTTAAAAACATGCCATGGCAATGTTTCCTGCCCTGTCCCCCGTCCCCACTCCAGTTCGTAAATCTCACACCTCTTAGGAGTCAGAGTCCGGCTCCTCCGTCGCCAGACTGGAGCTATAAAATATCAGAAATTATCTGCCTCCACGCCTCGAATCGCACTTAATCACCTTTCGCAGTGCCAGGGAGTGGGCAACGAGAGCGAGCGAAACGGAAGTCGGCAACAGTTTTTTTAAATGCAGTCATTTAGCCAAAGTGCCAGCCAGGAGGCTCCACCCGGCTCTAGGCCTAAGATCTTCCCAGTGCCACTAGTGCCACGCCTTTGCTGGAAAAAGAACTCAATTACAAAACAAGCAAAACGACGAGCTTCATAATTATTTTGAGCCCAGTGGAGCGAGCGATAAGCCAGCCCCGAGTGCCGGCTGGCGGGTGCCGCTCCTCCTCGACTCCTCCTCTCAAGGCGCGAGACAACGACAGACAACAAGCAACAAAGTAAACAAAAGTTTTTGCATTATTGTACCTCGGGTACTCGGTTCGACGTATGGGATGGGTATGCTGGATTGGTGCCTCGGAGGGAAGCCTCGGTGTTATCTGATGCCCAGGATTAAGAATACCGCAAAAATGCTGCTTGGCCAAGGGATATCGTCTAGTCGTAACATCCACTAGGGGCCTTTTGTACGCTCTCGTTTAGTTATTCTTCGCGTTGCTCTTCGGGTTTCAGGTTTCCCCGTCTGCCCATGGGCCACATTAATTGAAAAAAAGTCGCTCGCTTGGCTTTGGTTGGCAAGCAAATGGAGTTGGTCTTGGCTTTGGCCAGCTCCAAACTCCACCGGGCACTGGACTACTCCCCAGCGCAGCGTCCCCTTCCATTCGACGGGGGCTTATCGGTCAACAAAATGCTGGGCAGTGTGCCCCGAGATAAACTGCGGCCATGACTGCCTTTAAAGTAGATCGATCGTTTGATTGGCGACGGCAAAGCGGTCCCCCTCCACTACTCACATATCTTCGGAGCTAATCTAGCAGCGGCCTGCAATTGCCATAGAAAAAACGAGCCAAGCTTCGACCAGACTAGCCACTGCCACAAAAGCAACAACAACAATGGCGACGACAATGTCTGAGAGATCGTTGAATGGCGGCTCCAGGGGCTGAGGTGATCGGGGGCCCAGCCAAAAGTAATTTGTTACAACAGGCCACAAGACTAACGACGCGACGGTCGCAAGGGGCCAGACGACGAGAGTTTCGTTTTGTTCCGATCCGATCCGTTCCGTTCTGTTCTGTCTCTCGATCGAATCGAATCGAATGCGATCTGATCCGAGCGCCAATCGTCTCGGGCACTCGGCGACTCTTCGGCTCCAGCTGAATGAGCAGCGCAGGCAGCCGTTCGTGGCGTTGCTATTATTTTATTATTATCTACAAAATGCACGTACCTTATGCCACTTACCAGCGGCGACGCGACGCGAGGCGGCTGCAGAGCCACGGTAGTCGGTCGTTGGTCGTCGGTCGTCGGTCGTCGGTAGTCGTGTGGTTTCTGCCTGCGGTTGCGGTTATTGCACAGTGGGGTGGATGCTCTGCAAAAAGGTGGGCCCTTCCTTGCTTCCCAGCACTTTTGGGAGTGCTCTTCGCCCAACTCATTTAGCATTTAGCACTCAACTCATAATTGAAAAAGCCGCAATGGGAATATTATGTAAATGATGTAAGAAGCTTAAGAGGGAAATTCACAAAATGAAAGCATTTCCCAGCCCAGTCTGAAGTCTAAAGGGCAAGAGAATGCTATTCTCGTATAGACTTGTTTTGCAGTTCCTGCCACACCATGCAAGCTTTAAGCCAAGCAGCTCTGGTCCTCTCTGTCTTCCAGCTGGGCATGATCTTATCTCAACTGTTGTCCGCGTCCGCGCAACCTAAGTAGGTACTAAGTGCTGCATATATCATAGCCCCTGCCCCCCGCCCCTTACCCCCCTCCTCGCATGCCCATCGTGATGTTGAACTGAACCCAAAGCGGGGCCAACATTTGCTGCTGTTTGCAGTTGCAATTGCAATCGCAGTCGCTGGATTAGATGTGGCAGCGGCTTATGACGCGCCATGTCCATGTGTGGAGTTTCCTGGTTAATGGCAATTATCCGCCGAAGCAGCCACAGCTGGGTGGCGTCTTCAAATTGAGCCGTCTGTCATAGGGGGGACCTGGCCGGGGGGCGGGGAACCATCTGACATTTGCCATAAAGTATCGTAAAATGCGACCAGCCCGGGATGATTTCAGTTTGTGTTCAGATCACTTTGGCTTGTAGTTTGCTGGTGGAGCCATTGGGTTACCATCTTTATGAGGAGCCAAATCATCCGAACACTTTGAAGATGCAGCTCCAGAGTGGCCAAGCACTTGAGTCTGCACAGGAAGCCAGTGTTTGGGCCAGCAGTGGCTGGGATGCTGCTTTGCGGCTCTCAGGGGCTTTCCGTATTGAGGTCTAGCATTATCCTTGAGTCGAGTTGTCATTGTTAACGCCGAAACAAGAGCCTCAGAGACAAATATGCAAATCTTGTAATGAGGTGGCAAAATACAAGGCTCTCTCTCTCGCTGGCACAGCACTGTCTCTCCCTCTCGTGGCTCACGTTTCTGCCTGCTGGCAATGACACAAATTGCTGTTGTCTGCTCGCAATTTGCATTTGCCAGAGGAAGACAGAGAGAGAGAGAGAGAGAGAGAGAGAGAGAGAACGAACGATGGCGGGGGTGGATGGAAGCACCTACTCTTCTAATTGAATGTCGAGCATAAAATTATGTCAGTTGTCGAGAGAGTGAGGCGAGACTCTGCTGACAATGATGATGGGAGTACACACACACACACACACACGCACATACATATGTAAGTATGTGGGCGTCTGGATCATTTTACAATTAGAAAAATAACTGGGAAAACTGTCGTGCTCTTCACAGTTATCCAATTATGCTGTTATGTCTGATATGAGCGTTGAGAGGAAGGAGAACAGCAGGAGACTGAGACTTCTCTTTCCCTCCAAGTTGATTTTCCTCTTTACAAAATGAGGTTTTCTGCTTCTGCCTCTGCCTCTCTGCTGCCCTCTGTCGCCGATAGCGGTAAGAACATAACGAGAGGCAGAACTTTTCTCCCTTTTGTTGTGGCTGTCCTGACAAGCGTGAAATTGCCCAGAGAGAGTGGCGCGGCGAGGTGAGAGGGAACTCCATACTTGAACTTTCGCAGAAGGTGTTTGACATGACAACAGCGAGGAGGCAGAGCGAAAGGAAGAGTTGAGAGAGAGAGAGGGAATGCCGAAGCTCATGGACAAATGGGCAAGCGAGAAGACGGGAAGTCACGTAGACAGGAATAGAGAAGAGACTGAAAGAAAAAGCATGTGGACCTGCCAAAACGTGATTGATGGCGACGAGATCTGAAAAAGAATAACAGAGTGAAAGAGAGAGAGAGAGGGAGAGGGAGGAGAGAAAAAACAAAGCAATAAGAAGACGGGAAACGAAGGCTGGATGCCCAGCAATAAGGAATCGCTTGGAAAATCCCGAAAAAACACTGAAGAGCTGAGAATGATACACCAAACTTTATAGTCCAAAATATTCCTATGGAGCTAAATGGAGCTATCTCTTAGCGTTTACCCTTCTTTGGACTACAGGGTATTCGGAGACGAAGCAAAGGCATTTAATTATGCTTCGGCTGGGAACGTTCAATGTCAATCAGGAAAGCTCTGTTTATTTTTTATGCAAACACTGTCGTTGCTGCCCCTCGGTAGCCCTACTCGTAGATACATAGATACATAGATACATACATATGTATGTGCATGTACACAGGCAATTATTGATGTCAATCAAATCATTTATAGAGATCAGAATCGTTGGAGCTCTCGCATGTAGAATGAATTTCAATTCGAATCGAGGAGGAGTACAAGTTCAGGGACAGCCATCAACCATCATCATCATACGTTTGTCATTTGTTTACACGCACAAATATTCCCTTTCAAATCTCGTCTCGTCTCCTCTATCTCCCTCTCCCTCTCTCTCATTCACTCTCTTTGAGGAATGGCATTAGTCTTGGGTAAATATTTTCCAACAAATATTTAACTTGACACCCAATCCGGTGCGTGTGTGTGTGTGTGTGTGTGTGTGTGTGCACTCTCCCCCACACATTTCGCCTGCACTCAGGTAAGTTTGTGCTCTCTCTCTCTCTCTCTCTCCTTAGGGAGTCTGTTTCCAACGGTCCCCCGTTAGTCGTTTGCAAATATTTACCGCATTATCGGTATCCAAAATGTGATTGTAACTGATTCATAAGTCAACTCATTCCCGTCATTCGACTGGCAATTCACCAAAAGCCCACTTTCGAGCAGGGCCCAGACTGTACTGTACTGTACCGATATGCAACATAAATCACCATTAAGCAAGAAATAAACAAAAATCTAAGCGGTCTCCAGCAACAGAAAAAAAAATAAATAAATAAATGAAAATTCACTTAATTGCGTTTCGACCAGACGGGGGCTTGCCCCACGACAAGGCGGAGGAGGGGAGGATTGTGGTTCAATAAACCTCCTCGAGTTGTGTTTGCTTTATTGATTGCCTTATCACCAGCTCAAACTTCGAATCGGATCGAATCGAATCGGATCGGACGTCGCTTTTACGTTGCACTCAATTTTCATTTATCAACAACGAGAGAGAGGGAGAGGGAGACAGAGAGGGGGAGACACGCACGCACACAACAGACGTCCGACGATCTATAGATAACTTTTTCGGGGGTCAATTTTTGGAATCAAGCTCGGGGCTCGACCTGCAGTTGGGGCTCTCGCTCTCTGTGCGTGCTGTCATAAATATGTAAGAGTGCATCTGTGTGTGTGTGTGTGTGTGTGTGCATAACGAATTTATTGCTTCTCCCCTATCTCCTAGCCCCTCCACTCCCCTCCTCTCCGCCGTCCATCAATTGGATATGCAATGCATCCACCAAAAAAGCGCTTTCTATTTATGAAAGTTGCCTCTTGTTGTGGCAGCTCTCTTGGTAGGTTATAGGTCCAACAGTTCTCTCTCTGTGTTGCCCCCTCATCAGATTCGCATTCTTCCTTTGACATTTCAATTTTAATTAAGATTTTCGGTTTGTTTTGCGCGTAAATAAACAACAATTTGAAGAGACTGTGATTGAAGGGCAAATAGGAAGGGGAAGGGGAAATATTTGAATGTTTTTCCTCGGAGGAAGAATATTTATGGAGGAACAACAACCGTTAGAATCATTTATTGCTAAATTTCTATATACCCTTTTTTTAGTTCACAAAAATGTTTCGTGTGTCCTGTGTGTGGGGGTGGTTGGGGGGACGGGGAGGGTTCCTTGCCACAACTGAGATTTTATTGTGGAAAATGTGGCTGTGTTTTGGGGATTTTCATGACACAATAGAAAACAGAGACAGTGGCCAAATGAATGAATATTCCATTCCATCCATTGATTTACTACCCTTCCGACACGCTCCTGGAGGGACCTGTCTCCCCCCCCACCTCCCCCGGTGAGGGATAGACGAGTGCTCGTAACATATTTGCATATGAGTTTGGCCAAAAACATTCCAGCACTTTGGGGACGACTGGTCAGAGTCCGTCCATGGTCTGGCTGGGCGGCCAGCGGTGGTCCATGGCTCTTGTCGATGGCTGCTGTGTGTGGGCAGAGTCGCCCCAGCCGCCGCAGTCGCTCTGGACAGCGGATAAATCCAAGCGGACTGCGTGTGGGCGCCGAATCCGAGACCCGACTGCTGTGCAAAAATTAAATGCGAAAATGCTCCTCTCACTATCTCGTGCTGGGAGTGCAATGAGCTGCCACTTGAACTTAACCCGTTGCACGGGCAGGCACAGCAGTCGAAGCTGAATCTCAAAGATACAACACATCGATGGCAGCTATCCACGGCGCGGGGCAAGCAGCAGGGAGGGAGGCAGGGACACAGACACATAATTCATACATTCGAAGCATTTATCGATTTTTCTCGCCCTCCGCTCAGCTGACTCTTGTGTTGGCCCAGTCCATTATTGCAGCCCCTGTCCCTGCCCCTGCCCCTGTCCCTTTCCCTGCCCTGGACGCACAATATTTTTTCGATTTTGCAACAGACGCTTGCCACACAGAGAATTTTCCCTCATCAGCCAGCACAGCACACCCTCTCTTTCATACTCAACCTCATCCTCCCCCTCATCTAACGCGGCTTTCAACAGCTTCACTTTATTATACACACACACATTTCTATATCCTTAGATCCACATATATATATATATATATATATACATATATATATATGTATAGTGGCTGTTTGTCGTTGTCGCTGGTTGTTTGACTCTTTGCGGTTTGCCCAACACACAGAAATGTTGTTTTGACGGGGCCAAACGTCGAGACGTCGAGGGCTTTTGGGGGGTAGCTGGGGTTGGGGTTGGGGTTGGGATCTGTGGGGAGCACTCGAGCTAAAATAGAATGCCATAAAACTCAGAGAAATAATAAAAAGGGAACTCGGGGCAGAAGTCAGATGGCAAATGTTTTCAGTTTTTCCCCCCCCCCCCCCCCCCAGCTCCTGTTCCTGCTCCTCTTCCTGCTGTGACTGCTCCTTCTCCTGCTCCTTCTCCTTCGCCTACTCCTATGATGGCATTTCCACTCTCTGCGGATGATTCATAATGGGAGAGCGATGAGTGCTTGAAACTATGGCATGCCATACGGTTGCGCGTCGGAACATTAAGGCTCCTCGTATTATACGATTATTTGGCGACAAGAACACCAACAAGGAACATCTGGTGGAATTACGACAGGGATATCAAGAAAATACCTCAATTTCAGAAACATTCGGGGATATAAATATAAATTCAACGAAAACAAAATATAATAAATATTTAAAATAAATAAATAGATAAAAAAATAAATAATAAAAGGAAACATAAAAAAAATAGTAATATGTAATAAATAAAAAAATAAAAAATGTTCAAAAAACATTAATATGCAATAATAAATAATAAACAATTTTAAATAGTAATAAATAAATAAAAAAAATAACAAATAATAAATAATAATACAAGAAAAAAATATATATAAAAAAAATATATATAAAAAAATATATATAAAAAAATATATATAAAAAAAAAATAGAAAAAATTATAAATAATAATAAAAAAAGAAAATAAAATAAAAAAAACATTGAATACATAATTTTCCCTACAAACAACACTGTATGGCAACATAATTTTGATCTTTCTTTACGATCTACTTAATTTTCGAAGATTTTCCGTCTTGCAAGCTCAGGAAAAACAAGGTAATACCCTTTGCCAGGGCATTCCTCCACTCCCTCGTTTCCACCAACTTAACTCTGCCCAAAATATGTGTATGTATCTCTCGCTAGTATCTATCCCTTTATTGCCACCTGATATGCACTTGACAGTCGAAAGTTATGTCTGTTTTCCCCCTTTTTTTTTTTTTTTTTTGTCTTTTCTGGGGGCCGACCCAGGCGATAAATAATAATGCGTGTCAAAATCAGATGATTTACGCTGCTCTGATGGCATTTTTCATTTTCATAATTTGTTGCCAACGAAAGCGCACAAATTCGGGGCTCAGTCTTATCAGGGCGTTTCCCCCCTTTGGCCCTCCCCCAGCCCCTGCCCCCTGTGGGTGTTCCAGCAAAAGAAAATAATTGTTTTTGGAAACTTTCTATGGCCATTAAATTAAGTTTTTCTTTGTCTGTCTTTGTCTTAAAAAACTAAAGACTTTTGATATTCTTTAATTGGATTTTTGTTCTTCTTCTTTGGTTATTTTTGATAATTTATATTGAAAATCATACAGTGTCTAAAAGGAATGGAAATTAAAAGATTATCTTTTTAATCATCTATAAAATCATAAAATCTATTAAACTAAATTCCGTAAATTTGTAATTCGATTATCTATGGAAATCAAATTGTTTGTTTTAATTACTTTCGCCTCCAGTCCCCCCACGCATTAAAATGCCATGAAAATCATTCCAAATTATTTTCAACCAAATCATAAATTGGGAAAAACTTTTCCCATTTGATTTTTATTGCCATTTTCCATTTTCCATTATAATTTCTATTTTCATCCACTTAATGTCATAATAAATAGCTTGAATGTAAATCGGGCAACCCCTGGCCTGCGGTCCTCTGCCTGCCCCTTTTTGCCCCACTAAGCAGCCCCACTTGTGGCAGAGACGGACTGTCGGACCGCAGAGCAGATCAAGTAGTGCCCCGCACATAAATCCACGTCAAGAGCAATTAACACTTTCGGAAATTGACATAAATTTCGGATCAGATCGGATCGGATCGGATCGAAGGAGAACTGAACCTGTTTTCCAGCACAATTTTTGGGGTATCTGTTATTATTATTTTATATTCTCAAATAGTTTGGCGAAAAAATTCAATTAACAGCGCCCCTTTCCCTTTCCCCCCCATGCCGCCGCCGAATGTGGGCAGGCGCCAGTCGGCCGGGGGCCTGGGGCATGCACCATGCGTGGGATGCCCCACTACGGCGGCTGCCGCTGCTGCTGCAACATTTTCCAGGTGCCTGCCATACAGACACACAGAAGTTGCATAATCGCAGACCCGGACCAGGTCGGAGCCCACTTCAAGTGATATGCGAAACAAATTAAAAATAAATAATTATGATCGCCCCCTCTTCCCCTCTCCTACACCGCAAAGCCATACTTGGAATTGCATAATTATACAAAAAAAATCCCAGAGCTGCCGAATCTGTGGCGAATGTTGGTTGGTCATCAGGCACACGACATGTATGTTGTTGTTTTGTTACCATTCTCGGGCAGTCGCTTGTGTTCCCCAACATTTGGAGCTTTGCCTTCGTTGGGTACCCAAGGATGCCAAGGATAAACGAAAGCGACTATTCAACAGCTGTGCGCCATCAACGACGATGACTCAAACAGGGGAAGAGCTGGTAGAGAAATGCCAGACGTTTCCTCCACTAGTGCATACCCCAACAACCAATTTGAATGCCAGACCACGTACATGGCACGTTGTTCCTTCCTTTGCCACTTCCTTGGCACAGCGCCCCATCAAAGAGGCAGACGGACGGATGGAACAGCCAAGTTGCCAATATTAAACGCATCAATGGATTTTATGGAGCATAAACAGGAAATTTGAAGAAGAATGTCCAATTTGCCGTGGCCAAAGGCGAGACAAAGAGCCAGAGAAGGAGTGGAAGAGGGAGAGGGAGAGGGAGAACGACAGAAGAGGATTGGTATTTTCTTTTGTCACTTTCAGGAAACTCGATAGCAAATTGGCATTAGAAGAAGGCACAAAACGTTTCCTTCAGCTGTTGTTCGAGCCCTCAGCTATCTCTCTTTCTCCGACTATCTATCTATCTATCTATCTATCTATCTCTCTTTATGGCACGACTGTCTGTGTCTGTGTGTGGTCTCTGCTGAAACCATAAAACATTAATTTCAATTTGAAATTGCTGCCAAAGCGATGTGGGAGGGAGACATGGACATATGCGTGCACTCTCACATGTAACCGGAGCCAAATTAACTGTAAAGCAGGACTGCATCGTATGGAGAGTGATAGGGGAGTGATAATAGGTGTGGAGGAGGAGGAGGAGGAGGAGGTGGAGCAGCCAGCAAACATAATGTGAAATTAATTTGTTAGGCAACCACCAAAGGCAGCAACAAAAACAGACGCAGAAACATGGAAAATATTGTTTTTGGGAAAAGTTGGCAGGCCACAACAGCTGTTCCTTTCCCCAGCTACCCAGCTCCCTGCCCTCTCTCCCTCTCGCTCACTCTCAGCACATGTTAATTAAAGTACAGCTATGTATTCTCTCCCTCTCTCTCTTTCTTTACTTCGAAAGCAACGCCACAAAGCCACCAATAAACACTATGCAACAAAATCGGTGCTTGTTGAAGCTAAATGATACTTGAATACCTCTCAATCGATCGCATCTTTCGCAAAAATTCAATCATTCCCTCAACTGTAGCTCTCCATCCGATTCGAAATGGGACGTCACTGAAGATTGTCCCCGATAGCCGCCCGATAGATTCTTTTTGGCAGGGAAAAGGTGCAACCTATAACCCTGTTCAAATACAAAATATTCCACCCTCAACAAATGGGGAGGGGGTGGATGCCACATCCAGCTGTGATCAAAAAGAGCAAGAGACAGAGAGTTTTATAGTTCAAAATTTCGTGCTATATTCCAAAAATGCTGTACAGAATAATCCTATCCCGAGGGGATAATACGGGTATTGTCTTCCGCGTTGACATCCATGTAGGAGTAAATGGTCCCCCTCCACACACCCTCGCTGATAATTTTGATCTTGAACATGTAGTTGCCCTTGGGCCCGGCCACTCTGGAGAACATTTGATCATTCAGAACGAAGTCTTTCAGGATAATGTCGTGCTGCAAAGAGCCAGAGCAAAAGGAGAGTCAGTCGAATGGCAGCTTCAATCGGGGCACTCACATTGATGGGGCAAGTATGGTTCACGTTGATGAAGGGCCGCAGGGCCCCGTAGAAGTAGTGGAACACATTGTAGGGATTCGGGTGCTTCATGTAGTGGCAAAGGTCCACGGTGACGTTGAACAGGAACGGATGGTAGCCGGAGAGCTTTTGAAAGACGCTGAAATTGATGGACACCTTCCGAATCGGTAGTTGGGACACTTTAATGTGGACATTGGCTCCGATAATGCCACGCCCCAGCACGTTCAGGCGGCAGACAGGCACCTCCGCATACGACGGATCCCGCGTTTCGCACTTAATGTTCGTGTGGCGTGTCCTGATGCCGCCGAAGGCCGCCATTAGAGCCCCTGCCAGGAGCACCGATATCAGTGGGAACTTCATGGGTAAAGCGTTGCTCCCAAAATGAATGCTTCCGATCGCAGGGAGGTATCAATTAGCCCGTTGTAAAATCATTAGTAACGAATCGTGATCGTTGAACTGTCACTAAACGCAGCCACTATCTGGTTCTCTCAGGCGAGGGCGATACGAAATGTTTCTATTTTATTATTCTCCTTCGAAGTCAATACACTGTTCAAGGCGATGCTCCCACCTATTCAGCCCCTACAAATGGGTGCTTACAACGGGTATCTTCTTTTGAGGAATATACATATCTTCCGCTTCGATCTAGAAAGAGATTCAGAGCGTAGTTCATGGAGGGAAACATTTCGGACCGCCCTCGTATGTACATATGTATGTATTACCCATCTTTCTCTGGCATTGGCATAATCTGTCAGCAGCACTTAACCCACACATAACTCAGGAGAGAGGAGTGTCACGCGGGCAGCGCCGCAGACATTAATTTTCAATTTTCAGCTATTTTTAGGGCCCGCTCAGTCTCTGCTCTTCCGACACCTAGGTCACAGCTGTTGAACTTCCGCCTTGGCTTCCCTGCTAATTTCTGTTTAATTATAACAAAAATACTGGATATACAGAATGCGTAGAACAGAACTTGAGTTGTTTCGAAAGTTTTTCCGACTTTTCCACTCGAATCCTTGACTCTGACTCCAGGGCACATCCCACAGGACTCTCTGGACAGCTGTTCTCTGGGACATCTGTCAGGCGGGGGAGTAGTGGTGGGGGGATGCTATCCGATCTGATCTCCTTATATGCACACAAACGCTAAAGAACTATTCAAAACATGCTCCAGCGATTGTAAAATTGGAAAAAACTCCCCATTCGAGTGGAATTTGAGGGGAACTTCCTGTGGAGGGGGCACGGCATATGCTTTCGATAAATCATAAATTTATATTCTTCAGCTCCAGTTCTTTGACACTACGTCCCTCCGTTCTCCAAAAACGAAACATCAAACGAACATTCGGTGGGGAGAGGCATGCGGCATGGGGCGTGGGGCATGGCATAGCAGCCGACTGTGAAATTCATAGATCAATTTGAAAATTTAACAACTGGCCATTAGCACTGTGGAGAACCATTTCTCATTTCCCCCATCGGAGGGAGGGCCATAAAATATGGAAAATGGAATTAAATCCGTATTTTTACAGTCCGGGGATTACGGTTTGTCAAAGCGCATGGAAAACAAGTAGAGAGGAAAACAACCCCTTGCAGGGGGATGAATGTAGACTAAAAAGTAAAGGAAAATGCAGTACAGTATTTGATCTGATTTGGGGGCCATTGTTCCTTCCACCGAGCCAAAACTGGGAGCTCGAGATCCAGCGCGATGTCCAGAATTGGGTCCATGAGCAGAGGGAGGGGACTCGCGAGGAAAAACGGCAACGGATCGCCTGCGGGGGACTACACGATGTGTGAAGGGCCGAGAAACGAGAACGCTTGTGTGTTTGTGATATGTGCATGTAAAAAGAGCGATAGAGAGAGATGCAACAAGAGAGCACGACGAGTCAGTTGGCTTCGATCGATACAAAACCGATGTCGTTGGTCGACGCGGTGGGGAGGGGGGGGGGGGGGGGGGGGGGGGGCGGTCCAAGACGGTGTCGGCTTGCATGAGCTAGAATCCAAGACGAAGTCCAACGGCAGGCAGGCCGAGCCGAAGCTTCGACAAGAACGCGACAGCTCGAGAGAGCGAGAGCGAAAGCGAAGGAAGGAAAGAAAGGCGCGAGATGAGATAAAGACAAGAGAGAACAGCCGCCTGGGCTGCTGCTGTGTGCGAGAATATAAATATACATATGTACAAAAGCAGGTACATATGCGGATGACCATGTGGTACGTTGGACAATAATAGCGATTTACCATACTGCTCCGTAATCAGTATGGCTATAATCGATCAATTATTCAGGCCATTGCCTGCGCAACCAAACAATGTTTTTAATAGGTTTTTTGGTTATTAATTTAAACGGGTACCTGAATGGTTAGATATCCGATCGAAGGGCGTTTAGTGACAGTTCAACGATCACGATTCGTTACTAATGATTTTGCAACGGGTCAATTGATACCTCCCTGCGATCGGATGCATTCATTTTGGGAGCAACGCTTTACCCATGAGGTTCCCACTGATATCGGTGCTCCTGGTGGGGGCTCTAATGGCTGCTTTCGGGGACATCAGGACACGCCAAACGAACATTAAATGCGAAACGCGGGATCCATCGTATGCGAAGGCGCTTGTCTGCCGCCTGAAGGTGCTGGGGCGTGGCATTATCGGTGCCAATATCCACGTGAAATTGCTCAAACTTCCAGTTCGGAAGATATCCATCAATTTCAGTGTCTTTCAAAAGCTCTCCGGCTACCATCCGTTCCTGTTCAACGTCACCGCGGACCTTTGCCACTACATGGAGCACCCGAATCCCCTCAACGTCTTCTACTACTTCTACGGGGCCCTGCGGCCCTTCATCAACGTGAACCACACTTGCCCCATCAACGTGAGTGCCACGATTGCACTCTCCATGGGATTTTGTGACTCTCCTTTTGCTCTGGCTCCTTACAGCACGATATTATCCTGAAAGACTTTGTTCTGGATGATCAAATGTTCGCCAAAGTCCCTCTACCCAAGGGCAGCTACATGTTCGAGATCAAAATAATCAGCGAGGGTGTGTGGAGGGGGACCATTTACTCCTACATGGATATTAATGTGGATGATAAACCCCGTATTAAGTCGGGCTAAGATTTGCTATGAGACTCTCGACTCTCTCTCTTTCTCTCTCTCTCTCTCTCAGCTGGATGTTGCACCCACCCTCCATCTGTTGGGGGTGGAACAGGGACTAAGGGTTGAGGTTTGAGGGTTGCACCTTTCCCTGCTAAAAATAGAATAAAATCTCATTAAGATCAGTAACAAACTCAATAAAATCCATAAAATCCTTAGATTTGAGAGGGTGCGACACCCAGAGGTCAGGGACAACGACACTGATTAAACAGAGATATAGTAGGTCAGGAAACGATTGAGTTCTAGAAATATTAGTGGCACTCGAGTGGATTCTGAAAGGTGCAATCGATTAAGCGGTATTTGAGTATCATTTGAAATGTATCATGAAAATGTGCCACCCTGAGGTTTGCCCAGATATCCTTGGCTGGGAGAGACACCAGTAGCCGGCAAAAGAAACTTAAGGATGCAGATACTCGTCTGTGGTCCTACTCGGTTCCACTTCTACTCCGAATTAATCGCAGTTCCTTCGATAAGTAATGCGCAAAAACTTTGAACAAAAGATACGAATTTATTTCCTGATGCCACATTCGCACACAAACCAGAAACCAAATGGAGAAAATTCGTTGCAAGGGGGTGAAAACTCTGCTGTTTTTCTTTGCTTTTCCAACTGCAAATCGGTTTTTCCTACCCCCCGCTCGGACAGCCTCCCTGGGCTGACAGAACCGATGCGTAATAACACTGTCCAACAAAAGGTTCGAGTGTAAAGCAGCGGTGGGCGGGCGTTCTTTGTGCCGAGTTGTGCCCACGACATGTTTGTTGTTCTTGGACTGTTCTTGGGCATTCGAGACATTTATTAGATTAAAGTGAATAAACGCTGAAAAAAGATGTTTGTTTCCCACAAAACATCGATGTATCTATCGAAAAGGACTATCGGAAGAGGATTCTAGTCGGTGGAGGAGGATGCCTCTGATGCGTGTGAGGCTGCACAGTGTACATTTCTTGTCCTCCCTCTGGCATGCCTGGGGGGGAGGGGGTGGTGGGTGGGTGCCTGGCTACATTTACAATTTCATAATGCAAAAGTTGCGCAGAGCAACAAGCCGGCAACCGTTGTCGTAGCCAGGATGCCAAAGGACAAAGCAAAGGCAACGCCGGCAGCGGAAAAGCGACCAACTTAGCCCCAGCTTAGTGACTTTTCCCCGTCGGGCGGGAAGGGGTGGTGGAGGGGGGGAGCGTGGGAGACACTGTTAAGGAGCCCCAGCATGTGGCCAAAGTCATTTGCCAGAACAAGTGAAAAATGCCGCTCAGAAACCAATGAACTTTGTGCGGGGAGGGCCCGGGGTCGGGGCGGAAGCGACAGGGCGGCCATTTTGTTAGACAACAGTGTCGGCCATTTTGCAAATAAGACGGAACGGGTGGGGAGGGGAAGAGACTGCCACATCATGTGTCAAATTAAAGCCCCAACGAAATGATGTATGGCGAGGCAGAGGTAAATTTCCCAGGTGACCACGCCCCGTAAAACCCATTTGATTGCCGCAATTAAATGCGGGGGCTACGGATTTCCATTTCCAGTGCCAGTAGCGGTACCACACCCAGGACTCCGAATTCCCTATTGACTTGTGCCCTCGTCGTGGCGGTCATGCAAACTACTCGTTTGTATTCGCTTAAACTCGAATGGTCTTTGGGGCTTGTGCTCGTACCCGTGTGGCGAATAAAATTGACCAGCAATCAACTCTTTTACGGCCCCGACTTGTTGCCGTAGAACCCACCAACCATACAGCTGTACCTTCAGGTGCAACCAAGATACATATCGATGCATATAGATACTCTCTTGAGTACGCTCTTCTGCTTCCTCGGAACCGCCTTCGATATCTGGAAAGTGGTATATCTTTTGAGCTTTCTGTTGAAATCTACAGAGACTCTGATTCCGCCTGGAATCAAGTCCAGCGCCATTATGATGGCTATCTTTTCGTCCTTCTACGAAGGTGATTACCTTCTTGGGCTGGATCTCTTGTGTCTTCAATCGCGCTGGAAGGCTGGAAGGATGGAGATATTGAAGGCTTCTAGCCCACAAAGAAGCCTATTGGGTCCTGAGGGACGTCGGCATAAATATCAGATCAGACATATAGATGTCTAAGAACTATAGATTGATGCAAATCCAAGGATGACTGACTGCAAACCGTCTTTGATGTGTTCTCAGAGAGCAGTCTTTCAGCCTAGGCAGGCTTGACTGTACAGCGCCTGCCTCCAGCCAAGTTAATGACCGATAGCCTGCCCGACTGCCTGGCGACACTCTGACCGGACAGTCGTCGTAGTTTCTGTGTCTGTGGCTGTATCTGTGTGTCTTTGTCGCTTTAATTAAAACATCACGTAGGAACACACACACCGCACACCGCACGCCGCACACTCGCGTGCTGCTTCGCTCGTGAGGCATTGGGCGGCAAACTATGTAAAGGGGGTCTCTCTATATCTAGTCTCTGGTAAGCCGCTTAAGTTGCCCCTTCCACACATACGTTTAGGCTTCCCTTTGCCTTTGCCTTTGCCTTCCCCCTTCCGAATCGTGTGTCGCGTAATTATGCTAAAGCCCTGCCCCGCCCCGCCCCCGCCTGCCTGCCCCGACAATCTTATCGCTGGGAGATCAGAGAGCCCCTCCGAAGGCCTGCAAATTGATTTATAATTTCCATTTCCATTGGCAGCTGCTCTTTGACACAGTTTTGATACAGTTATCAGCAGCGGCTATCGTCGTCGCTTCGGGGTGGCGGCAGCAGGTACAGCTTTTGTACCGCCCCAAAATGTTGCATATCCATCAGTGTGTGTGTGTGGTACCCACATCATATCTTATCGGGCCTGTAATCGAACACTCTTTATCGATTTCCATGTAACAAAATGAATGTTCAGTTAGTGGAGGGGGGAGTGGGAGGGAGGCCTGTTAACATAAAAGAAATTGAGGTTATGTTATGCACAAATCGAGGTTATGCATGTGTACATATATATGTATGTGTTTGTGGACACTCGAGTACCCTGCATGAACCCTGCACTCGTTCCTTTTTGGACACTCTTCGAAATAACTTCCTTTAATCTTTCTTTTTGGATTATTAGAAATCAGTTTTCTCCCAATTTCGTAGAACCATTCACTGGGTGGCAGGGGCAGAGGCTGTGGCAAAGGCGGCAGAGGGATGCCCAGGCCCCATTGTATCTATGTTTCTATGGACAACAAGTCCTTCAGTAATTAGGGATTATTTCCACTTATCGCTCGCATGTTTTGAGTAAAAATAAGTGTAAACTTATGAAAAAAAAAAATAATAAAAAAAAATAAGAGAAATATAAAGATCTAAATTTATATTTCTCTTGTTTTTTATTTATTTATCTTCATAAGTTTACACTTTTGTTTATTGTGTAGAGAGTTATTTACTTCAATCTAATAAATATCATTAAATATTTTTAAAGAAACTTTTTGTTTTATTACTTTTTTAAATTGTAATTATTTATTCTACTATTTTGATTTATTTGTTCTATTATTTTGATTTTTTTAATATAATTTTATTTTTTAACTTTAAAGTAAAATTGATTGATTAATTCGTTGTGCTCGAAACTATGGAACTGCCACGAATACACTCGTGGGAGTGATACGGTGGACTCATTAAGGGTTTTTTTTTTTACTTTTGAATTGAAATCTACAAAATATAGTCCCAATTTCGCAGCATTTACTTATCCCCCGTTTACGCTTCCTTTATTTGCAGGTAAATGTTCGATCCATTCCGAAGGTTAATCGTTGATTGATTATTTCTGATTTTCTCCAACGGCAACGGCAACGCTTGGGTAATCTGCGAGTCGAGTTAACTGGAGCCTTTCTTGTATTTTCCAAGCAATTTTCCATTTAATCTGCACTCGAACAGCAGCTGCCACATCCTCCCTCCTCATCGGTGGCAGGCACGAACTCATTGAAAGCGACGCGTCATAAACTGGCGAAGGCTTAAAGGCTCTCTGTTCAATGGCTTTTCCAGGGAAAAAGTACGAGACAAAAGCCAAGACTCGAAGGCGGGGAAACTGGGAAAAAGGGGAGAGGAGCGGCTCAATAAGCTGCTGCACATTGATTGAAATCGAAGACGAAGCCCGACAAAAGAGTGAACCAGAATGACATAACTGCAATTGCACGATGATGAATAGCGATGGTAATGGAGAGGATGATACATACTCCCCTCCCCACCCCCCTATATATATACACGGAATGGGCAACAGTTGCGGCAGAGAAATGCTGGGACCCTGGGCCCTAAGCCAAGGAACGGCGGCAACAAATTGAATAAAAGATGAAGTTTGTCGAGGCACGAGGCAAGAGAGGCAGCTGCATTCCTGGAAGACCCCCTCCTCGCTTCCTCTGGGAGACTGGCAGATGACTGCGTGGCTTGATAAAACTTTAATTATGTTGAGGAGCACGCGTATCCATGGCCTCTAAGGAGCTCACTTCTAAGCCACTCACTCTCCTGCGGCAAAGGAGTTGGCTCTGGCTCTGGCTCTGGCTCCTTGAGATGTTGTTTGCCCAAAAACTCGAGCGTTTATTACATGGCTAAAGCATTATTAAGGCCGGAGGCAGTTTAAAAGGCTGCAAATTTGTAGACTGTAGAGCGGCTACCTTGCAACGTCTGCGGCACCACCAGCAGAGATTCGGCTTCTCGCTCAATTTGTATGCAGAGCAGAGCAGAGCAGAGTCTTTGTTCCCGCCACAGGCCTTGGGGCATCTTCTGGCAGGCAACAACACGGAATGATTTATTCTCCTACATATCCCACATCTACTCTATGACACTTTGCGGCCTCAACACGCAAACTATTCTGGAACAAAAAAAGCAGGGAAGGAAAGAAAAGAAAAGAAATCTCTTTCTGTTCTGCATAATAAAATTTGATTATCGGATTGTTGTAGACAGCTTTATGCTGCAGACATGCTGGTACACGATCTGGGGTATCCGCCTGTAATTTGAGCACTTCATTGTGAGGACAATGCCAGGAGGAGGACATCAGGAGTAGTATCTGCTCCAAGAAAAGGAACCTTTTGTTTGGGCATCTTTGGCGGAACGAAAGGAGTTCTGTCCTGGGATTGCGAGGCAGAACCCATAAATTAACAGCCAAACCGCAATGCCTCAATGACAAAACAAAGGGGGAAAGACAGACACAGAAGGTGGAAGGTGGAAGGGCACACAAGTGGAGTCTCCCTTGCGGGTTTTTGGGGGCAGGTCAGGGCCCTTACCAAGTAGGACACAAATCCTTGCCCATGGCCATTAGGTGTTCGATGGCTGCTTGTAATTAGCATAATTGAAATGTTTATGGGGTGGGGCATGCGGCGGGGGCATGCGGCGGGGGCACTAAAGTCATCAAAGTGGATTGCCTTTTGGGCGTGGCCAATCGAAATGCCCAACTCGTAGCGAGGAAAAAACAGAATCGGAATCAGAATCAAAGCTCAGGGCAGGCCCCAAGTCCATCCCCTGCCTCAATGTCCATTGATGTTTTCACTTGAATGCGACAATTTCCATGAAAATGGCAGACAGGCAGGCAAAGGGAGGCGCTATATATATCCTGCACGGAGTGGGTCGCAGCCACTTCCTGGAAGCTGTGGGTGGAGTAGCAAGTGCTTTTGGCTCTGCCACCTAATGGCCGGGCAGACGTTTATAATTATATTTGTGCAGGCTGTATACTCTCCTATCTGTCTGTGTGTGTGTGTGTGTGTGGGAGGGGGGGGATTGGCGAGATTGCGGCTTAGACTTCATCCTGGTGCTTTTTGAATTTAAATCCGTCCCATCCTGTGGCCCGTCTGCCGCCCCGCCCCGCCACTCTACATAAAAGGTTTTCACGCCCAGGAGGGGCATTTTCCTCTGCTCTCTCTGTCTCTCTCTCTCTGTCTGGCCATTTTGCGGCTTCGTTAGTGGCAAAAGAAAAAGAAAAAGTGTCGCATAAGGTGTTAATCAAGCCAACGAAAGTGACAATCGATCGACGCCACGAGGGGGCGCGGGGGTGGTGGGGGGACAGCGCCAAAAGTGCCGGAATGGAGCGATGCGGACCGGAGCTCATTGAGTGGCAGGTAAAAGGTGTTTTCTTGAATCCAATTTGGTGGCAGAGCATTTCAACATTCATCGTTAAAATCGTTAAATTGAATAAAGGGTATGGCCATGGGAGAAGGATTTAGAGCTTCTCTATATCCCCCGTCGTAGGTCGTAGATCGTAAGTCACTCGCCAATTAAATATTCATACGATTTTCGCTGCCTTCTTTTTCTGCCCCCACAAATACTCCTGAGGGGGCGGGGGGTGGCAGCACCAGAGGGGGGTTGGGAGGGACACGCACAAGGCAGGCGGCAGCTTGAGGAGTGCGGGGCAGTGCGCCAGAATGGGGCAAAGGGAAAAGAGGTCACGCTGGAGTCGTTTTCGATGCAGTTTCCGTTTCGCGTTGCAAAATTTTTATTTATTTTTCTTTTCTCTTTGCATACATTTGCGTTTTTCCCTCTTATTTTGTGGCCAGGGGGTGGAGGGCCCAACCAAACGGAAAATCAACATTGGCAAGCCAATCGATGGCGAGGGGGAGGGGGAGGGGGACCACAGCCAGGCTGTGGCTGTGGCTGTGGCTGCTGCTCCTCTGGGGTTCCTCCAACGCTCCGCGATGTGGCGATGTGGCGTGAGCGTGCGATGCAACATTTCGATAGTGGAGCGGTGGCAAGAGTCTCTTGGCCCGAATGCAAATGCAAATGCAAATGCAGTCGAGCTGCTGCAAAGTCTTTAGATATTTCCATGACGATTTTCGCTTAAAAATACATACCCTGGAATCATGAATGGTAATGAGGGGAGGTCTTAGCCGGTGAAGCATTATCCACACAATAATGGAACCAAGTTTGCCTTGGGAGTGCTCTAGAAATCAACAAATAGGTACGGCCACGGATAGGTTCTTTTTTTCAAGATTTTTCTCGGATTTTTCCTAGATTAAATTTTCTCTAAAAATCACAAATTTTGTTTTCAAAAGCCGTTCCTATTATTTGTGCCATGACTGTTATAGGGAAGCAAGCAGTGCAGGGTGTATCCTGGTCTAGATAGCTCTCCTTCTCTCTCTCTCTCTCTCGCTGCTTAACCCTTAGTCTGGCGGCTGTGCATAAATTTGGCCAGGCGATAAGCAGTCGGAGAGGAGGCTCCTCTGGCCTGGCCGCCTGCCCAGTTTAACCTTAAAAGGTGCCACCATTAGCTGCCTCTAATGGCCTGCTCCCCCCTCCCCCCCGCTACGCCCCTTCACCGATCGTGGCCCAATGATATGCGAAATTTCTGTTGCTTTTCCTCTCATTTAAGATATTTTCTGGCTGGCTGGATGGCTCGTTTCAGTGGAAATTTCTGCCTAATTGTGCGCGTCTTTTGCGTGCCGCTGCAGCCTCCCCTCCTTTTAGGGAGTTTTCTCTGGCTTTTTTGGCCATATGGTAATTTGATTGGCTTTCCCGGCAACGCAATGGCATCGCAAATGTGAGTGCAATTAGCTCTTTATGCCATGGAGTGGTGCGGAGGGGAGAGCAGACCAAGTTGATCCAGTTTCGAAAAGCATTTTCCATCCATCCAGCGGCCACAATCTACGAGATGTGCCATGTTTACAATGTCTCTGTTTTTTTTTCTTGTGAACTGCTAATTTTGTATCGACTCCGTGTTGCATGTGGCAGCGAAAGAGACAACATTTGCATAGTAGACAACAAACTGTCGCCACTGGTGGCCCCCCCTTCCACCCTCCCCGCTCCTCCTCCTGCCCGGACGCACCGAGAAAAATCGTAAAATATGCAAATTCATTGGAATATCATAAATATTCATGTATCTTGTATCTTGTATCTGCTACTCTCTTTTCTTGTCTCCAGCTTCTTTTCTTGTTGCATCGAAGCCTCCCACCGTTTTTTTTTTGTTGGTTTTTGTTTTTTCGTTTTTGAATTTGTTAATCTTTTGTAAATGGATGTTGCGTGACTCGACTCGACCCAAAGACCGGCTGTAGGTCCGTTGTGGCAACAATTAAACTCAATTAAGGCATTTCTCTCATTGCGTTGCGTTGCGTCTTTCTTCCATTTAAAAGTTGGAATTTCTACGAAAGCGAACGCGCACAAATCTGACTAAATTATAATTGTTTAATTTGATTCAATGAACGGCAATTGAGGCCCAAAAAACCCACAGAACAATTTCAGAATTTCCGAAACTTAATTCATATTCAATTCATTAAATTTTCGCTCTTAATAAAGCACTTTTTCGCTCTTTAAATGCAATATTTTTCGTGCATTTATATTTATTCTGTTCTTAAATTTTCATTTGCCTGCGAGTGGTTTTTTTTTTTGTTTAAAGAAATGGTGGGATGTGGGGATGGAATGGTGGGTGCACAGACGTGCATAATGCAAATATTGCAAAAAGGGGTTTGTACTTTTTTTGTTGTGACTCTTTTTGCCGCAGGAAACAAAGGAAACGAAGGCGAACGACAGTTTGGCAAACAAAAAAAGGGGGGGGGGGGGTGGGGGTTCCCAGTGGTAGTATTTACCAGCAGACGGCTAGAGAATGTTCTTACCTGCTGACGGGGCATATTAGATCCGTGCAACAGCCAGAAGAAAGCCCTAAAGTCGAGATATAGAGATATAGAGTCGAGATTCCAGTTTACTGCTGTTTTAAGAGCTTTTCCATCGTGATTTTCAAAAGAAAATTAGTTATAGCCGATATATTAATAAATTTTCTATGAGATTGGGTGATTTTTAAAAGCTTGAGTTTATTGCATTATTTTTTACAATTTTTTAAAAGAAAAATGATTGTATTTGAATTGAAGAGAATTATATTGTCCATCAGCTGGCAGAATTGGGATCGTATTATTATGATGGCCCGAAGGAGCCCTCTTCCTCGTCCAGTAAAGGCCGGATGGTGCTTCGTTGTTGGGAGGAGAGCAACAGAGAGAGAGAGAGAGAGAGGACTAACATTACGGGTCGTTTTTTAATGTTTAAAGGCTTAAAAATGTTCTTTAAAAATTATTCAAAAATAGTAAATGATCCAAAAATAAAATAAAGATATTTCTCAGTATTATTCGAGTTCTTTCCATAGCTGAAAACCGACTCCAATAATGGTTCAAAGACCACAAAAAGGATGAATGAAAGCACAGCCATAATTGGGGTCTGCTTTCATGAGGCCAAAAGCAAATTATATTTCCATAACAATAACCACTTGAATGCGAATCCTTTGTGTACAATTTGATGAATTATTGGTTTTATTTATTGGAGTCAATCGGATATCAGTGCGTGGTGGTCGCCATTCCACATTTTCATAATTAAAGCCAACCGATAGATAGCCAGAGAAGAAAGAGAGAGGAAGAGAGAAATAAAATCAATTGACACAATTTTTCGTATTTGGGAGCACAGATAACCTCATTGTATGCCCAACTCTCTCCTCTCTCCCCCCACCCCCCTGGTTCGTTCCCTTTTGGACTTTCGAAATTGGATCTATCTCTAGGCACCCCCTCCTCCCGCTCCCCCCCTGCTGTATCTCCCTCCCACCGGCAGATGCCAAAGAAGTGCACAATAAAAATCAATTCGAGCAATAAAGTTTTTAATTGGATCCAGCTCCCTGCTGGCTCTCTGCTCTCCGCCCGAGGCCGGGCCATAAAATTCGAAATTGTTGCAAGAGATGTCTCCATTTAGAGCCAAACGCCAGCCTTAATAGCCAGAAATTCCTCTCTCTGGAGTAATTATGGAATATGTAAAAAAAAAAAAAAGAATAACCAACCCCGAAACAAAACCCAAAAAAAGTGAAGCTGCAAATGCGGGCTGTCTCTGGAATTGAAATGTATCCGTAATAATGCAGGTACCTCTCCCTCCCTCCCTCCCTCCCTCTCTCTCTTTTATCTCTCTTCGACATTCTGTCGAAATCCAGCTGCAAATTGAAGTAGAACCTCCTTTGAGAAGGGAGAATGCCAAAAGAAAGTGCCGCGTCATGCACACGACATGTACAATATTCTCTTTTGCAGCAAGGACGCAAGGACATTTATGTAGGGATATTCGGATCAATTGCTGGCCTTTTCTTGCCCTAACACATCCCAAAACCCGACTCTAAAAAGAGTGTAAAATGTTTGTAGAAATACAATTTTATCAAGTGGAATGCACGCCCACCTCCAGGGGAGGGGAGGGGGGCGAAAAAAGAGTTCTTTGCGTTCGGCTCCATCGGAGCACAGGAGCCGAAAGCAATAACCATAAAAGCCACACGTCTCGGGGCTCAAATGTTCGAAATACTACACATGCACTGAGAGAAAAAGGGGGGTACCATATTTAAAATCACATTTCCAAAAGGGGAATCCATTACGGCAGTTGTTTTCCATCCAGAACTGGAGGCGGGGGAGACCACTTCAATCATTCACTCCCCTACTCACTCGCAGCAGGGCCTAATAGACTCCCGGCTGGACAGGAGCGGAGTGCATAGAAGCCCGAACTCCTGGCCCCTGGCGAGTGCACACGATTCGCATAACTTTGGCTAAATGCCCGAGTGCGGGAATGGAAAACAAAGCGAATAAATTGCAGGCATACTTCTCCGCTCTCCACTCTCCGCTCTCCACTCTTCACTCTCCACTCTACGGGTATCCTCCACCCCGTCGGTCGGTTGGTCGGAGGTTCCTTCCGAGTTCACGTGCGGTCAATATGCGGAAAATGCGCTCGGGAATGGGAATAGGAGGCGGCTCCTTCCCTCCGCAAAAGGATGCAGGTGCCGGAGACTGACTGCTGCCCAAAAGGATAGCTAAACCAGGATATAAACCGAATTGAATTCAAATGAGAATGCGTAATTCATGATTCAGGCCCAAATCCTTTGCACAGCTGGATAAATCTTGTAAATTAAGTCATCAACATTCTGGCTGCCTCTTCGAATGTCTGGGTCTGTTCCTGCTGCGACTGGCGACTGGCGATTCGATGCCTAATTAAGGCTGCTCAAATATACACATATACTCCTGTACATATATACAGAGAGAGATAGGGTATATGTGCCTTGGGAGCTGCAGCAGAGATGACAGGAATAAAGAGCTGGAAATGAGTATCAGAAGAAGGAGGAACGAATAATGGACGAGGAAAACCCCCAACCTAAAGTCAAGTTTGAGGAATTGGACAATCTCTAATGATTTAAACTCAAATCTCTCATAACTGGATGTTCTTTTATAGAACAAACACGCGTCGTATCGATTCTAAACGGCAGATCGATCTCTGCGGTGGTTCTTTACTCTTTTGCTCACTCTCTTTCGAGTCTTATTTTACGCTCAGCACTACCGAGAGCGCTTTGAGGCCTTGTTTGATGGGAGACAGAGAAGAGCAAAATAAGAACCCAAAAGAGAGCGCGTGGCGAGAGCGGACCACCAACAAAGGGCGATAGCTTTTTACTTCTGGAATACATGCACTTGTTTAGTTTTTAATAATCTTCTGGCTTTTTTCGAGAGTTCTCTTTCCTAAGAGCCTTTCAAGCTAGTTTTCTTCTTTTATGGCTAAAAGTGTCGGCACTGCGAAGCGACTTGCAACCACCTCTCTGGGCCTCGCTGGGCTTCTTCTTTGTGAGCCAACAGTGAAGCATGTTAGCAGCTTATTCATCGGCAGGCCCAGGCGGCCTCCCTTGCGTCTCCCCTTTTACCTTTTCCCACCCCACCGCCAACCACCAGCCACCACCCACGAGCCGAGTCGGGGCCAAAGTGGAAATGCAAATATTTGCATGCCCTCGTGGCATCCCCCGCCCATCCATCCGTCCATCCATCCATCCATCCATCCAGTTGGCTTTTGCAGCACAGCATCAATTATTGAGGCGTGTTTACAAGTTGACAGATTGCAGGATGCCTGCCCTGTCCTACCCTGCCCTGCCTCAAGTGGCGGCCCCAGAGGCGTGTCCCCAGCCCAGACCCCAGACCCGTGCTCGCCCCCCATTCTATTTTCCTGATGAGCCAACCCCCCATTAATGTGTCTTTGTTGTTGTTGCAGCACTCTCGTTCACCCTGGAGCCCCAGGATGCTGTTGTGCCCGAGGGCCACTCGGTGCTGCTGCAGTGCTCCGGCAGTGCGCCTGCCCGTGGCAAGGGCAAGGCCACGCCCACGCCCACGCCTGCAACCGTGCGATGGCGGGGACCCGACGGCCAGGACCTGGGCATCGTGGGGGACACCTTCCGCACGCAGCTGAAGAACGGATCGCTGTACATCAGTTCGGTGGAGGAGAACCGCGGCCTGACCGGCGCCTACCAGTGCCTCCTCACCGCCGAGGGGGTGGGCAGCGTGCTCAGCCGGCCGGCGCTGGTGGCGATTGCCCGCCAGCCGGACCTCAACCAGGACTTCATCGAGACGTACCTGCTGCCGGGACAGACGGCCTACTTCCGGTGCATGGTGGGCGAGGCCAGCTGGCAGGAGGGCGTGCGGCACTCGGTGCAGTGGTTCCGGGACGACACGCCCCTGCCCCTGGACAAGCTGCGGATGGTGGTGCTGCCCAACGGGGCCCTGGAGATCGACGAGGTGGCTGCCTCCGATCGCGGCGCCTACCAGTGCAACGTCACCTCGGGCAGCGTCTCCCGCCTGAGCAGCAAGACCAATCTGAACATCAAGAAGGCGGCGAGCGAGCAGCCGGGCGGCGAGCATGCGGTGGCCCCCTCCTTCCTGGTGGGGCCGTCGCCCAAGACCGTCCGCGAGGGGGACACCGTCACCCTGGACTGTGTGGCCAACGGGATGCCCAAGCCGCAGATCAAGTGGCTGCGCAACGGCGAGGAGCTCGACCTGAACGACCTCGACTCGCGCTTCTCCATCATCGGCACGGGCTCGCTGCAGATCTCCAGTGCCGAGGACATCGACTCGGGCAACTACCAGTGCCGGGCCAGCAACACCGTCGACTCCCTGGACGCCCAGGCCACGGTGCAGGTCCAGGTGCCGCCCAAGTTCATCCAGGCGCCCCGCGACAAGACCGCCCACGAGAAGGAGGAGCTGGAGCTCGAGTGCGCCATCCGGGGCAAGCCCAAGCCCCTCATCAGGTGGCTGAAGAACGGCGACCTTGTCACCCCCAACGACTATATGCAGCTGGTGGCCGACCACAACCTGCGCATCCTGGGACTCCTCCACTCCGATGCCGGGATGTTCCAGTGCGTGGGCACCAATGCCGCTGGCAGTGTCCAGGCAGCGGCCCGGCTACGCGTCGTCCCACCAGGAGGTAAGTGGGCCCCCCCGCCACCCCTCCTATCCCCCTACCCCGCCTATCCCCCTTGTATATGTAGTCTCCCAGCCCGGTGTCCAGTATTTGTCCAGCTGTCGATTCGGCCTGTAAAATGACTCTACGAAATTGAACGCCTAGCTCCACGTACCTCCAGACCTTTCAATTTGTACAAACATTGTCCTTTCATTGTCCTCCTGCTTTTGTAAATTTATTTCATGTGTGTTGTGTTGTGTATTTGTATATATTTTGTGTAGAATTTTGTGCTAAAATATTGATATTTCTTTTGCGATCCAATGATGGAGGAGAAAACCCAGAGGATAGAACGGATAAACGAGTTGGAATACCATCCGTATAGCCATACGCCAAAAAAAAAAAAACCATTTATCGATATCGATAATCGATTTTCGTTGAAACAATTTTTTTAAACCTGTAACTTTGTCTTTTTTGAGATAGATTTCGTGTGATTCCTCAAGAATCCACAGCAAAATAATATTAAAATAAGTAAATCTAAAAATTTGCCACCTTTAAGGAGGCTCCTGCTCATGTCTCTCAGAATCCGTGGAGCATCTAAAAAGCTCTGAGGACGAGTCCTGCTATATTCTAGGGCCTTTCCGAATTGTTTTGTAATTATGGCTACAGATTTTTAGTCGGGAAAGAAAGCCTAAAAGCCTTCACGGAACCGATATTTTCCAAACCAAAAAAAATCGATTATTATCGATGATGTCGATACCAGCCGTTTCTGGTGTGTTCTCCCCATCGGATCGCAAAGGAGAATCGTCGTCGGTAGCAATTAATAATAAAGAAATGTGATATTAAATGAATTTTGTCAATATAATTTATTAACTTTTGTTTTGTTTTATTTGTTTTTCTTTGTTTCCGTTTCCTTTTCGACACTTTTCCTTGGCTTATCATTTCCTCGACGCGACGCGACATCCATCCAATCCCGAATCCCGTCCCAAAAGTGAAAATCAAACAACGCAAACCCCAAGGCCAGTCCACCAAGTCCCTGCAGACCTCCGACAGTCCAGTGAAACGACGACGACCGTACAGCTCGGGAGAGCAGCAGCCGCTGCGCACCAAATCGGGGGCCAGCCTGCGCTCGACCGAGGACTTGGACGAGGACGAGGACGGGGACGACGACAGTGCCCAGGACAGTGGTCCGACCACGCGGCTCCTGTACTCCAAGACCCTGCTGGACAGCCTGCAGCACTCGGGGAAGGCCTCACGGCCCGAGCAGCCGCTCAACGATCGCAACTTTGAGCGGAACGAGGCCAGCGCCCTGCGGCGGGAGAGCAGCGCAGGGGACAGGGGCAACGGCCACAATGACAACGACCAAGACGACGACGATGACGACGAGTACGACGATGACGAGACGAAGGAGGCACTGATCGCTGCCTACAAGCACGGCGATGATCCCCAGAAAATACTGGCCTCCTGGCAGAGCAACAAGCACAAGAAATCCCAGCCACAGCAGCAGCAACAGAAGCTGCAATTGCCATTGCCCCCATCCTTCAATTTTGCGTCCCCCGCAGATTCAAGCGAGCAGGAAGCGAGCGCCAATGCCGCCGCCGGGAGTGGAGTGCCACTGAAGAGTCTAGGCAGCGGACTTCTGGCCCGTCTGCCCAGCCAGCCCCGCGACCTGGCCGCCCAGATAGTCAAGCCGCGGTTCGTCACCCTCAGCTGGGCGGAGCCCCTGCAGAATGCCGGGGAAGTGGTCTACTACACGGTCTACTACAAGATGAACAACAGCGAGAGGTGGGTATCTGATTGCTTCCTGCTTTTGACAGACGGCTGGCATCCTTTTGGCGGAATTAAAACTCTTTTCCGTTTCTGTTTCTGTTTAGGGAGCAGAAAATGGTGACCAAATCGCACGACGACCTGCAGGTGAACATCCAATCGCTGCTGCCGGGCAGGACGTACCAGTTCCGTGTGGTGGCCAGCACGAACTTCGGCAGCGGCGAGTCCTCTGCCCCGCTGGAGGTCAGCACCCAGCCGGAGGTGAACATAGCCGGACCGCCGCGGGCCTTTGAGGGCCATGCGCGCAGTCACAGCGAGATCTACGTGCGCTGGGAGGAGCCGGCAGTGACCAACGGAGAGATACTCAAGTACCGCGTCTACTACTCGGAGGTGGGACACGCGCCCGATGCCATAGTCGCCCCAGACCACAGGCTAATCGAACCTTTGAACCCGTTTCAGAACGAAAGCGGAGCTGATTTGTACCACGATAGCACCGCCATGGAGGCACTGCTCACCGAGCTGCGTGCCTACACGGACTACGTGATCAGTGTGGTGCCCTTCAATCGGAACGGCATGGGCGATCCCTCGGCCGAGATCAAGGTGAAGACGTACTCCTCAACGCCGTCGGAGCCGCCCAACAATGTCACCCTGGAGGTGACCAGTTCCAGCGTGAGTATACCCTTTCGTCTCTTTGGGAGTCTCTTTACCCTCTTAACCTTTGTGTCCTTGCCGTTGCCGGGCAGTCCATTACCGTTCACTGGGAGCCACCCGCCGAGGAGGATCGCAATGGCCAGATAACAGGCTACAAGATCCGGTATCGCAAGTTCAAGGACGCGCCGCAGGTGAAGAGCACGCCGGCCAACATACGCTACTTCGAGCTGAGCGGACTGGACCGCAGTGCCGAGTACCAGGTGAAGATTGCGGCCATGACGGTGAATGGATCCGGGCCGTTCACGGAGTGGTATCGCGTCAATACGCTGGAGAACGATCTGGACGAGACGCAGGTGCCGGGCAAACCGATCTGGATCAATATACAGCCGGGAGCGGAGAACATCGGCCTGCACTGGGGTCCGCCGCAGCAGCCGGAGATCAAGATACGCAACTACGTGCTGGGCTGGGGCCGAGGCATACCCGACGAGAACACCATCGAGCTGAAGGAGACCGAGCGCTACCACGTGCTCAAGAACCTCGAGTCGAACACGGAGTATGTGGTCTCGCTGAGGGCGCGCAATGTGAAGGGCGATGGCCCGCCGATCTACGACAACATCAAGACCCGCGACGAGGAGCCCATCGACGTGCCGGTGCCGCTGGAGGTGCCCGTGGGCCTGAGGGCCATCACCATGTCGAGCTCCTCGATCGTTGTCTACTGGATCGACACGATGCTGAACAAGAACCAGCACGTGACCGACAACCGCCACTACACGGTCAGCTACGGCATCACGGGATCCAGTCGCTATCGCTACCACAACACCACCGATCTCAACTGCATGATCAACGACCTGCGGCCGAACACCCAGTACGAGTTCGCCGTCAAGGTGGTGAAGGGGCGCCGCGAGTCCGCCTGGTCGATGTCGGTGCTGAACAGCACCTACCAGAATGTGCCAGTGACGCCGCCGCGGGAGGTAACTGTGCGCCTGGACGAGGAGAATCCCCCCACGGTGATCATCCAGTGGATGCCGCCTAAGCACACGGTGGGCCAGATCACCGGCTACAACATCTACTACACGACGGACACCACGAAGCGCGACCGGGACTGGTCCATTGAGGCCTTCGCCGGCGAGGAGACCATGCTGATGCTGTCCAACCTGAAGCCCTACACCACCTACTACTTCAAGGTGCAGGCGCGCACCACCAAGCAGCAGGGCAACAACAATGCCCCCTTCTCCGCTCTGGTGTCCTACACGACCACGGCTGCGGTGATCATGCAGGAGGCGGACACCATTGCCAAGGGCATCGACAACGAGCAGCTGCTGTACATCATCGGAGCCACGGTCGTCGTGCTGCTGGTTGTCCTCTTTGCCATTCTATTCCTCTGCCGCAGCAAGCCCCAATCGTCCCCGGAGCATACGAAAAAGAGGTAAAGTCCTAAGGTCCTACGGACCCTGTGCCACTTTCTGACCTGTTTTTCGATTTGCAGCTATCAAAAGAACAACGTGGGAGTGCCAAAGCCCCCAGATCTATGGATCCATCACGACCAGATGGAGCTGAAGAACATTGACAAGGGTCTGCACACTGTCACGCCCGTCTGCAGCGATGGAGCCTCCAGTAGTGGGGCCCTGACCCTGCCCCGCTCGGTGGTCCACAGCGAGTACGAGGTGGAGACGCCTGGCGGAGTGCCTGGGCATGTGACCAACTCGCTGGACAAGCGCTCCTACGTGCCCGGCTATATGAGTGAGTAGCAGACCATTGGGTTCTTTGTCCGGCTCATCAATCGCCATTCCCCGCCAGCAGCCACTTCGATGAACTCTACGATGGAGCGCCCGCAGTATCCGAGGACCCAGTACAGCCACCAGAACCGCTCGCACATGACCATGGAGACGGGCCTCTCGCAGCAGAGCCTCTCGCAGCCGAACCAGAACAGCTCGCTGGCCCAAACGCCCGAGCACCCCTACGGGGGCTACGATGCCAGCTTCTGGTTAGTTCCCAACCCCCCAAAAATCTAGTCAAGCACTCGATTCAATTTAGTTCAGAGCAATTCAGAAGCACCACAAAATTCTCATCTAAATTCGAAACAGTTGTTGTGTCTCCGATCTTGCGAGCTTGGGGATATATAGTTATAGTTGAAGCAGAGGCATGGGCACGAGATCGCGATGGGGACGTATTGATTCCCGTGTGACGGTCAATTTGGTGCGAGAGCCGTCGATGAAGATGATCAAGCTCAATCGGCAGACATTGGAGCGTCGCGTGGACCACCAGCTGATGCTGATGTCGTCGCCGGTGCCGTTTGTTAACTTCATGAACAAGTTCCGCCTGGACGAGATTCTGATCAACCACCAGGCCAGAGGGGTGTTCAGCATGCGCGACTCGGCCACCGTTACCGAACTGGCCAGCTACACGTGGAGCATTATGTCCGCCAGCGACCGACTGCCGTACACCCGTCTGGCCGTGAAAGCCAGGGAGATTCAGAACGCGCGCAAGCTTTACTTTCAGGGCAACAGCGTCAGTCGAGTAATCGCCAGGAGTGCCCTGGCCCACAACTAGGGCCATAATTCGTTCGAATCATATGAATTTGTTAGCAATATAAAGCACAAACAAAACAAAACCTTTGGCCTTACCTAGATCTAATTGTTTGTCTTTGCTCTCTCCTCCCTGTTGAACTGTTGCAGCAATGCCGGCAATGGAGCTGCTGGCAATGGCTGTGTGTCCACCATCGAGAGTGCCAAGCGCGGGCATCCGCTCAAGAGTTTCAGCGTTCCAGGGCCACCGCCCACTGGGGGAGCCACGCCTATTAACAAGCACAGTGAGTATCTGGACCATAAAGGCGATCTTGTGGCGCCACTGACGCTCGTACGACCTTGTTTCTTTCAGCTCCTGCCGTAACAATACGTCCACAGAACCAGTCGCCCTACAAGAAGCCATCGTTCTCGGCCGCCACGCCCAATCGCTTGCAGGGCGGCGGGTCGGTGGCACACTCGACCGACGAGATCCAGAGACTGGCACCGAGCACATCCACCGAGGAGCTCAACCAGGAGATGGCCAATCTGGAGGGTCTCATGAAAGATCTGAGCGCCATCACGGCCAACGAGTTCGAGTGTTAACAGTGAGGCGGCACCTGACCCGCCCCCACCCCCCTACCACCCACTACAAGTATTAGTCGTGAAAACAATTTATGTTACTTGTTTTTTAGTTTCTGTTGGGCACCAATCGAGTTGGATTGAGCACTGGACAGGTCTGCATTTAGTCTTAGTTAAACCATGTGCGATATAAATGAATGAACGATCGAATGACGAGAACTGTAAATACGAACGACGCCGCCATATACATATTTAAGCCTAGATACACACATCCATAACTATAAATAGCATCTTGGTATAGTTAGTTAACGATTAAGCAACAAGAAAACTGTGTAAAAACATACAGCCAGTGCAGAAGTGCGTTCATTGTGTGCAGGATTGACTGAACTGGCTACCACACGACATTTCATATTTATCACACTGCAGCACCTTCATTTCATACGCATGCAGATCCGCTTTAGTCTCTAAGTCTACATATTGTATTCATATGGTAAATATGCATTTGCATCTGCATCTACGTCTAAGCTAAATTTCGTACTATTTATGCCCCTAGGAACGTAACTTTTATACTAATCTATGTATTACTACACCCACAAAAACAATCAAAACATTCGGTAACAATTTGTATCTTAAAGTGTCATCTGTATTTTATCCTTATCTTCAACTTGTTCTTCAAGTTGGAAACGTGCCATTTAAACATTTGTCGCATACCCCATACCACACACGCAACACACGCAACACACAACTACTTAAGCTATGAAGTCGAGATCCAGATTCTAGACTGTAAGCCAGCCGGCCAGCAAAGCATTTACGATTTAAACTTTAGATATGTATAACACACTGTCTGTTTTAATGTGGAAACTCTTTCAGGAGATTTTGATATGCTCAAAATGCGTATTGCCTAAAGAGTTAAGTGCGTGTTTTTATTTATTGTTCACTAAACTGTATTCAACATTGCCATGCACACAACAATCTCATTGAACATTGAACTCGGCAATCTCGACAGCAAGAGAATACATACGAGTATATATAAACCAAAACTATTACAACTAAATAACATGCACAAGGAGAACATTTTAAAATTTTGAATTTTGTAATGTATTGAACGTAAAGTGAAATTGATAAATATATGAGCAAATTGTGGAAAATATTCTGAACTTTGGTCCTTTTTTTGTTTAGAAGAAGAGAGGAACCTTCCACAAGGTTCCGGAAAAAGGGGATTACAGAAATGTATGCCGATCGACGGTCTAGGTCCTGTCCTTCGCCGATCTAGCCCTGTTTGCCCCCCGAATAGCGAATCTCAAGGGGAATTCGTTCAACGTCCAAGAAGGGGAATTAATGTCTAGCCTAAAAAGCATTGGGATAGTCCTGCCAACTGATTGACATCAGAAAAACATCCCCCTCATCCAAAAATCTCAATAAAATCGAGATTTTGATTGAACAGCAGGTACTTCGCCGAAGATATAGCGGCCCAAGTGTGTGCTCAAAATAAAATCAAAGCCACCTTCATGTATTTTTCTACAGCACAAGAGTATGCAATATCATACGAGCAAACTCATCGCCGAACTCCAAATTATCTAGTAAGATGTGCTATGGATGATACCTATGCTAACTCATATCGTAGGGACAGGTATGATTCAAGTTGGATCTAGTCATTATAGCATTGATGGCAAGTCCTTCCAAAGACAGATTCTAGTCAGATTCTGACGCTGTATGAACGTAAATGGACACCAGCCATTATAAGGACGTACCGAGACCATTTCCATTCAACCAAAAACCGATTACACATTAGGGGTAATGAAGCTATAGTTTAGTGACTTCGAAACCAATGCGAATAACAAATATTGGGGTGATTACGACTGCCTAATGACTATGCGTAGTGTCAGCAAAAGCTTAGCTAAAATGTAAATATCTATTAATTTTCCATTAAACTTCACAAGTCTAAACGATAGGTTCTGTATTTTATATAAATTTGGACATATGATATGTGCATATGTACTAGATGTTTGTGCCTGGAATAGAATAAATATATACATAGCCAGCTACTGTGGGCCCTTGGGTCCGGTCCTGTAGTACCTGTCCATAGCTATCCGATCCAATTATTGTTCATCTCTTGCGAAAAACACTGAAACTTGCACTCTCCATGTTTTGTCAGTGGCAAATCGTAGTTGGATCTTATAGTCGCCTTTGGGGAGTGGTAAAGTTCTCAGCAAACCGTCTGTGAATTCCAAATTATCCAGTATGATATCATGCTAAATGATGGCAATAAATGGATCCAATTAAAACTGTTTCATTTTGTGGATGATATGCTAACACCCACATTGTATGGACAGGTGTGATTTAGGTTGGATCCAGTCATTATAGCATTGATGACAAGTCCTTCGAAAGAAACATCGTTCACATTTGCCATGAGCTGGCAGAAATCCTTGCTGACGTTGTACAGAAATGGACGCCAGCCATTGTAGCGACGATACATGCTCCAATTCATCTGTCATAGGCAAACCCCAAATAACCACAAGGCTCTCGGCCACAATCAGGATTCTGGACTCACCCACGCGTTTGTAACGGGCGTCTTGTGCATTTGGCAGTGTATATTGACTCCCGCGCGTCCCCTGCCGAGGAGATTGAGTTTGCATTTCGAGAAAGTCACAAAGGACTCGCCATACGACTCGCACTGGAGGTTGGTGAATCTGGAGCGCGACCTCCAACCCTCGCACCCCAGAACGGAGCAGAGCACAACAGCTGCGGCCAGAAAATGCCACCGGCCAGATACAAGTGCGTCAAACATTTCGGTGCTACTAATCACACGCCAAATGGACATGGCCTTTTTAAACAAATTTGGTGCAGTCCTCCTTAATCATGCTATATTTCATTGCTTTCAGGTGATTACGGGTGCATCCATGGAGATCTAATGAGTTTATTCGGTGTTTAAAAGGCCCGAACTAAAGCCCATCCGCTATAGCCTTAGCTAAACTGTATTACTCTTCAATAATTATATATATGTTATATATATTTATAACCATACCAAATTCTTGGGTCAGTAGACAAGTGGATGTCGAAGTTCGCATTGGTAGCAATAGGACCTTTAAAAGTCACTATCTTTCTGCTCCGTTTATACTTCATCTCTCACGAAAACTTACCCTACTTCCTCGAGTGCCATCGTTATGAGCATGAGAGGTGTCAGATGTAGGAGGAAGGGATCGTGCCACACATGGTAGCGGATCCCAAGGTGTTCAAGGATTGGATCCCATTCAACAATAATGAGTGTCGGCGGAGTAAGAAGGAATGGTTGTGCGTAGCAATGCTTTGCAGCTGTGCCCCTTGATCCCACCAACAGAAAACTGTTTCAGACCCAAACAAATTTGTTAATATTAGTGTGCTAAGTGGAGGAATTAAATAGCTGAATATTAATAAAAACCCCAGACAAATCGTATAAAAAGGTGTGATTTAAATTGGATCGAGTCATTATAGCTTTGATGACAAACCCTTCGAAAGATTCACATTTTCCATGAGCCTGCAGAAATTCGAGCTGATGATGCATACTGCCAATAACCAAACGGCCTTGGCTACAATCTAGATTCCATACTCACCCGCGCATTTTCGATGGGCATTTACCCAAATCTAGAGTTCAATCTCCGGCATTGGCACCCCAGATTGGAGCTGAGAACCCGCCGAACAGACACAAATATCGCAACCGTAACTGATCGCTCTTAAGTAAAGAAATATCAGTTTTCATATTAACATATTCACTAACATTTGACCTATAAGTTAAGGATTATAACGAAATCATGTTGTATGCAAAAAGTCAGGAAGACATTGATGTGAATCTGTGCCCCTTGCACAATTTTCATACGTCCATTCTTTCAGTTCTCATTACATGGTCGAAAGCACGAAACGAAAGAGCATCGAAATGATTTCTCTTTTAAAAGTTTACTAAGAGGACGGGTCTGGGGGCTCATTGGGGCCGCTGGAGCAGCTAGTTTGTGTCGGACAGCCATTGAGTGTGGAACGGAGCTCAGTTGTTGCAAGCGGACTGGTAGAGATAGAAGCCAGTTTCATTCGAGCCAGTATATCTGTGTGTGTCAACGCAAAGACAACGTCAACGCAAGACAATTGGAAATCGAGGCATAAAACGAGTGAAATCTGATTTGAATTTAAATCGGTTAGCTGTTGCTGACACACGCATAAAGCCAGATAGAAAACAAAAAAAAGAAATGAACAAGCTTCCAGTGAGGGCTTGCACAGCCAGTGCATTCAGCCTGAGGCGAACTGTGTCAAGGATCAGTGGCACGGGCCTGCTGCCAAATGAGAAGCAACGTCTCGAGATCCGCGACAGCTCCACGGGCGTGGCCGCCTGTCCCCATCTGCTGGAACCAGAGGAGACAGCGGCGCCTTCAACGCCACGAATACACTCCACTCCCGAATGGCAGAACGCTCTGCCCTACAATCAGATACCTGGACCCAAGCCCCTACCCATTCTGGGCAACACCTGGCGGTACGTACTCGTATAAGAGAGACAGAAACAAAAGACTCGAGCAGCAAACGTACTTTCACTCTGCGAATTGCAATTTGATTTCCCTGCACCAGAGCCAGAGCCAGAGCCAGAGCCACAGCCAGCCACTCTACACTCTCCGTTTCACTTGACCCAATTAAGCATGTTCAATAAGCACTGCTCATGATGATGCTGGTTTTTATATCCATTTATTTATTTTGGCTTTGCCGCGTCCAAAGCAGGCGATCATTTCACTGGCCGCAACGAAGCTTGTTTTCCCCCGTTTGTTGTCCAAATATTTAACAACGGCTTGAATGATAGTTTTCAATGATTCTTGTTGAATGTGCGTGTGTTTTGGGTTTCCTAGTATCCGAGTGTTCACACCTGCACCGCGCCTGCCCCCACGGAAACCACATAATCACTCCCTCGGCTAATCGGCTGGCATCCGCTCCGACATACAATCCATTCCCGCATACGTCATCTTGTTGATTAGCGTTCAATTAGCGCCGTATTCAAGGTCAGCATCATAACATGTGAAATTTTGGTGCATGCTTCGTTCAGGTACTACATATACGATACTACGAGTATTTTGCGCTTTTGGCAAAGGCTAATGCATCCTCCATTGTCGCAGAGATTTGTTTGCCAATTGTTCGATTTTTTTGTCATGCGCCCTAACCTTGGCGGTTCTCCTTCACAGTCTGATGCCGATCATTGGCCAATACACCATCTCCGATGTGGCCAACATCTCGTCGCTGCTACACGATCGGTATGGCAGAATTGTGCGTTTCGGTGGCCTCATAGGTAGGCCCGATCTACTCTTCATCTACGATGCCGACGAAATCGAAAAGGTAAGCTATGCTCAAGCCTTAACACGGAACACAGCCAAGACGCACTTAGCTGCTGGTGGGGTCTTTCCGCTTGACCAGCGAAGCACGAAGGCACCAAAGCATTACAGCAATTTCTGGCACTTTGCGACGCTTCCAGCTAGTACAAATTACTGCCAGTTGTCGGATGTTAGAGCCAAGCAATTTATGATTTTTCTGACATTTCAGTGCTACCGCAGCGAGGGGCCCACCCCCTTCCGCCCATCGATGCCCAGTCTGGTCAAGTACAAGAGCGTGGTGCGCAAGGACTTCTTTGGGGAGCTCGGCGGCGTGGTGGGCGTGTAAGTGGAACAGCCTCACGCATACTCGTATAACACTGATCCACTGATTCACCATTTCCCATGCAGCCACGGTGAGCCTTGGCGTCAGTTTCGATCGCGTGTCCAGAAGCCGGTGCTGCAGCTATCCACCATCAGGCGCTACCTGCAGCCGCTGGAGGCGATCACAGATGATTTCCTGGTGCGCTGCGAGCACCTGTTGGATGGTAACCAGGAGCTGCCAAAGGATTTCGACAACGAGATACACAAATGGTCGCTGGAATGTGAGCCCTCAGGACCACGAAAGACTATGTTTATACTATAACGTCAATGTTCTTGTCCACATCAGGTATTGGACGCGTTGCCTTGGACACGCGTTTGGGTTGCCTGGAAGCGAATCTTAGTCCCGACTCGGAGCCACAGCAAATCATCGATGCTGCCAAGTATGCCCTGCGGAACGTGGCCACTCTCGAACTGAAGGCTCCCTACTGGCGGTACTTCCCGACGCCGCTCTGGACCCAATATGTGAAGAACATGAACTTCTTTGTGGGGTAAGTGCAGAATATTCTTATTACCATGAAGCCATCAATATCTCGTTCCTTCCAGCGTCTGTATGAAGTACATACAGAGTGCCACAGAGCGATTGAAGACACAAGATCCCAGCCAGCGTGCCGGTGAACCCTCGCTAGTGGAGAAGGTGATTATGTCGGAGAAGGACGAAAAGATAGCCACCATAATGGCGTTGGACTTGATTCTAGTCGGAATAGACACCGTAAGATCAGAGTTTATGTAGTTTTTAACAGAAAGCTAAAAGTTACCACTTCCAGATATCGATGGCGGTCTGCTCAATGCTCTATCAACTGGCCACGCGTCCCGAGGAGCAGCAAAAGGTGCACGAGGAACTGAAGCGCCTGCTACCAGACCCAAACACACCGCTCACCATTCCGCTGCTCGACCAGATGCACCATCTGAAGGCCTTCATCAAGGAGGTTTTCCGAATGTACAGCACGGTGATTGGCAATGGACGCACCCTGCAGGAGGACAGCGTGATCTGCGGCTACCAGGTGCCGAAGGGAGTCCAGGCCGTCTTTCCCACGATTGTGACCGGTAACATGGAGGAGTATGTAACAGATGCTGCCACGTTCCGACCCGAGCGTTGGCTGAAACCACAGCATGGTGGAGTTCCGGGCAAACTACATCCGTTTGCCTCGTTGCCCTACGGCTATGGTGCCCGCATGTGCCTGGGACGGAGATTCGCTGACCTAGAGATGCAGATACTGCTGGCCAAGCTGTTGCGAAACTACAAGCTTGAGTACAACCACAAACCATTGGACTATGCCGTCACATTTATGTACGCGCCGGATGGCCCGCTCCGCTTTAAAATGACGCGCATATAGTTGCCTCATCAGTTGTAGATTTAAGATTTCGTATACTCGTAGTTTGTTGTAAATATTTGTCTAATAAAATATGTATTAGCCATACATAGATTGCGAATACCTTGCTTTATCCACTGTCGGACTAGATGATTAACATTTCCTCATAAAAGTATGTTTATTTTCTCTTCCACATACGGTACCATTGTTTCACTGTTTTCAAGCTTTTATCGGCATCTGCTGCCGTCTCGCCGCAGAGTTCGTGAACAATGTCAGCTTTGTACGAATCGCGAGCTTCTTCCAGGATTGTACCAAAGATTTCACACTCTATATTCGAGGAAAGTTTCTTCTCATTGTAGTTGCGTTCTTTTAAACGATCGTAGAGCGTCTTATTGGGGCAGGTGACAACGAAGACAGCTTGAAACCAACGCTCGGGAAAGAAATCGCAGCCGTGATACTCCACGATGTTGCCGCCCTTCTGCATCAACGGTTCCAGGTGGTCCATAAGCTAAGAAAATGTAATTTGTTATTTAGATTCCCGGAAATATTGTAGCATAATACCCTCTCTTCATCTAAAATGGGACAATCGTATTCCTCGTCGTGCTCCTCAATGTAATCATTTTCCTTGGCAATCTTTGAGCAGTCCAACCAGTCGAACTTCAATTGTTCGGCCAAACGCTCGCACAAATACGATTTGCCCGCTCCGGGTGTTCCTGTGGGTCCATGTTAGAATCGTACAATTATCTGAAGCAAACATACCAACCGGTGATTAAAATGTTTGGCTTCGCATCTACGTTTTGATCCGACATCTTCTATTTAGATATATTCTTAATTGAAAGGTTGATATTGTTTATTTTTGTTGAAAACGTGCAGATACCGCTTATCGATATTAGGGTTGCCACAATTCGCTCCAGCAATATATCGCATCGAACTATCGAAGGCCCTGGCGCCGAAACTTATTAAAATTTAAAGCGCAAGGAATTAAATTACAGAAAATAACATAATAAATACAGCATATTTCGCACAATAAATGTATAACCAAGGCACTGAACACTGTAGTATCGAATAGCACCCGTACTTGTCTCACAATTAAATATGTATATCGTACTTGTAGATGTTTCCCTTTTCCGTTTTGAACCATTTCTTACATTTTGCCTTCTCTCTTTTCGAAGTCCTCTTTGCGAGCAGAACTCATGGATTCATGTGTGGTTGTATCTCTGCAAATACTTCTTCTTTTTGACAGATTTGTCGCTGCTGTAAGTAATGGTTTTTGGCGATAATAAATTTTAGTTTCGCATAAAATTAAATGCAAAATTATGGCCAGAAGGAACTATATCTGGAATAATGTCTTCGGACAGTACTAATCCTGAGGTTGGGTCTGAGGTGGATTTGGAGCAGCATCAACACGTTCCTTACATATTAAATGGAGAGCTGTACAGCATTGAAAGCCAGATCGGAGATAATGTGGTGGTCAAGTGCTGTAATTGTCCGCCGGGTCGGGTTTATCGCGGCAGCGTGCGTTCCACGGGAAACTTTCATATGCACATCAAGGTAGAGAAATAACACCCCACCATTTTGAGTAATTGACTTATGATTCCGGTACAGCGTCGGCACGCATCTTTGTTGGGCAAATTGCACGAAATGAAGGTGGCTGCCCTGGAGGAACGCCGTGATCGCATTATGAAGAATCGGGGAAATGAGAAACCCCGTAGAAAGAGAGCTTCAACATCGTCGTGCAAGCCTATAACAAGAGGACCTGCTGCGGCGGCGTCTGCGCCGGCTGCACCTGCTATAGCGTCTTCTGCGCCGACGGCAAACAAAACACACGAGCTGAAAATTAAAACGGTGTTCCAGCGCCACCAGCAAGAGCATAGCGAACAGAAGGAGGAGACGAGCACAAAAACAGTAAGCAACAAGCAAGATAGCCATACATATGTATTAAGCTATGCAGTTTACCGTTAAAGAAGTAGAACATGCACGCGTGTGTGTTTGTGGGTGTATCTGTTTCGGCACAGCAACCAACTCAATGAAATTAAACAGAGGTTATCGTGCATTTACATGATTGTTTGTGTGTGTGTTAATTTTTGTTCTTTCCTTAGCCCTCTCCTTCCGTGAGCGGCTATTCGCCCTTAGATCACAACCAAAATCACGTGAACCTGGACGCGTCGAAGATGCCCAACTGTACAGATAATTCGAAAAACATTGGGTTAATAATCCAACATGTTCGCACCGTTAGTAGACGTTCTTATAGTGTGAATTTCAAAACCTTATATAACAAATTTTACTATTCCCAGCTTCCAAATCTCCACCCCAGCACGGTGGAGACCCTGATGGCCAACTATAGCCAACTTACTCCCGTGGCTGCTGTGCCGCAGGTCTTGCCCTTGCGCCACGACGTTAAGGAGGAGCAACCAAGCAATTCACCATCGCCCATCCGTACGGAACAGCCGGTAGCCATTGATCTGACCACAGCTTCTATGGCATCCTCGCAAAGCGACGGCATATCCAGCTTATCCAGCAAATCGTATTCCCTGGAAGATGTTCAAATGGCTCCCTCAGTGGCACATTACATGGATGGACCACCTAGAGATATTCTGCAGCGACTTGAACGCACAATGACCGATATAAGCCAGGAGCTGCGCTCCCGCAACCAAATTGAGCACAACCGTTTACTCCTGGATGCCGCCAAATTCAAGTTTTTGAATCCGGACTTCCAATTTCAGCCCACTTTTTAGGAGTTCGTTCCCCAGGAACGAAACCAACTATGAATTTATGTATTATATACATATATAATATCTATACCAACTGAATAAACAACATTCCCTCCATATTAGTGTAGTAACCGCTTAGTATTTGGTATTTCGTTAGCAACAACAGAGGGTCACACTTGAACTTTTTTTTTGTTTTTAGTTTTTTTCCTCATTTTGATGGAAAAATTGGAGTAATGGACGATATAAAGACTTTAATTAGTTTAGACGAAGAAACAACAGACGACGATGAACCAGTTGTGCCGAAAGTGGCTGTAAAAAGTTCGCCACCGCCAACAACTCTGGTAGACATCCTTAAAGACGATATTACAACAACGAGTACAGGTGTCGGCGTAGGTAACAATTCGGGGACTTTGATGCCAGGCAATAACGATAACGATGTACCCGCATTACTAGATCACACCCCTTCATATTCAGGCAATAGTGTAAGTTGCAAATAAAGGGAAAAGTCGGATGAATCATCCACTGTTTTTGTGAAAGTTAATTGTTTATCACTAAGTACGAGTATAAATGAAATTCTATATCCACTTTTAAATATTTACAGGCGCTCAATGGAAATTTGCCACCTAATGATCGGGATAACGCTGAGTCGGAACCTATTTTCCGTGTAAGATCCCGGACCGCAGCAGCATCTACTCCCAACTATGAGGTGGGTTTGTGTTTGACAGTGACAGTGGGCGTGTGCTATCGCAAATGCATAATCTAAATTGCATTTTCAGAGCTTAGACTATGAAGTTTGCGAAAATAAGCTTTTTCAAGACGAACAAAAAAAGAGGCTTACGGAGCGGTTCTCACTGCGGAAAGATATCATACGATGGATCATATTCATACAAATTGGCATCATCACAGCGCTTATTGCCTGCTCCATAGACATTATCATCGAAGAACTCTCCGAACTGAAGTACATGTTCCTCATGACCTGTACGTAACGATAGACTAGCTTAATTGGTTTGGTTATTTCACATGGTTTTATGTTTGCAGCTGTCGAGAAAAATGTTCCACAGACCGACTTTACGGGCGGCGATTTAGTTGTGCCTTTTCTCTACTGGATTCTCTTGAGCGTAGTGCCCGTGGCCTTTGGAGCTGCCATGGTTACCTACATCGAACCCATAACGGCGGGCAGTGGCATTCCGCAGGTGAAGAGCTACCTCAATGGCGTGAAAATACCACGCATTGTGCGCATCAAAACCCTGGCAGTTAAGGCTATTGGAGTGATCACCTCGGTGGTCGGCGGCTTAGCTGGCGGCAAGGAGGGGCCAATGATACACGCCGGCGCTGTTGTAGCCGCTGGCATATCGCAGGGAAAAAGCACCACTTTCGTGAAGGATTTCCGCGTCTTTAAGGCCTTCAGGGATGATCACGAGAAGCGGGACTTTGTCCTGGGAGGCGGTGCTGCTGGAGTTTCGGCCGCCTTTGGCGCCCCCATTGGCGGCATGTTGTTCTCGTTGGAAGAAGCAGCCAGCTTCTGGAACCAAAATCTCATCTGGCGCACTCTCGTCGCCTCAATCATTAGCGTCTTTACTCTGAACCTTGTTCTGTCCACATATCACGGTCTGAACGATTTCACCTTCACCGGCCTCTTCAATTTGGGAAAGTTCGATCAACCCCTGAAATTCGACTATTTTGAATTGCCGATCTTCATGCTGTTGGGCATAACCGGAGGCCTACTAGGGGCCGCCTGGAATTCGCTGAATACAAAAATCAATGGATTTAGGAAACGTTACATTCCCTGGAAGATTGGCAAGGTGTGCGAAGCCGTTGTGGTGGCTATGTTCGGCGTTACACTGGCATGCACGATGATTTACTTTATCAACGATTGTCGGCCGCTGGGCAACGATCCAACCATCCATCCTGTTCAGCTCTTTTGCGAGGACAATGAATACAATGCAGTGGCCGCACTCTGGTTTCAAACGCCCGAGGCCACAGTCCGATCTCTTTTCCATGATCCACCAGGTGGGCTAGTGCCTTTTTTCTTAGTGCCATATAAATATTAAATTTCTCTTGTTCTCAGGATCGCACAAAATACTCACCCTGACCATGTTCACGATTGTCTATTACGTGCTCTCGTGTGCCACCTTTGGCCTCAACGTCTCCCTGGGTGTCTTCATACCAACAGCTTTAGTAGGCGCTGCTTGGGGACGTCTCTTCGCCATGGTCACGTACTATTTATTTCCTGAAACTGTAAGTTCTCAGTCGCTCACGCTCCATCAGTCCAGTCAGTTAATCCTTTCCGTGTACAAACAGGAATTTTTGCATCCGGGAAAATATGCTTTGATCGGAGCTGCCGCCAATCTGGGTGGAGTTCTACGCATGACCATCAGCTTGTCGGTTATTCTAATGGAAACCACTGGCGTGGAGACATCGTTCTTTTTCCCTCTGATCATTGCACTCATCAGTGCCAAATGGGTGGGCGATTACTTCAACGAAGGCATCTACGACACCCAAATCGAGGTGAATCACGTGCCCATTCTGCCCTGGGAGCCGCTTCCACAATATAAAGGACTGACAGCCCGCGAAATATTGAGCAGCCCAGTGGTGTGCATCAAGCTGCGCGACAGCGCCCATTATATCTACAATGTGCTGAAGAAGTGCGATCACAATGGTTTTCCCGTTGTGGATGATGTCCAAGGCGTAAGATTATGAAAACATTTGCTTGTCCGTGAGTCTAATTTAATCCTGAATTGCCTGCAGGTTCATCGCTCTCAGGGTCGCGTCTGTGGCATTGTTTTGCGCTCGCAGCTAATTGTCATCCTTTTAAAGTCGTTGTATGTGGAGAACAGTCGTTTCTGGCTACCAGAAACTTCAATACAAACGTTTCGCGATGTCTATCCGCGGTATCCATCAATTGAGGTAAGGACTAATGACCTGCTAAAAAGAGTACCCGCCAGATTGGCATTGCAATGATTTCCTTGCGCTTCCAGAGCGTTCGAAAACTGGATGATAAAATTAACTACACAGTGGACCTGGCCATGTTCATGAATCCATCACCAGTGCGCGTCAATGCGGTGAGTCGGAATACTTTTCGCCATGTTACAGATACATTTTATTTCATTTTTTTCCTGCTGGTCTTGCCTTACAGCACGACTCGGTTCCCAGGATCTTTCAAGTCTTTCGGGCCTTGGGCCTGCGCCACATGCTGGTCATCAACAACGAGAATCGCATATCTGGCATCATAACGCGGCGGGACTTCATTTACAAGTGATGTATGGAGAAATGCATTTGTATTTAATACAATTTTTTTGTAATTGTGTGTCGAATACTACTGTGGTGTAGTGCACTGTACGCCGTTCATTTTAAGATATAACTATTTCAAATAAACATTTATATTTCTTTGTAATCGCTGGAATCCTCGTTTCAAATGCCATTTCACTTTTGATAAACTCTTTTAATCTGCTCATTACGTTTATACAACTTAGTTTTAGGGGGATCTTAAGCACGTAGATATCTATAATATAATAGTATTCACAAGGAATTGTACAAGGTTTAGTGTGTGGGCGACGCGATTGTTTTGTTGGGCTTTCTTTTGTATAAAAATACGTCACGTCACACATGTGTAGGTGTAGGAAAAAGTAAAAGATAAAATCTTAGCGCTAAACAGACGTGTTCTGAAATCTAATTACTAGCACAACTCGTTTCTCAATGGGTTTGCTGTGCCTTAGCTATATGTATATACTATATATATGGCTTATCAAGTTAGGTTGCGTTAGTCGGTAGAAAGGGGTTCTGACTTAATGCTAGCTCAATAAAAACAAGCGCCTCTATAAACAAAGCGCGCTGCCATAGGTGAACTCTAACGCTAAAAGTTATGCAAGCTATAAGCCTATCAAATTCTCGTTTTGGAGCAAAACGCCTATGATTAAATGACTTTTTGTACAATGTGAAAAGAGCTTTGTTTCGTTTCGATGAAATATATATCCAATATCCAAAGCCGCGCCGAACTGTGGCTGGTATCACATTTATAATTAAATTTTTTTATTGAATACAGACAAATCATCCATTGCATCTTTATATCGTCATATGCAGGCAGAATCTGACCATGCTCCTGCTCCTTTTGCTGCTCCTGCTGTCCGCTCCGGTTAGCTCTCCATCGGACGCACCTGCTGCAGGGCCTCGGCGGCATTCGTGGGTGCTGCCGCTGCTGCTGCCGCACTGTTGCAATGCTGCTGTGGGGTATTGGTGGTGTTGGTCGAGTCCCCTGACAAAATGCTGCTACTGCTGCTGCTATTGGTTATTGGGTGGTTGGAGGATACGGCGGCGGCCAACACAGTGGTTACCGTTGATGTTGTTGCCGCGTTTTCTGTGGTTGCTGATGGCGCCGTTCCGCCCATCAGACCACCAACTGAGCCGCCGCCCGTCGCACTGCCGCCAAGTTGAATGACCTTGTATCTCGTGTACACGCGGTACGGGGTCTTGGAGGTATCCTTCTGCTGCAGCGACTTGGTCTTACAGGTGGCACCCCAGCCACTGGCATTGATCTGATCCGCCGTCTTTCCCAGCAGCCAATCGCTGCAGTTCTGCTGCAGTTGCTCGCTGACGTGCTGCTGCAGCCAATTGTTGACGTAGGCCTGATACCGCACGTACTTCGCCTGAGTGACGCGGCAATGACTCTGTTGGGAACAAAGGGAAACGAGTTACACTTCTGCCTCTTCTGCTGCTATTCGTAGAGTTCGATGACTCACCTTCTTGGCACGACGCACTGCATCGTACTTGAGTAGCTTGAGATTCTTGCTGGTCACAAAGCATCGGCCGTTGCTGGAATTTGTGGTGATCTCATCGCGATCGTTGAAGGCGTACTGCTCGGCCAGGCCCACCTGTGGAGCTCCCAGTCTCTCCGGCAGACGCTTGCCCCAATTATTATTGTTGTTGTTGTTATTATTATTGGTGCTGCTGCCGGTTGAATTGGCTTCAGAGCCTGCCTCAGCAGCGTTAGTCGTGGAGGCTCCTGCGGCTGCCACATGCTCACTCCGGCTCCGCTTCTGATCAAACAACTGGCGCACTTGCTCCTCGTGTAGCTGCGACCTGCGCTTGTTGCGCTGCAGGAAACGTGCCTTGGGTGCTCCTCCTCCTCCTCCTCGCGAATGCTGCAATGAGAACGGGGACGGGGCAACGATTAGTTCTGATTGTCCATAATTATGGCAATTGCCGGCAGCAATTGAGGGGCAATGCAGCATGCTTCCACAGAGAGTTTTACGAATATTACTTAAAGCTGGGTATGCGTATGTTTGTGTTTGTTGTGAGTGTGTGTGTGTGTGGAGGTGTATGTGGAGGCGTGTGTGTGTGTGTGTAGCACTACTAACAATAAGCATTACATAAGAGATAGGAGGAATACATATGTACATAGGAGGAAAAAGAGGAGTTGGGTTGTAGGGAAAAACAAACACAAGTCAAACAACAGATGTAGTAGAGGTGGTACCAGGCCAGACAAGCCAAAGATCGACACGTACACATTTACGGAGCTACTGAATCACATTTACATAGTACACACATATACATAGTATAGTAATACCAACAAAACTCAACTCAACTCGAACGTAAACTTAATCTTTTACAGTATTTACGTCTACTCAATTGAGATGATGAGAAGTTCTACGATGCGACTACCACTTACCTTGCTTAAAACTTAAGTAAATTAAATTACTGAACTTGCTTTCTTTGAGCTGCACTAAACCCCACCACCGCCCCAGAGGCACCCTCTTGACCTTCAATAAGTGCAATTAATTAATTTAATTTAATAATAGGCTGCTGCTCCATATATATTTTCTCGATTTTTCACTCTCCGGTAATATCCACATTTGGTGATTGTATTCTGTATTATGTTTTGATTTCATTTACAATTATGGTGTTGGCATTTGTAATTTGTAGTCTCGTGTGTGTTTGTCTTAAATTCCTAGATATAAAAATTATTACCGAACTGCTGTTTAATTTAATTTAAAAAGACATTATTTGGCTTGTTATTCTTCCTTTACAAAATTAGCTACTAAACTTTTACACTTAATTACATATGTACGATGTACGTTGACGCCAAATGTTATATACAATAAAAACACGATAATAAATATTTACATATATGTATGTGTGGTGTCGCAAAGCCCAAAAATTGAGGGCTGCTCAACACTGGAACTGAACAACTTCACACCGCAATCTTGTATCTTTTTCTCACACCTCATCCTCTCTCATTCCCAACCAACACACACACACACACCGTCTTTCTTTTACCTTCCCGAGAAGAGTATCTTCGCGACGCGAGACTGACCTATTGACCTCCGAGATAGAGCACTAAGTAGACAAACTCAAGGCATAACAAAATCAGAAACAAATGCAAGCGCGTGCCTACGTTTATAATTATTGTTGTTGTTCTACTATTTTACATTAGGTATGTACAATATGTATGCTGGCAGGTGTCTATGTATATGCGTGAGTGGTGTGGTGTGGTATGGTATGGTGGGTGGGTGGTAAGTGCTACATTTATTTGGGTGACAATTCGGTTTCTCATCATTATTGTTGCTTGTTATTGCTTGGACGAACGGTTCTTGAATGTGGGTGTGGGTGTGGGCGTGGTAGTGGTAGTGATGGGTGAAAAGGTTGTTGGTGTTACGGTTGCTATTGCGATGTAAGTTTTAGTATTTTTGTTTTGTTCTGGTAATCAAAAAACAAATTCATTTATTACTATTTCATTTTGCAATATGACTTTTTCTTCTTCTTATTCAATGAAATTATCAAAACTATTTTGTTATTTCAAGCCTTGGAATTGACCTGGTACGAAAAAATAAATTGGAAAAAATGAGAGAAAAGAATGCAAAAAAGCATTAATTAGATTAGTGAATATTTTCTCGTTCTTCTTTTTAATTGCTTTTAATTTGTTTGTTTTGGTATTTTTCAATCGATTGTATTAATCGATATGTATGTGGTCGATTGGCAAAAGTTGGCAATTGGCATGTTGATAAACAATATCCAAACGGAATATACATAGTTGAAAAAAATATCGAAAAAAAGAGTATTAAAGTATTTAAACAAACAACAAAAAATGTGTGCACCCGAGCCTAGCAAAACGAGAAGAGAAAAAAACTTAAGCGTGTGCAACGGCAAAAGGCGACAGATAGATAGATATACAACAACAGATAACAGACTTTACCAAAACTAATATATACACAAGGTGGGTTGGTTGAGTTGGTGGTTCAGTAGTCGGTCCATTTTTTGTGGGTCTACGGTCTAAACTATACTTGTTCAATGTATGTTTTGTTATGTTATGTTATGGTATGGTGTAGTATGGTATGTACAGTGGAAAGTACTTAAATCACAACAGAGGAGGATACGAATCGGTAAATAAAATATAAATGAATAACAGAATACACAAACAACATGGTTAACCACTCTTCCAGCACACACGCAAAGCGGCTCTGGCTCTGGCTTTGGCTCAAATACTGCTGCTGCCCAGCTCCTCCTGCCCAACACTCACCTCGGCATTTTCATCCTCCTCCTCCGTCTTGATGTCGGACTCTTCCACAATGTTGTCGCTGCTCAGGGCTGCACTATTCCCACTGCCACTGCCGCCGAGACCTGGATTCGCTACTCTCTCGACGTATTTGCTGAACTTTTGGGCCTTCAGAGCCGGCTTGTCCGCCTCTTCGGGCTCCGAGTCGAGCAGTTCGATGGTAACGCGACAGTTAATTTTGTACTGCGAGATAGCACACACGATTCGTTATAGTATTATTTTTTGGCGTAAGGGTTTTCAGCACTACTTACTATGAACACCTTGAAGCAGTTCTCTTCGTTAAACATGCTCTCCGCCTTGCGCTGATACATCATCTCGCGGTCGAACGTTTTGTGGGCATCGCGGCAATAGCCGCCAGTGCTGCCGCCAGTGCTGCCGCGCCGCTGTTCGGTGGCATACAACTCCACGCAGTCCAAGGCGGCTCGCTCAGTGACGCAATACTGCAGCTGGCGAACGGCGTTCGAGACAACCTGGCAACACAGAGAGGAGAACAAATGATTAGCAATCGAGATAGTCCGATAATTACATATGTATATTCCACCACATACCTTGTCCAGCGTAAAGGATACGTAGGCGTAAATGCCGAACATTTCACGCATCGTGTCCTCGAACGTGTTCGAGTCCATGTTGCCGTCTAGGACATTCTTGAGCATATCCAGAAAGGTGGGATAGTAGTCCTCCACTTGAACCTCGGGCTTGGGCTTGAGCCGCAGCGCGGTGGCGGTGCTCTCTCGCCGATTCACCCGACAACGCTCCTCCTCGATGGCCAGTAGACGCGCCCGCTCGTACATATGATGAAGACGATCGCAGAGAATCGCGTGTAAGCGCAGGAACAGATACCAGTTGTTGGAGGCAAAGAAAAGCGAGTAGGATTCATCCTGGGAGGGGGAACGATATATACATTATGGATCAGCGAGTCCCCAGTCCGGTCTGGTTAAAACTCACCTCATGCTGGCCCTGTGCATGCTGTGGCAAAAGCTTGGGATGGACAAAGTCAGAGTGTGGCTGCTCTTCCTTGACTTCCACATCGCTGGGATTTACTGCTGCTGCTGCTGAATCTTGTCCTGGCCTGGGACTGGACACTACGCTGCCTGTGCTGGTGGTGGTACTGCTGCCTGCTGCCTCATCTCGGTTAGACACAGGCTCATCCTTTGTCTTGGCCTCTAATCCAGATGCAACTGCTGCTGCTGCTGCTGCTGTTACTGCCGCCGCTGAGGATGTTGATGGCGTTGCATCGTCTGTAGATGAGCTCGCGGACGTCGTCGTCGTCGTTGTTGTTGTCGTAGATGATGAAGATGCTGTCGTCGCTGTTGATCCCGTCGTTGTCCTGACCTCATCAGCTTCATTTTTAACCGCCGCCGCACTGCTGCTGGTGCTCGCCGTGCTGCATGCTGGGGATCCGCCCTCGCTGGGCGATCCCTTGGTATTTCGAGTCACCGAGTCGGCTCGACCCAGCGGCGACTGGTCTACGTCCATTTTGATATTGTCATCTGCCAAAAATGGAAAGGCTAATAGATATAGGGATACGGTATTCGATATTCGATGTGGTTCAGTAGTTCAGTGGGTGTGCATTCCATTTTTGTGGGGGTTAATCGGTTACAGATATCGTTATATGATGTTTCATTACGTTACAAGTGGTTGTGGGTTGCAGTGGTTTTTGTTGGTTTGTTTTTTAATATTAAATTACGTAATCAAAAAGAAAAAAGAAAACGAAAAAACATTCACTATATTAAAATACTATTCGACATAAATTAAATAAACAATAATCAATAAATCAAATGTGTTTGAAATTAATAGAAAACGGAGGTGAAACCATATAAATATGGGCATTTCCAGAATATCAAATTGATATCAAATATAATTTTTTTGAAGGTTTAAATTTGAAAGAATAAACCGATTTAAAGATATTTTTGAAATATTGAATGTTAATTTTCCAAATTATATTTTTTGTTATCAGCCGGAAGCCGAATCTAACTAGAGCTTAAACAATTTCTTTGTTATTTATTTTTTTAATTAGATAAATAATCGAAGTGTTAGAAAAACTTTATGGTAGAGCCTTTATAATTACGTATCTAAATAATTAAGGAAAAAATGGTATTAAATATACCAAAAGTTCTGAATAAATAGCAGCAAAAATTACTGAATAAATAAACAATTGCTAAATTTAATACGTTTAAAAGTGAAATTCCAAATTATACGTCAACTGATTAAATGACTTAAGTTTTAATTGACTTTTAAATGGTTGGGTCTCGTTGGACCTTTTCATGGAAATGCCCATATTTGCATGGACGGGGGGATGGGGGTTTGGGGTGTTAGAGGTTAATAGCTACTGGGGATACTTGGATAAAGGATACGAATAAGAGGGTGGAAGGGGGACTCACCGTCATCCCGCTCATCATCGCTGAGCGGCTGCCGCGGCGCAAAGAACAGGTCAGGCAAAAATTGTCGTATGATCTGCTTGATCTTCTGCTTCTCCTGCTTTTGTATACCCGTCTGCCGCTTGACATGATGGATCAACAGATTCGCGGCATCATCCAGTATGGTCTTGTCTTTGTAGGGCAGCACAAGATGGGGTCCAGCCTGCTCCATGGCATCATCCTCCTGATCGTGCCGCTCATCGTACAGCGTTTCGATCTCGTTGAACAGACTCTTGGAGCGCAGGGCCTTCATGTCGTTGGGCTTGAAGTTGATTGCCTGATGGTCCAGTGACTTGAGATAATACTTTTCGTTCTGCTCGCGCCACTGCTTGTTGAAGCCCTGCAAAAGCGGAGGTAACGAGCGGTTAAAGATTTATATTCGACCGCTGGACTACCTTTCGAGACATACCTTCTGTGCATCCCGCCATTCCTCCTCCTTGACTTTCAGCCGTTTCAGGATAATGGGCACGGCCACCGAGGGGTTCTTCTTCATGCCTTGGATTATCTCCCCCGACTTGTCGCCGTATATCCGATGGATGGCGCGCTGGTGTATCGTCTGCGATGTGCCGCCCAGAGTGTCATCCAAATGGAACTTGGCCAACTCCTCGCTGGACATGCGCGACATCTTCTTGTTGACACCCTCCAGCACCTGGATGGTGGCACTGTTCACCTCGATGACCAGATCTAGCTCGAATCGCTCGTCCTCCGTTCTGTGAATATTCCTTTTGTTTAGAAACACGTGCGCATTGGTTAATTCAAATAAACGAAAGCCAAAGAAACAGAAACAGAAACAAGAGAGGATCCAAGAAAAAACCAAAACAGAAGAGTCTCTCCGACACCACGAATTAGGTCCCAAAAAAGGACAGTTAAAGAAGGAAGGAAAGGAAAAACCAAAGCACCAAAGCCCCATAGCCCATAGCCCCACCAGTGAGGATTATTTTGGGACTTATTTTACAGTGTGGCAGGACTGAAGGGAGAAGAGGAGGAGGAGAGTCCTTTCTTACCTGTAAATTGTCTCTTCGAACTGCGTTTTGCGCGACGTGACAAATGTGGAATCCTCACTGGCCCACGTGGGAAAGGATACCCACTTGTCGTTGAGCACCTCACGACAAAGGGCCGTACGTCCGCTGCACTTTTTCGGCACCGACGACTGCGGCAGGGCACAGTAGGAGGCGCCCAGTCGCTTGCACGCCGACAGATCCACATCTTGAACATATTCGGCGGCAGTGGGATGATTGCCGCTCCGTTCGCGGTCCCGATCATGGGAGCTGCTGTTGCTGCTGCCGCCCTGTCGTTGTGTGGCCGCCAGGGGCATGCCATCGATAAGTCCTGCGCCTCCTGCTCCTCCCACCTGGCCCTGGCCCTGACCCTGACCCGAACCAATGGGCGGGCCCAGAAAGTCGGAGAACCAGCGTAGAAGATCGGGAAACTTCATCAGGAAGGGTGAGACGAGTCCCAGGAGTTCCGCTTTGGACACAATTTCCTGATTGAATAGCGTCAGACATCGCAGGAAATTGTCATACACCTCGGGACTGCGCAGTGCCTTGCGCACCTTATCGAAAAAGGCCGCATCCGAGATGGTGCACTTGCTGGATGCCTCCGAGAAGCTGACATCCCTGCAAAAGGTCTTGGATCGCTTGGCCGGCGGCGGTCCGCCTGCTCCGCCGCTCCCATACAGGCCACCGTCCTCGCCGCCCTGCCGTCTGGCGGCTGCTGCTGTTGCTGCAGAGTTATTCGGACCCGCATGGTGGATAGCGGTCAAGACAGCGGTCGCACCATAGTTGATTCCCGGCGAGCTGCGGTCTAGGGAATTGTCCGAAAGGTGCGGCAAGGATCCAATCACCGAGGAGAGGCCATAGCTGGGCGACTTCTTGGCATTGTGGCCATGCGACAAGTTCTGGTTCTGCGAGTGTCCTCCCACGAACTTCTGTACATGATGATTGTTGCGATGCTCCTTCTCAAAGGCCACCATGACGCTGCCGCCGGCTCCGACTCGTATATTGGGCGCTCCGGGAGTCCCCGCCAAATGATGATGGGGCACGCCGGCTCCCCGATGGTGCGACTGGTGCTGTTGCAGGCTGGCTGGGGACACACCATGATATTCCTTCTCAAAGAGGACGTCATTCCGTTGCGAAGCAATGACATGGTTCTGCTGCTGCTGCTGATTGTTGTTGTAAGTCTTGATGCTGACGCTAGTGTTAACCGCTGATAGATTGCCAATGGCCGCCGCATGGGCGCTACTGTCGAGCGTCTGCGGGAGCGTGCCCCCACCACTTAGATGGAGGGGTGAGCCAATGCTGTGAGCTGGCGAGGCACTCGACATGGTAATGTGCGCCCCGCCACTCAGGGTGGCCGTGGTACGCTGCTGTTGCTGCTGCTTGCTGTGATCATTGCAGTGCACCGACGAGGCCTTGGCCATGTACTGGCCCCCACCCGACGACTGATGATTGGTGGCATCGGGCAGGAATTGTCCAAATTCTCGCAACAGATCCTCATCCTGGCCAAAGAGCTTGGCCACCTGTGTGTAGACCTCCTGTTCGGTGAGCATTTTGCCCTGATTCAAGCTCCCCTCCTTCATGACCTTCTGCTCCTTCTGATACGCATGGAGAATCTCCAGGAATTTCTTGTACTTGGCCGGCTGGTTTTGGAAACGATTCTAAACGGGATGAAAATACACAGATTAGCAAACGATTTCGACTATTCTCATGGTCTGTTCTCTCTCACCTTTATCTTATTTACATAGGTTATGGCGTGATTGAACTCTACGGGCTGATTCTGCTGCCCGGTTTCGCCCAAGAGGATCGACTGATGCGCCTGCTGTATGTGATGCAGATTGTGCTGCTGGGCACCCGCTCCTCCACCAGCGCCTGCTCCTGCTCCTGCACCACCGTGGGGACTTAGTTCACTCAAGGAATTCGGAGTGGGCGGACCACCGCCCACAACAATACTGCTGGCTGCTGCAGGAGCCGCCGCACCCACCACCTGACCGGTTGGTGTGATTGTGGCCCGCTCTCGATCCCGCGAGTAATTCTGCGGCATGTTGTGCGCCGACACGGAGATACCCCCCGGCGGCTGACCTCCTCCAGGCACGGCCACAACGGCTGGCGCCGGCGAGCTGGTCACGCTCACATGGACATGCCCCGGGGACTGAGACTGCGGTGGCGTGGCCTGCTGCAGGGCATGAATCGTTGTCTGGGTGAGCGATGCACCGCCATGGGTCATCAGATTGACAGCGCCTGCCGATTGGATTTGTGCAACGGCTGCCGCAGCGGCAGCTCCACTTCCTCCTCCTACTCCGGCGGCAGTCAAGGTGGTCTTCAAGTTATGTCCGGCACTGACCAAGGGGCTGCCGGCTATCATATGCACAGTCCCAGTGCTGGTGGGTGCGCCGGGGGGCGAGGGCATTGATACCACCGGCACCGAGCAGCCGAGGGCGTCGGAATGGATCTCAATCTTGTAGCCAGGCGGCAGGAACATATTGAAGCCATAGATCAGCTCCGTGTGCCCCTTGAAGAGCGTCGAGACGCGCTCAATCACCCCCGGGGTGTCGATGCAGTGCGACTTGAACTCCTTCATGATGTCGAGGAAGTTGTTGTAAATCTGCGGCTGGTCCGCATACTGGTACTTCACCTGATCCAGATAGCTGAGGGCATCCTCCACCTTCAGTCGTGGCGTGGCATTTCCGCCACCAGACCCCTGTCCCTGCGGTGGGGTACTGCTTCCTCCCGCCGCCACAGCAGCAGCAGCAACAGCAGCAGCCGGTGGTGTCTGGGCCGTCTGGGGCAGACTGCCAGGCGTCTGTTGTTGCTGCGCCATCGATGTGAGATTGCTGACGGCACTGGCCGCGGTCTGTGTGCCGCTTATTGTACGCTGTCGTATGGTGCTGCTTGCCGTCTGCGAGCTGCTCGAGACTGTCTGGGCGATGGATGGGTTAGCGGATCCTCCTACCATTCCTCCTCCTGTCACATGAATCTGCACGGTATTGCCACCGTCCACCGTTGTGCTCCCCTTGAGAGTTCCTCCAGCCTGAATGGAGGCCACGCTGTAAGCTGCAAGGGAAAGGAATGATTTCAGTAATGTCTAGAAATGTACAAAAATCACAGAAATACTCACATGTGGTATACTGCAGTGTTTGTGTGCCCGCGCTGCCGGTGGATACAACCACTCCTCCTCCTGCAGCACCAGTTCCTCCAACTGTTCCCACTCCCACTCCTACAGTGGCCACCTGGGCTCCTGCTGCTCCTGTGCTCGTGCTGGTGCTGATGCTGCCGCTGGTGGTGCTGTCAACAATTGAGCTCGTTGTTTTCAGATTTGTTGCCGTCGGCGTGGTGGACGGCAGATAGGCTATGGTCTGGGCACCGCCATGCTGTGGGGTGAGGATGCGATGGTGTATGGAACTGATGCCGCTAATGGTGGCACTGTGCGCACTTGGTACCACAGTGCCGATTGTTACGCCTGTGTTTACGCCCACGGCGGCGGAGCCACCGCCGCTGACACTGACGCCGGAAGTGGGACCCACGCCAACGCCAACGCCAGTAACTCCAACTCCGACACCGACAACGCCCGGAGCTGGTGGGCCGGGACGTGTCCCGAACTGCACCTCGTCGACACGGGTGCGTTTCATCATCTTGTCGTTTCTTGTCTGTCTGTTTGCTTGTCCTTCTGGGCGGCTCTTCCCCTTTGACGCCGTTTTGGTGGTCCGGTCCGGTCCCTGGCTAAGCACAGGGATGCTGGATACTGCTGGGATATTGGGTGGTGTTCCCTCTCTCGCCCTCTCGCCGCTCTCTATGAGCGTATATAGTACGCAACAAACGGTCGTGGTCGCAACTGCTTTGACTGCGGCTCTTGATCTTGAACTGCTCGTAAGTGCAACATATGTTGTCTATGCATTTGGTCGCAAGCTAGCGGCAAATGCCCTGAGGTTCTGTAATCGAGAGATTGACAACGACGGCGACGGCAACGACGACGACGATGCTGATGCTGCGGCTGCTACTACTCCAGTGTTTCTCTTTGCTTTTGCCACGTCGTGCGTGGTCTCTCCAGCTCTGCTGCTATTTGTATCTTAAGGTACGCCAGCTGCAAGCAATACGAATGGAATCAATTGTTAAATTAATTTGTTAGCGGAAGAAATATGCCAATAAGAAATCCCCAATTTCACATTTTCCCATTTCAACGAAATATTTTCGAACAAACATTTTTTAGTTTGCGAACAGCACGAAATTCTTTTGCCATATCGCAAAAAAACCACACTTTACTCGTAGAACATTTGTTCCTTTGTATTGGGTTCCGTGTTTGATAGAGAGAGCTCACCGCTGCCGCCCCGAGAGGGAGGGGGCAATAACAATACGAGTATATAGAAGGAGAGTTGCCAACGCTCTCTTCTTGGGCATATATGTACATGTACACACACAAGCATATACTATACATACGTGCAACCGGAATTGGGCGCGCGCTTTGTTATTGGTAATAGCGGGTACAGTAAAGACTTCCTAAGCAAGCTTTTCATTTCATACACATTTTGAAGTGCTTGTGTTGGCGCATGGAAGGTGCCAAATGTCCCATGCACGACCTCAGCTTGCATAGAATCCACTAGGGAAAAACACACACACTCTCTCAGACAGAGCATATCTATATATGTATATGTACATTCCATGGGGGAGGGGAGGGAGCGGGGCTTGCTGGTATACATTCTGTATCTACTACAGCTTACAAGAGCCAGGCAAAGGCAAAGGCTGCAGCAATCCTCAAATGCAAAGGTGGTGGCGGCGGAGCTCGCTGCAGCCATATTAGCGTGTGAGAGAGAGAGGGAGAGAGGTAAAGAGAGCGACCGTCAGCAGGAGAGAGGAGAGCGCAAATTTGTTGTTGAGGCGCAGTAGATGGCAGATTTTTTCAAAAGGTATTTTTCACCCGTTTGGGGCCAGCAACAACCCGTCACTCACTCACTCACACACACACACACACAGCACACACATCAAGTATTTGGCGGGCATTCGAGAGAGAGAGAGAGCAAAGTTGCGCGGCGCACAGCAGTGAGAATGGAACTTCAAAGAGAGTGGTTCAGTGTAAATATAACTTGAATGAAAGTGTATTTGTGCGCGGGCTTCTGCTGGCGGGAGTCAAATCGAAACCGCCTTGACTTGAAGATCATCATATGCCACCAGCACACCACCTCCGCTGTGCATCTTGATTGGGCCACCCCATCACCCACCCACCCAATGCGAACCCCCAGTTGGTTGCCTCAGCGTTTGTAAACAAATATTGAAACCCTGTACAGCCGCACAAAAGCTCCGAAGCTTCCCTCTCTCTCACAAGTCCTTTAGATATTAGCACGGAGAAAAAAGCCAGTTGGTTTGTATGCGTTTCCTCCTTTCGTCCTATATCTTAAACTCTCTCAATTACCGTGTGGCACTTTTTGTTATTGTATTTTTTGGATCCGCCATCATCGGCATTGCCAGTGCATACCAAACATACATACACATGTCATGTACGTATGTATGTGCTGCGTGTGCCTCTGAGCGCGCATAGTGGAAGAGCTCTGGGCTCCAACGCAAAATTGGGGCGTTCATGGCAGCTGAATGTGTTTGTGTGTGTGTGCGACTGTGTTGCTGTGTGCTTGGGGGAGACATGTGGGCAAAATTTTCCCTCCATTTTTTTTTGTTCTCGTTCTGCTGCTCTATTACGTGCACACGAACATTATCTTATCTGTTTTGTTAAGTGTATACATAGCACAGAATACGCAGCACAAAGTAGACGGGCAAGAAATATGCAAAAATTGTTAATCACTTATTTTCTTTGCACTGTCTGGCATCACAACAATCTCTAAATCTTGATTCATTTTCTCTTATTTATCGGACAGGGGAGTGGAGACACCGTTATTAGTAGTTTTTAATGCACGAATTAATATTTTATTTAGATTTTGTGTTACTTTCTCACTTACACACACACACACACACGCACACACTCAACACAGACGCATTACCGCTGCGCTATTAATAAGTTTCGCAAATAAAACATATGGATGTAGAGAGAAATATGTACAAAATAGCTAAGGCATATACTATACTACTCGTACTATAGTCATAGAAGAAAGCTGTGTAAAATTGAAAGAGCCGAAACGAAATGAGAAAACGAACCAAGAACAACAAAAAAGAACAAGAAAAGGCAGACGGACTGGTGTGAAGAGGAAGAGCACAAGATGTGAATAAGAAGGAGAGGCTGAAGCAAAAAATGATGCTCTCATTGTGTGTGGTGGCGGCGCTCCGTGGAGCTCCGTGGGCCGGGGCTGGGGCCAGCCAGCCAGCGCCAGCGGGTTATATTATTCAGTGTTGGGAGCCATTTAAATGTACGAGCACACACACACTACATGCGAATGGCGCATCAAAGCAAAAGTCAAGATAAGCGCACGAACTGAGAGGGAACGAATCAACGAACGAAAATAAAACGACACTACGTTGAAAAAATACAGTCAGTTCATAAGCAAGCCAAAAGCAATGGTTAAAACTTGTGTATGTGTTGTGTCTGTGTGACGCTCTCCTCCGCCCATGTGTGTGTGTGTGCATGTGAATTGCTGTGCGTGAGTGTGAGCAGCAGCACAAACAACAACCACGTCGCAGTCGTCGACGACTTTTTTTTCTGTGCGCTTTATATATGTATTCGGTTTCTCTATCCCACTGAGCGTGTGTGTGTGTATATAAACCAATTGAAATTGACCTAACCTAAAAATGTTGTATTTTTCACAAGTTTTAGCTGCTCGTTTGCCACTACCAAAATTTGTTTGATTTCACCAAGTGCACTTGAAGGATATTTCATATTCATGATTTTGCGGACCGCCCCACCTCCCCCGCGCCTCTTTCAACTTACATCAGCAACGGCTGGGCTTCTCATTTGCTTCGGCTGTGTATATACTCGAAAGATGTATATATGCGTGTGTGTGTGCCTTTATATTTACTATAAACTGCCATTTGGTTGGGCTTGTTATTGGAAACTTTCACGTTTTACGCTGTATTTTGCACTTGCAACTATTTCCCACACTTTTTACCAATTTTCACCTTTTTCTTTCGCCAAAATATAGTTTTTCTGTATAATCGAGACTTGAAATATCGCTGGGGCCGTTTTTATTCAATTTTTTTTTGTTACAACGGATTCTTTTTTGTTTTACCGCGTTTGTACTATTCTGTTTCGTTTAAATAATTTTTTCTCTGTGAGTTTTTACAGATATTCACACAGTTTAAGCGAGGAAACGTTTTTCGTACATCTTAACGCCGCCGCAAACATTTTCGATTGAACGGCCAGCAGTTCGTCGGTTTGCCTGCTGCTTGCGACGGGCAGAGAGAGAGATAGAGAGAGGTGGCCTATGTATGCGTGTCTGTGCGTAAGTGTGTTGGTGCGAAGTAGCAACAAAAGAGCGCGAGAGAACATCAAGTCGCAACAGAGAGACAGAGCTCCAGAGCGGAATAGAGGGAGTGTAAATGCGCGCGCGCAGTGTTGCTTTGGAATTCATTTGCCGTCCCGTCGCTTCTGTTGCTGCCTATGAACATATCAAATAGGGTGGCAACGCAGCAAACCACGGACTCGGGCGCGCATTAAAAATGAGAAACATTGCTGTTGCTGCTGCTGCTGTTGCTTGAGATGTGAGAGGCAATAAAAAAGTACATAACAGATGCCCATGTACTTGGGACACACACATATTTGACCGCCTGGGTTCTAAACTGCAATCTCTTTCAGTGGAACCGTGTGCGAGTGGAAGGAAGTTTGCTCCATGCTCTTGCATGCTAATGGCCTCTGGGGTCTTCGGTCTACAGTCCAGCGATTGAGGCGAAATAAATTGAGGAAAGAAAAGATCGTCGTGAGCAGCAGCAAATGAGAAAAATGGCGCTTAGAATTTGGATAAGTAACAACTGCTCAGAGAGTCAAGTCGGATGACTGGGAAATTACGTAAGTGCAAAAAGCACCAACACAGTTACGGTGCGAAAGAGCCGGCACGAGAGCTTGCAAAACAAGTCGGATACAGGGTGTCCGCATTGGCAACGTGACGCGAGCAACAATGCCATGGCAACATTACCAGGCGATACCCTGTTTTGGGTCGAGAAGAGCGAGAAAAAGAGCGAAACCCATACACTTAATAATGTGTGCTGTATACAAGCGGCGGCGGTGGCGACGTCGGCGTCGATACTCTTGCAGTACATAATGAAATCGACAAAACTGAAAATCAGAAACCAAACGGACTACAGAACAGGCTACAACTCTGCCACGGTTACACTTTGCGGCGGCAGTGGCGGCGGCACATATACACCTACTACAATCCACAACCTCCACCACCTCGCTCACGCACACAGGCACTCACAAAACGCACACTCTCGTACTCGTGGCCGTGTGGCTTGTGTGTGTGTGTGTTGTGTGTAACGTAGAAAGGCAGCAAAGTGCATCTCACCATGACAATGGCGGTAGAGCCGCAGCGGAACCGTCGTCGATGGCCACCAGAGCATACTCTTCCCGTCGCCAAACCCAAAAAACACATGTTGGAATCTCAAATTGTTTCTGGAAGAAGCAGGCAAAAATGAAATCTGTACACGCGAAAAATCTGGCGTGGGGTGGTGGAAATGGAAACCTTGCAATTATCGATTATTTCGCTCATTGCGCAATGCAGACCGGACGGACCCACAAGAGAGAGAGAGAGAGTTTAAGGGAGCGCTCTCCGCTCTCTATGGCACCTTAGCACCTGATATGCGGGAACGCACAGCTACTGTCGATGGCTAATGCAAATCAAGTGCATCCAAAACTTGGAGCAGCAACACGAAGCTCCTCTCGTCAGTAGACTGAAAGTTCAAAGTTCACTTGCAGCTTGTGCAGCGCATGTCTAGGCCCAAGCCTGCAGTCTCCCCCCTCTGATGATTGCAGTTCAACATCCCTTGGAGCAAAAGGGACAACCACACCTCTGTGTGCCACCCACGCGCTAGATTGTGATTGCGGTTCCAGTGCTGCGGGAAGGTTTGTTTGCCTTTCCAGGTATTATTGATGTTCCCGACATACGTATGTAGTACATATATGCCGAAACATCAGTCTGATGCCAGGTGGTTCCGTGCTTTCTAATTACCCGTGTGCTAATTTTAGGCCTTCGATGGAGTATGGCCACATGCCGACGACCAGGCCGAAGCCCCTCGGCGAAACAGTACCAGAAGACACGACGCAGTCATTAAATGCTCCACCAACAACAACAGGCAGAGCTGACCACAACGGGCGCACATTTTATCAGGCGAAAAGATATACACGTGAATGCATATGATATGTAATAGGTGGCCCCACAGTTTCTAATTTCATGTGTGGTCAGCCAATTACCAAATATTTTCAGTTTGTCACTTGAGCAAGCTATCTGCTTGGATGCCAAAAACACCATTAAAACAAAAGAAGGGAGCTGATGATTAGACGTAAATTAACAAAGACAGCTTTAAAAAGATGCAGACAACAATAAATTAAAACAGTCTTAGTGGAAGATACTACTGCTACTGCTACTACTATTTGTTTTAAAAATGTAACCATGACAATATTGAGCACCACCGAACCGTAACCGAAAATGTAAGAAATTGTTGAACGACTAATACATGTACTCGTGGAATGAGTCTCCAACATCAAGTTCAAGACTTGTTCGATGGCCTCTGTTAAATTGCAAGCAATCGTCTGCGCGGCAAGTGCTTCTCGCTCCAAGCTGAGAGGGCAGAGATCGCGACGAGACCACCAATCTAGGCCCAGAGACCCAGGCATCTAAAACAAATACTGAGAAATGAAGTGTGTGTTTGCTCGTGTGAGTGCTGTGCGCGGTGGAGAGTTCAAAAATGAAGTGCGCCGACTGGGAACTTGTTTTTCAAGTTTCCAAACAGCCGAAAGCCCAAACCAGACTCGGACCCAGTCGAAACTTGACGCGCTTCATAAAGAAAATTGGGGGAAAACGTCTTGTGATGGCCGCAAAGAAAGCACAAAAGAATGCATTTATACGAGTGTGTGGCTGTGTGTATCTCTCTCTCAATCAACAGAGCAGTAAGCTTGATTTCAAAGAATTATTTAATTAGAATTTACACAAAATCCCCGACCAACCGAAGGCTAAGCACAGTGTGGATCACCTTGTAGCCAGACACACACACACACAGATGCACGAATATATGTAGCTGGGAGAAGCTGCCAACTTGTTTTTATATTCTTATTAAACTTTTGGCTATTAATTTTTGATTATGTTGACAGGTTGATATCAGGAGGCATCATATAAATATAGTTATGTTAAATAACATTTTTAACTAGTTGGCAGTCCTAGTTTAGGTGCTACAATAACAAAAGTTGAGCGCGGTAAACGCTCTGCCTCTGTGTGTGCGCCTATGTCTGCTGCCTATATTCAACATCTTCCTTCCCTTTTTATTTGTATTTACTGAATGGCATTGTTTCTTTTTAATTTTATTAAATCAAAGACAATTAAAAATGACTACACACACATACACACGTGCCAGCAGATTGCGGAACTTTAATTTACCTACACATACAGACGTTTCACGAAACGAACAAAAAAACAAGCCGATAAGAAATATTTCCACAATGCACACAGCACTGCCTCAGCATTATTAACAATTGTAACTGTTATTTGCTCGGTTCATCAGCAATTTATCGGTAAATCTTGTCATTGATAAAGGAAATTCCACTTTCTAACCTCAAAACAAAGAACCTGCTGGGAGTGGGGTAGACAAAATGTTGTATGCTCCATTCACATCCCTCAGAAAGGCCTACTACAGCGAATGTATTATTTTTAAATATTTAATGCCCACTGGAGGTGCCGTTTGCCGCCTATCGTAATCAGTTGGGGCGAATTGAGGTTAGGTATGAGCTTCTGGCACACACAAACACATGCAGAACACACACGCACACAAGGGCGCGCATTTTTATATTTTTAGTTTACATACCTGAATAGTTTTAAGGCTGATTTTAACACAGGTTGAGGTTCTTTTGTTTGTTTCACTCTTTTGCAATCAGCCAACAGATGGGGCTCATAGTAGATTTACAGCTTTTATCAACTATTACTTTCAGCTGATGGCCCTGAGGGTAGGGCAGGAGGTAGGGTAGGGGAAAAGAAGCGCGTGAGCTTGCTGCTTCTTCACATTTGCAACAAAGATACACATGCATGTACACTCGCCACAAGCACCCACACCCCTCACAAAAATGCACTCCGAATCGATTTTATGCTGCCCCAAAAGAGCCAAGACTCTCCTCCTTCTTTATTGTATGCAACGCACATAAACTACACCACACTCGTGCTTCAGTTTTTTGTAATTGGTTTTTCATAAACTCACGTCTACCACATATGCATATGTATGTATGTAATCATGTATGGTTTGCGGCCCATGTGTCCAGATTTTACATTTGCCGAGAGGATATCTTTTCGCGCGCTGTGTATACCTTGAGTGCGAATTTTTTATGTTACTTTTCGATTTAATTATTTTGTCAACAACAACACAAGTACAGTGTATTGATACAGTATGCTAGGCAGTGTGACCGCGGATTTGTCCATAGAATGTACGGTCTGGTGTTCAGAAATATACCGTAAATATACCGGCGAACTATTTGTATTCGAATTCCATCATATTCCTCGTTTTTGATATTCGGTTGAGTATTACTAGCTAGCTAGGATCCTTAGCTCTGAATTCATAATTTTATCCGATTGGCGAATCACTTTCCTACAAGACTGGTTAAATTTAAGTTATAATCTCGATTCAATTGTTTGTACAGTAAGGTTAAAAGTCAACAACAATTTCCATTTTTGTACATGGTAAGTACACCATAACTACGAATTTACTACATATTAACTACATTTCATGTTAGCTATGGCTGTCAATAACATTTCTACACAATTTCTACATTGGTGGGTGGGCTCATAGCGCGTCTGAAAATATACTAAAAAATACTATGAAAAGTAAAAATGTTAGGCATTTTAGGGTGCTGCCAGACCGATGTTCAATTTTCCCGCTCAATACTATCGAAGGTGGGCTAATTTTTCAACCATCGATAGTGTCGATTTTTCCCCAGCATTACAGTATGCCCGTAGCCTGTGGCTTATTGGTCAAATCTTAATTCAAAAGAAAGATCCCGAAAAATCATGTACGCGCTCGAGTAATACCAATTGAATTTTGTATTTTTTGTGTTGTGCTTACAATAAATTTATTTTAAATAGCTCTGATCTATATTTATTAATCTATTATTGAGTTGTTGCAGCCCTGAAGGAATGCCAACTTATCTTTTGCCTGAAAATCCATATTTAAGACAAGTTGGCGGGGCCACGCCAATGTTATTGAATATTTGTTGTTTGTGATTGTTAATTTCAACAATTTAAACTTTATTCATTGCAATTGCCTAGCTAACGACAATTCAAGTAAACTGCGACTAGCTAAACAGTATCGTGCCCCGCCTAAAAACAAAATAGCGGATCGTGTGAGAGCGAGAGAGAAAAACGGTTTTTGTGGCGCTCTTTCGCTCTCTCTCTCTCTGTGGCCCCAACTGGGGCCCCCACTCATTCTCGTCGCCGTTTGGAGCCAAATGAATCTGTCGACTACTGCCGCTCTGTGAGTCCCGTTCCGTCTGCAGCAGCGTCAAGTTTGAAAGATTCGTTCGTCGTACAACTCGCCTACGTCTACGTGCCATTTTTTTTTTTTGAAAAATCTGCATAAATTTGACCGCGTCTGAAACTGCATAAAAATAGCAGAAGCCAGCGCGAAAAACAGCGAGGCGAAAATAAATACATATTTCGGTTTAACAAGTGTGTGGCGCGCGATTGGCTCGTCGTTGGGTGTTCACTGTGCATTTAAAGTTATCATATTTACGTGTGTGGCCGCTGGTGTGCCAGGCCAGTGCATATAAATATATCTAAAATCCATTTAATTATAAATTAAAAACCCCATCAACTCAACCACACTGAATGTCCGAGAATAAAGGCATCATGCTGGCCAAATCTGTTCAAAAACACGCTGGACGTGCCAAGGAGAAGGTGAGTGCAAAGAGATTGCCCTTTGAGGGCAGCTCCCAGCTTCAGTTGCAGGTTCAGGTGCAGTTGCAGTTGCAGGTGGCATACGGCGCAGCAACGCCCACGCATGGTGGAAGGTTCCTTTCACAGTGAACTGCTGCTCCCACCCCCCGCGTGTAATCCTCGTGACATATGCTTCGTTCCAGCCACAGCCAAAGCCAAAGCCAAAGCCATGTCCCTGCCCCAGTTTCTAGCTGGGTCACCAACACTCACACACACACACACAGGCACAAGCATGGGGCAGGGCTTCTCCATCGATTTCCAGTCATTCTATTTAGATCTCTGCCAAAAGAAATTAGGAAAACACCTCTCCAAAAGCGGTAATCCCTTCTAATACACGTAGTGCTGGGACCTGCTTTCACTGTAGCTGGGAGACACCTGTCGTGGGACCCAATCCAATCCGTTTAATATCCGATTCCAGTTCCCTGATGATGTTCATCTTAAGTACTCCCTTTCAATACAATCCAATCCCATCCCATTCCATCCAATCGAATCCATTCATGAGATGCGATGCGATGCGATTGTTGCGCTGTTACTTTACTGCCTCTGGACTGGACTCTGTTTCATCTTAACCGCAGATGCGTACAAGTGAAAGTTTTTGTAGTTTTTGTTATTATTATTTTCGTTTCGTGGAGGTTGGGTTGTGTTCGGTTCGGTTCGTTCGATCCAGCGAAATGTCAATAAAAAGTAGAGGAAAAACAGTGGAGACAGAGGAGCCCAAACAATGTGTAAAAGCTGACCCACTCGATGGGTTTTTGCCAAACAAGTTTACGAGTAGAGTAGATGCCAGCGCATTCCACAGTTCCACAGCGGCAGCCAGAGTCCAGAGAGGTTTGGGTTTGGGTTTGGGTTTAAGTTCGTGTTCGGGTTTGGGTTTGTGGTCTGGGGTTTGGGGTTTGGGGTTTGGGGTCTGAAAAATGTTGTAATCTAGCGCTGAGAAATGCTGCTCTGCTCTACGGATGTGTCTGTGCGAGAGCTGGCATTTAGAGTGGATGGATCTTCAAAGTTCGTTGATATTTCCTCTGCTTCTTCTGTCTTCTGTCCGCACTTTCTGTGTGCTCTTTTTTCTTTGGGATGCGATCTGCTGCTGCGGCGATGGATGGCTCGTGTTGGTCATTAAACTTGGAACCGAAACATTCCCCAGCTAAATGTCATCTTGAGAATAGAGATATTTTTAAAGTAACCGATTTAGATTTCTCCCTCCCTCTCTCTCTCTCTCTCTCTCTCTCTCCTTTTTAAATTGATGGTAATCGAATAAATTCACTTGATTCTCTGTGCTGCAGCAGGCGTACCGTACCATTTCTTTTTAGTAAAATTTCATAATTTACGCTCAAATGGGAAATTATTTTTAAAACAAATATCTCGTTCTCTGGGCCGCCGCTGCTCTATTATTTCGCATGGTGTTGTGCTCAATTTTCAGAAAATTTTATGTGATTTTTCACATCGAGATGAGCACGAAAATTGTTTCAGAGAAAACTTGTCAAGCACAGACACACACACACACACTTAAAAATGGCGATGCCTAGATAGATTTTTATGTGAGGTGCGTTTGGATGCCATGCCCCAACAACTGTTGGCTTTTCCCCGGCACCAGCACCGTCACCGTCACCGTCACCATCACCATCACCATCCCAGACGCGTGAAAATGTCGCTTTTCCTGGCAGTCAATCTTTAAATAGACGCCGCACTCTTTTCCTGTGTGTATGCCTGTGTCTGTGTGGGGTGTGTTTTGGCTTTTGTTTTATAACTCTATGCATACTTTTCTTTAGTTTTTCTATTTTGCAAAAAGACAAATGAAACAACACAACATTTCGCCCGCACTGCTCTAGCTTTAGCAATAGCTCGCCTCGCTCTTTGGCTATTTTTAAGCGGCACCGCACGGAACAGCTGCCAAAAATTGCTCTTTCGTACTCAGTTTCCCATCCCCGTTCTTTAGCATTTGAATCTCTAGCCGAATCTCTAGTCTCTCCGATTGACATTTTATTGGCATCTTCGATCCGTTCCGTACGTTCCGATCGCATGCAGAAACTCAAACTTGCCTCTTGCTTGTTGAACTTCTTGTTGCATTCCACACTAAATGTCATTTGTTTCGCCTGCTTTATTTATACACATCTCATTTCAATGCGAATTTCGTTGTTAACTTGCAATTAGTGGAATTCTTGCAGATAAATATAGAATTTGGGCGAGGAAAAATTTGAAACATTTTAGTTAAATATCGTTATGAATTGTAAAATATCCGTTAGATTATCGGCATTTTGGGTTTGCAGCTGTCAAGCAGTTCTATACGCAAGCAGTGAATAAATCCTGCAAGCAGTTGAAGAGAGGACAAGCGGTACAAATGTACAAAATGTTGGACCAAAGATATTCTTAAACTATTTAATATCGTTATATTTTATTTTAGTTGTGAGAATCCTGCAAGCAATATTCCTGTCTGTTCTATGAGACAGGCTGATTCTTTGCAGATGCTGACCTACATATACATATGTACATATATGTATGTATACGAGTCTAGTGTGTTAAGCAGTGCATTTATTCCGAAAGATAGAAAGGCTTGTGTCATCAGTGTGAATAAATTTGCATGCATAAAGCAGTACATAAATCCTATAAGCAGTATAATTTTCCTCTATATGTATTATAATGCATTTGGAACTCTGTTTTTGTTCATTCCGAGTAATTATGGTATTTTAAAACCCCCCCGCCAACCAATAATACGTCTGCGTAATTCTAAACCGCAAAGATTCTCAGAAAAATAATAAAAATTGGCAATACGTGGAAATACTCGTATTTTGCGGCAGACTTCAAGAGGAAAATGCAACAAAAAAAGGGGAAAAAATCACACACCTGACACTGCACTTTGAGCCTGCGAAGAGAAGCTCTAAAGTTTCAGATAAACGATTTGGGAGCTCGGGGCTGGGGCTGGTGTTGGGGCGCGAATAATTATCAGTGCGGTCTACGCCCCGATACTGAGCCACTCCGAAAAGAGGGGCGTACAACACACTGAGATCGCTTACTAAGCTTTATTCAATCGAGCAGAGAGCAGACGACCCAATGCAAGCGGCACAAAGGCACAGATACAGATGCAGATGCAGATACAGATACAGCTAGAGATACGTATAGTAATAATGCGATTGCGAAATTAATTCAAAGCTTATTACAAACATAAAAAAGTGTTCAATTATTGAAATTACCAAGAGCCAGACAGTCTATGAAAGTGAAGAGCGAAGCATTATGTCTTTTATGTCACTTTCGATTGTATAACAATTGGAATTACTTCACTTTAGCTCGAGACATTGCTTCGTTAATGCACAATTGTGCAGAGAGGGAGAGAGAGCGAAGAGAGTGGACGACACTCCATTGGGTGTGAAGTTCAAGTGTTTGTCTGTAGAACGAACCCCGGCAGCGACCTCCTTGACCCTCTTTCACCTTTTGCAAGTTCTGATCTATTTTGGGTTTCCAGTTTGTTGTTTAACCCCAAACGGAGAAACAAAAGCAAACTTTTGGTAAATTTCTGTGTCAGTGTGTGCGTGTGAGGCGCGTGAAAATGCGCAAGGTCAATTATTCTGTCGATGTCGATGACTAGAGTCCACACGAACGCCCCAAAACCCCATACCGAAAGCACTGATACACCGATCCAGCAATGGAACGTATAGGTAATTTTTGTATCTTTTTATTAGCTCACTCACTCGACACATTCGCAGCACACTCGCGGGGCACACGATTTGCTAATCAGAATTCGAACAAAACATTCACACGGCAAATGAATGGGATTCACCTTGTGGAATCGGCCCAGTGGAGTGTAGGGTACTCCTCGGAAAGCCCATGCTTATGGATACTCGAGTAAATTTGTAAATCTATGAATTGCAAGTGTTTATGTTTACTATAGTCTTGTGGGGGGATATACATAACTTAAAGAAAGATGCCAGAGAATCGCCGCGATTTTCTAGCATCCCACATTTGGAGGGTTTCTTGGATTATTATGGATTATTGTGGATTATTATTCGATTCGGCTGATATGATATTCTGTGATGGTTATTCATGATTTCTGCTCCTCTGTGAACACGAATATGAGGCACGAGATACCTGTTCTCTGGGAGAACAGTGTTTGCATGCACCTGTTTCGGCTCTACTTGAGTGCATGAGACATGAGCAGCTCATCTCATCTCCAGCCGGGGTCCACAATGTGTCATGGTATCAGATTCGGTGCATTGTTTGCATGCGGAAGTGCGGCAGGGCGGGCAAAGAGAAAACTCGGCCAGAACAAAAGAAAAAAGTCCCAGTCCCGAACCTACATAGATCCGAAAACAGATCCCCAAACTGATGCAGAGGACTGCACACGCGATCTGTTGTTGCTCTACTTTGAACTGAAGCAAATATCCCCGCTCTCGGGGCATGGGAACAGCCTGTCCCCAGCCCCGTACCACACGAAAGTGTTGCCTTATTTTATTACCTTTTTTTAGCTGTTGTTTTAGGTGGATAGAAAACTGGTTTCGCGCTTAAACTGCGCTTCAGCTTACGCAATCAGCACTCGTTAATTATAATTTATACATATAATATTTAAATTTAGATACTCGCTGGAATGCAAATGCTAGGCACCTCCCTCCCTGGACACCTATGCCCTATCACCCCCATCACCAGCTAATTGAATCGCTGGAAAACTTTCTTTTAAACGGACTTCTCCAAAAACCAAAAGGGAGGCTTATGTTACGTAAAGATTGTTGCATTTTATCAGATAAATTAATCCGTTTTCATATACAACAAATAATTATACAGGGCGAGGGAACCAAAAGTGGTTCCAACGCGAATGAAGTAGCAAGAGTTTATGGAACAGTTTATGGATCGTATGAACACTGAGTACCAGCTTTTCTCTTCGTTAGAATTCGTTGATTTCTGCATCGTCTATTGTTGATATTATTACTATTAGATTAGAAGATGCCTGTAGTCTAAGCTCCCGCCAGTTATTGGGATCTCCTCCTCTATTGTGCAGGGGCATCCACAGGTGTCTCTCTCTACCAGATTTGGTTTTTTCGAGGGCATGCATCATCTTGGGCCACAAAAAGTGTATCTGCCGATTCGGTGGCAGAAGCTTCTTTTGGTTCTTTTCTCCTCTATTTGGTTCATTCTGATTTCACTGTGCGCCTGTTACGCTCCACTGGCTATTAGCATAGGAATTAGCATAGTTCAAAATTTGCATCGGATGCATGGGGGGGCCGCTCTGTGCCACCTGCAGCACATCTGCCAGCAGCCGAAAGGCGGGAGGGGGGAGGGAGGAGGGGGAGGGGGTGTACTCGAGTACTCGTGCAATTGTGCCGCTTGTTTGGCAACCTTCACGTTTTTTTGTGGCTCGATCTTTCTGCTGCTGTTATTGCCCAATCAGGGACAATTGTTGGATGCTGTTGGATGCCCCATACTGCACCGGTACAGTGCACTCCCCCCCGGCTCGTTAGCGTCGGGTGGCAGCGCCCGCTCCAAAGCCGCAAAGCAAACGCTTTCGCAGATGGTTTCCCTCCACTTATATCGAGGTTATGAGCAATTTTCCCCTAAGCTCTGCTCCGGCGACGCTTTATGCAATGCCCAGGGCGAGAGACAGAGGGGTGGAGGGCCAGGGCTGGGAGGGGGGGTTGGTGGGCTGGCAAGTAGTTAATTTCAATGAGATTTACACGCCACAAATGGGGGCCAGAGGCAAGAGCTATCTCTGTTTGACTTTTTCAATGTCAGTTGCATAATTTGTGCAACGCCGCGGCGCTCGCTCAAGTGGTTTCTGTGGTTACTGCGGCCATGTGGCACTTTACATCATAAATGCTGTGCAGTTTTCGGGATCGAATCTTTAATCTTTGTACGTCATTTCGGGGCAATTGATTGTGCATTAGGCGCAGCAATTCCCATGAAAATAGCACAGATCGAACCAATGGAAATGCAAACCATTGGGGTGGGCAGGAGAGTGGGTGGTGGAGAGGGGTAGACCAATCTATGCATGTTGAAAGAGCCACAGGATGGATGTTCCGAAGCCCCCCAAATCTATCCACCTATCCAGCGGCCCAGAGCGAAACAACAAACAAGAGTCATGCACACGACATGTGTTTTGTGTTTGAATTCTCGGGCATTCTCTTTTGCACTGTGTCCGCTTGTGCGTGTGGCAATAATCTTGTTTTTCGCAGGTGGCTTTTCCACGTCTTGGCTCGAATTCTGGTTCAGTGCGTAGCCAGGTGCAGTTTCCTCAGGTGCAATCCCTCAGTGGAATTCCAATTGGCTGCAAACCGTTTGGGGCATCGATCAACTGGAAAATCCCCGATGCTGTTCGTTTTGTAAATATATTTTTCTGTGATGCCGGCATGGATTTGTAATTAAAAGCAGTTCACTGACTCGCGCATACTCGTATTTTCCATTGCGAAATCGAGGAAAGATACAGATACAGAGATGGAGATGGAGATGGAGTGGCGGGGAGTGCTGTAAATATTGTCAATCTCCGGCGATGCGTGTCTGCCCTGTCGTGGTGGGGACGGGGATCTGGCGGGGCCGACAGAAAAAATAAAGCGAGTTTCCATGTTTCTACGATCCTAGGGCTAATTTTAGGCTGTGCCGACATGACGTATACGTTATATTTCAATTTGATTGCGGAAACCGTACTCATTCCCTTATCATTTAGATTTGCTTATTACGGTATAAGGAATTCATTCCGACTGATAAGCACTCCGTCCACATTCCGTCTTCGGTTCATGTTTTCCCTGTAATGGAACATACACACAGACACACACACACGTACATACATGTGTACCCCTCTCTCCCCGTCTTTCATTATCACAGCCCTCCGATTGGAGCGAGGGGGGGGGGGGGGGGGGGGGACAAGGGCCGTGTTATGCAATGGCCATTATCACTTCATGATTTGCCAAACGCTGCAAACGATAAGCTGCAAAAAGTGCCTAAAACCATTGGCCCCCCCATCACGTCCCCCAAATTGATGCTCGACTCGAGGCGCACCTGTGCGTCCTCCTGGAAAAGAGAGAGGCTCCGAAAACAAAGTACATGTCGTGCATCGGCACCCAAGCATTTGAGGAGTTTCCAGTGGTTTTCCACGCTGCTCTTGACCCATTTTCCATGGCCGAGCGGCTTTTTGTGACTGAGATTTGTTAACGATCTGTTTACTGATTGGCCAATGCGTGCGGTCTGGACATTATTTCATGCGATTCGTCACGTGCCATAAACTACAGTGCTTTCAGGGTTTCTACTCTGCTTTTTTTTTTGGCTATCTCTGGTCTGTGGCTTTCCATGCAAATCACGTGCCTGCTCTGGGTCTTCAATCTTTGTTGATTGATCTCAAACAAGTGGCAAACACTTGAATGAGTTCACTTTGCGCTTCAATGCTAAACGAGGGATACAGATACAGATACTATTGTAACTACGGGCAGCGTAGATACTCTGGCTAGTGCTAAGTATGAGCTCATGACTTGACCGCATTTACGAACATTTTCGACTTACGAGAACATTCTCAATAGCTTGTGATTGATTAGCATGGATATAATACAATGGCCCCACAGACTTTATATAACCCGAAAAAAGGCATAATGATCTGGCACAAACTCGAGGGTAGGACCGCAATCTTTTCGAGATAAAATGTACACATTTTTTGGCTGAACAATCATCTCTGCTGTAGAGTTTAGTTCTGAGCATCCCACAACTCTCTGGGGAATGATTTATTCTGTCTAGAACGTAGCCTTCTGTAGATAGCCTTTTGTTGATTCATTTACTTAATATCTATTTAGATACATACACCAGATACTAGATATATAGGCAGTGTATCTCCGTGATTTGAGCAAAAAACTAAACTTTGGAAGACGTGATCCGCTCAATGAGAAATTCCCCCGCCGAAGCGATGAATAAAATTCTCAAAATTACATAAGCAGATAATAAGCCACACAGATACTCTCGCACACCAAACACACAGGTACAATTCAGCAAAAAAGCGCTTAAAAACAATTCGCAACAACAATAAAAAACCCGTGTCGCCATGCAATAATCTCAAAAGCTGCTGAAACGACAACAATTGTTCGGCTCGGCTTCCGAGCAGAGCTAGAAAAGAGCATCTACGAGATACACAACTGGACGTAGACAGAGCCGCAGATACATGCATATACCTATAGGTTGCCAGATGCGTGCTCGACGGAAGTGATTTTGTTTTTCATCAGTAATATTTATATAAAGGAAAAGTAAAAATATATAAAGGAAAACCTGTCTCCTCGATGATTGCATCTGGCATCAGAGAGTTTGCATAATCGGATCTACAAGTGAATCCTGAAGGCACTCCACGTATCTCCTGGATTTGCCAGACTCTAGAGAGAACTTGGATCTGATCTGAAAGTATATTTCGATTATTCAGGGGGCCAATACTAATACAAATACTCTACTGCATTTGTTGGCCGTTTCCACTCGTATTCCGCTTGCGATTTCGAATTTGTTTTCTATTTATTCCAATGAATAACAAAGAAAGCAGACTAAATGTTTTGGCCTGGGCCTGGGCTTGGGTTGGGTTGGGTTTTCCATTCAGTGGCAGAGGCACTGCAGTGCCAAAACGAAAGTGCCAGCGGATGGGTTGGGTTGGGATGGGTATGAACCCGACGAATGCCATTCGAATTCCGTTTTCATGCACCAAGAAGTAGACATGGGCAATGGTGCTCCATTCGGGTTAAAAAGAATTCCATAAACTGGTTTCTTATCCTATTTTTGGGATTGATTTCTCTGCCCCACGACTGCGACTTTTGGCTAGAATCTAGCGAAATTTCGAATGCGCTAATTGCCAGCCCTCCTCACATGACGGCATACAGGCCTGCTGTAGGAAACATCTTAGATATACAATATGTACATCCTACAGATGCATGTGTGTGGGATAAATATTTGTTTTTCCACGGCTCCCGTCTTCGGTTTCTTCTACTTATGTAGTCTGTAGTCCGCTGCATGTTTGATACGAACTTTCTACAAACGAGTTTCACTTTCCACTCAAAGAAAGTAGCCGAAAAGGCAGGCCGCTAAATAGGCGAAGAAGAAGGCGCAGAAGGAGGAAGAGACTTGAAAAGAGATTATGCAAAAAGGGGCGCAGGGAGGGGGATAATGCATTAATATATCGCCTATCGATCTCTTATGCAATCGAGTCCCCAATCGAAATGGAATTCCAATTTCCAATTTCCATTTCAACTCCAGTTCAAAAGCGACTCTAAAAAGTCTCTTGAAATCATTATTAATGAAAATTAACATAACGATATGCGAGATCTGGAGATCTATGGCCTGTTGGTGTCTGCCGTTGGCCGTCGGCCGTCTGCTGTTTCTGTAGCCATTGTAGCTGTCACATGACACTTGACTGTAGGTGGGGTCTCTCTCCGGTGTCTCTCTCTGGGGTCTCTGCTGGGGTTTCTGTGGGTTCCGGAGTCTGTGGGCAAGGTGTAGAACCGGTTTGTGGCTCCAGAGCAATGATAATTTCTTGCTGTCATCATCATCGACTCAATGAGCACCGCTAAGAGCAAAACGGGGCAACAAGTTGGGGGACTACAAAATAATAATAATAATGCAAAGAAAAATGTACTTTTGTGGTAATAGGTTAGCCTGCACACAGATACAGATACAGAAACAAGCATGCACAGATACACAGATACAAAGGCATGTCATTAAACAAGACACTGGGAAGAGAGAAAGATAGAGAGAGACAGAGAGAGAGAGGCCACAGCTTGGCCCGGCCCGGCCCGGCCCGGACCCAACCGGACCGGCTAAAAAGTCTGTGCCCCTCTGACCGCCCTTCTATTCCCTCCCCTCCCCCTCTCAACAGTCTGTGTCATGGCACATTTCCACATTTCTCTGGCTCTCTCTCTCTCTGTCTTTCGCTAGATTTTAGCCGGCGGCGACGGCGGCGGCGGTGCCCATTATTCATGCCAATTTCTACAAGTTTTTCTCTTGTGTGATTCTTTTTTCTACTTTATTTTTCATTGTCTGTTGTATTTGTTCTTGGTTTAAGTGGACAATGTACAGAGATATAGTATGTGTACCCAAATACATATTTATAGGCGGATGTGTGCACCCTTTTGCTTGTTTCAAGCCCATTCCCATTCATTTCTGTAGCTTTGCAGCTTCCTGGGGAGGCAAGAGAATGGGAACTGTACAGGGAGAAAGGAAGGATGGATAGATTGAATAAAGAAAGACGGAGCAATGCAGGAGCAAAAGGATCCTTCATTCGATTCGGCAGAGTCATGGAAGAAATAACGAAAAGAAATAATCTAGAAATGCAATAAAAGAGCAGAGAATGTGAATGAATTGAGCGATGAATGAATGAATGAATGGAAGAAGGTACACACATATAACCGATTGAAAGCCCTAAGAAGTGAATAAATGATTAAGAGGTATTCCTCAGTTCGAGCTCTGGCATTGCGACTTGTTGCACGCCGTACGTTGCACATGAATTTGTGATTCTCTTGCAACTTGCTGTCTGCCAGCCACTGTCTGTGCTGTGTAGCATTCTTGGCAAAACTGGGCCAACGTCTGCTTATGGCCAAAGCCCCCTACCCCCCTATCCCCCTATCCCCCTACCCCCCTATCCCCTAGTACACTTTGTACACTTTTCATTTGTTTGCACTTGGCTGAGCGTTCCGTTTCATTTCATTAAATTGCAGTCGATGTCGATTCCCCCGAACGGAGTTTGCTCCTCCATTCGAGCCGCTTCACAGACAGCTGTGCGATGTTGTCATCGATCCACAGCCAACCCACATCCTACGCCCATTTCTGAAGCATAACCAAAACCAGAGATTTTTCATTTCACTCTTTCCGAGGTCGCCTCCGACCTGTGGCTGTGGCAAGACGACTGGTGTCTGCGAAGAGACCAAAAGCTTAGCCCACGCTTGGCCACAGACGGAGGGGGCCGGAGGAGGGGGCCAACTCAATCAAATCTTTTGGTATAGATTTATGGCTTTTCCAACCTTCTCTGGCTTGACATTTCCCAATCGAAAGAGTCCCCTCTGGACAGCAGCCTCTACGCACATGCTGTGATCTGTGGTTCTAAAAGTATGTGGAATATGTATGGCACCTACAAATACACACATTTTATATATAGATCCATGATTTTTGGCAACAGAGAAAGAGAAAAGATCCAGAGCGAGAGCGAGGGGAAGCGATTGGTTGGGGAAGAGCGGCGTCGGTTTTTAAATAAATGACAAAATATGCAAAAGGCAGACAGCCGTTCGTTCTACACATACAGACACACCTTGTCCCCTCTTTGCCCCTCTCCTTATAACATATATACTATAGATATATCGTATATAGATATAGAATTCGGTGACGCAAACTGCGACAGACATTACACATGGCCGAGTTGCCCCAAAAAAAAGTGAGAAGAAATACAAAATAGAAGAAAACGGAAGTGGTCGGCCGACGGACGACTGTCCTTGTGGTAGCGCTGTGGTCTCCGCTCCTCTGATAAGATCCCGCGCCTTGGCAACAGCCAGGGCCGCCCCGCATGAATATCCAATAATGATATTAACTTTTTATTGATAATATGGCGTATGGCTCTGCATTGGATCATTGGATAACCCACACAGACACCCACACAGGGGTCTCTCGTCTCCACTTGCCCTCACACTCGCACTCACACTCACACTCACACTGCAGTTACAGAGATCGAACCAACTAAGGAAGTGAAGTAAATAAAAGCCTTAACCAGAGATTGCGGACGACAGACGAGAGACCGTTTGGTTTCAATTACGAAAATGGTCATTAAAATCTCTTGTGACGGCAACAAGTTTGTTGCTTAAGCCCAGAGCCATAGGTACAGGTGTGTGTGTGTGTGCCAGTGGCTGAGTCTGTGTTGGCCATAAAAGGTCCAAACGGGTGGAGCTGCACTTACTTGAAATATGTCTGTGTGTGGATACTCTTGTGCCGCCAAGAAGTATTTTGACTGTTAGGTCAGGTGGTGGGGAGGAGAGGAACTGCAGAAATACAGCATTAGAGCTGTAAGCTGAAGCAGTGTAAGCAGTTAAGCAGTTAACTGTAAGCAGTGTTCGAAGTGTCAAAACTCTGCTGTGTGCACTAAAAGAAGTGCAAGCAGTCGAGGAAGAGGTTACGAAAACTGTACCTAAATGGATACATTTTCTGTGTTTGATAATTGTTTCTTTCTATAATTATTAGAATTATTGATGTTTACCCCGTTTAACCCGTGGCTAGAATTTCCTTTAACCGCTTTCCTTTCCCCAAAAACCCTCAGGTCTAATTCTGATTTTGATGAATATATTTTTTCAAGCGTCTGTCAACCTTACTAAACCATTTTTTCCTCAAATGTAATTCAAAATGGGAAATTATAGATAAGATATTTATGTACGTGCGGTAAGGGCATTCCATGGTCTTCAGGCCTTGGCTACCGTCTTTGGGCAATTCCGTATGCGTGCCACATGGCGCGACTCATTCGACAATCATTCATACCGCATAACGGGGCTTAAACGAGTGGTCAACAAACCGAACATACCTCCCACCCGCCCCCAGAGGAAGTTCCCTTCCGAGTCACTTGTGGCTCGCGAGTATTTATAAATCATACGAGTTTAGTCTCTACAGAGATATACATACATACATATATATGCGCACAAAGTACGATATTGGAAGTAGCTAATTGTCTCTCTCTTTCTCTTTCTCTCTCTCTTTCTGTCTCTTCGTGGCTGAGCGTTGCGCCAAATTCAATTAGCCAACTGTGTTATCTGTTTGGGGGCCAGCTTAGATAGGGCCTGCTCCTCTGGCCACAAATATTTGGCCACATTTGTTGGATCTTCGCAAATAGAGCGTTTTTTGTTCTGGCTGCTTATCGCTCGGGTGTATCTCATTTGGTTATTCATTGCCTATACGCACAGATGGCCAGGCGTGACACTGTACCCATCTCTCTCTCTCTCTCCCACTCTCTGTTTATCGCTCTGTATCTCTCCATCCGTCTCTGTTGCTGGCAGCGTGGGCGATGCTGTAATGACAGAGAAAACTGTTACAAGGCTGTGTCAACTTCTATAGGCATTCCATTGCCCCAGCTAGCATATCCCCCCACTCACCAGTCACCACTCACCACTCTTCGTTTCTGTTTTCACACAGTTTTCCGTTCTGGTTTTTTTTTTGTTGGTGTTTTTTAATTGCTCGTCGAAATGCCATTAGCAGGGGCCATGCCATGCCATGGATAAGTGCCACAAATTGACCGGAGGCTGCCAGTCCGGAGAGTTCAGGCGAAAACTACATTCATAAAAATGTAGGTTCTTAACCCAAATGGCGACGACAGGCCGCCTTTGGACACCAGGCGGACAGACTTGGGACGCCGATAAGCCAGATATTCAGATACGCAAAGCGGATCGGCAAGTGCCAACAGATTTAGCGAATTTTTTCTATTTTCTCACATCCCCAAAGAACAAGAGAATGAGCCTGAAAACAAAAACCCAACGATTGTCAAATAATGTGCATTTATTTATACACTTTGGGCCATTGTGCTGCTCGAATTCTCATTCACTTTACTTGGTTAAAGCCTAGCTAAAAGTTGTTGGGTCCTGCCCACATCTCTGTCGATTGGTATTTGAGCTGCAGAACGGCCTTGCTCCTCCTCCTCCACAGTCTATAGAAACTGGCATATCATTCAAATTCAAAAATTCCAACAGAAACGTAGACAGACAAAAAAAACCCATGACTCCATAATGCGAGAAAATTGGCGCAACAAAATGATAAAGGAGCACGAATTTATATTCAAATTTGAATTAACTGCTTAGCAACACTGCTTTTCATAATTATCCCATGCTTATCTGTACCGCTTTACATAACTGTTCCCTGCTTTTCTTGCGTACAGTAAACTGCTTGATAAGTGGTGGAATTTCTTTACTTAATTTTCAACGAAAAAAAGAGCTTTTTTCTTGTTATTCTGAAACTCTTCTCACAAAGATCTCTTGTAATCCCTTGTTACAGATTCTACAAAACTTGGGAAAAGTGGATCGGACTGCAGATGAAATCTTCGACGACCACTTGAACAACTTCAATCGCCAACAAATGAGCGCCAACAGATTACAGAAGGAATTCAACAATTATATAAGATGTGTTCGCGGTAAGGCACATTATATAGCGAAACGAAATGCCTGTCAGAATCTGTGTGTTTTCAACAATCTTGTATCTTATCTGTTCCGACAGCTGCACAAACCGCCTCCAAGTCCCTGATGGATGCCGTGTGCGAGATCTACGAGCCACAGTGGAGCGGCTACGAAGCCCTGCAAGCACAGACTGGCGCCTCGGACAGCTTGTGGGCGGACTTTGCCCACAAACTGGGGGACCAAGTGCTCATACCACTCAATACATACACCGGACAATTTCCCGAAATGAAGGCAAGCCCTGGCGGAGATTTCCCAGCCAAAGGAAGGAGACCATACTAATGTTTATGCTAATGTATTGCTTGTATCGCTGCAGAAAAAAGTTGAGAAGCGCAACCGAAAGCTGATTGACTACGATGGCCAGCGCCATTCGTTCCAAAATCTCCAGGCCAATGCCAACAAACGCAAAGACGACGTCAAGGTGGGTAGAGAGTGATCCTGTGATCCGTGCTCTTGGCTCTTGGCTCTTGGCTAACATTCTGTTCATTTAGCTGACCAAGGGACGCGAACAGCTGGAGGAGGCCCGACGCACCTACGAGATGCTCAACACGGAACTGCACGACGAGCTGCCTGCCCTGTACGACTCGAGAATACTGTTTCTGGTGACCAACTTGCAGACGCTCTTCGCCACCGAGCAGGTCTTCCACAACGAGACGTCCAAGGTGCGCCCCAGAGCCAATAGAATTGCAGAAAAGCACTTAAATCTCTCTGTTGTACCTCTCCAGATATACTCGGAGCTGGAGGCGATTGTTGACAAACTGGCCACAGAATCGCAGCGCGGCTCTAACACGCTCCGCAAACAGACAAGTAAGTTGTACTGTACATACGAGTGTGTACATATAGCCGCCGTCACATGGCTGATGCTGATTCGTCTGACTCCCCTGACTCCCCTACTCTCCGCTCGCACACAGGCAATGCCATCAAGACGTCGAATCCAGTGCAGACGCCGGTTAACAAGCTGAACAACGCCAGCATCAACAGCACCAACTACCAGAATCAAATTACCACAAACGGGGGCTCCAGTCTGGCGAACAGCCGTAAGTACAGCCCCCTCCTCAGGGGTGTTGTCCCTCTCTTACGCCCACTCTGGCTCTCCTTCTATCTCTGATCCTTAATTATTCTCTGTTACTTATTGAATTATGTTTGTTTCTTTACCCTTTTCGTTATCCTATTCTTTTGCTAAAAACGAACAAATAATTATAATTATAAATTGCTCGAAACTGTACAAAAAAAAATCTCATTGCAAAACCAAAAACCCCCCGCCCCCCATTAAAGAATAACTTTATTTCGGATACTATAAGAAACAGAGCTCAATATAATACACAACATATAGAAAGAATATTCGTATATCCCGCACTGTATAGTCTCTATGGTCTATGAATGATGATGATTTCGCTGTAGTTTTGGCAATTTATAAGATATATGTATTTGTTTTTACTTTTTTTTTTAAATTTATTTGGCAACTAATTCTGTTAACTTTTTCGTTCTAAAGTTGAGTTTTAAACTAAAAACCTTTTGGCATTGCGAGAACATTCCATTTATAGACGATCCCCCGATTGTAAATACAAACAAAATTGTTGGCAGCGGCGGCCTGGGCTAGACCTAATCTGTACTATATAAAAATACTATAGCCTATAAGGTCCGGTCCCCCAATCTCCCCAATGGATCCGAGAGCAGAAGACATGCCATTGTATTTACATGTGTGTGTGGGATGGGCTGGTCCAGGCTGTGGACTGTGGACTGTGGACCGTGGTCAAATGGAATGTTGCATGTTCTTGTCGAAATGGAAATGTCATTTAACGCCCTTTAACCTGCATGTCCTGAGTTATATTTGATTTATTTTCTCTCTTTTTATTTGATCTTTTGTTTGGAATGATGCTCTACTCTCTAACCACAAAAAACAAACACCAATTGAATGAAATAATACAATCGAATCGAATGCATTCAAACACCAAAATCAATTCAACAACAACATCGATCGTATATAAATGCAATCAAAATGAAACCACACAAAAAACACGATAAATATAAACTATACAAATGTAGCAACATCCACGAGCTCGTCCCTGCAAGAGCCGAGATTTGATTCCATTTCTTCAACACCAGAACCGACGCCGGAGTCGCCGTCGCCGCCGCCAATTTTAAAGCAGCGCATCAGTCCAACGCCGGCGGATGGGGTGAATGGTGCGACGACCACAAGCAGCGCCCAAGCAATGGACATTGCCGAGCTAAGCAGTCCGAATGCCAACACGAAGATCACAACCACCACACAGACAACGACAGTGACAAAGACAGAGGAACAAAAAGCAGCAGGAGAGGGAGCAGCAGAATCAGCAGCAGCACCCCTCCAGGTGAACGGTAATGGCAACAACAATCAATCCCCGGCAAGCAGTGCCAGTGCACAGGCAAAGGAGAAGGAAAGCATCAGCAGCAGCACTGCCAGTGGCGGGGGCGGTGGCGGCAAGCATCCCAAAGAGCTGCCCACAACAACAACGAATGCCGAAGCAGCGGCCGAGGCGGCCGCCAATAACGGCAACTCCATCGAGGAGCACAAGCAGAAGAAATTAGGTAATACAGCGATAGGAATCACCACTACTACTACCACCAAGCACTTAGTTACATCAACAGATACAGATAAAGATACAGACACGGTTACAAATACAAGTACAAGTACAGTCAGCAATCAGATCAGTAGGCAATTAGTTCATAGACAAACCGTTAATAATGCTAATAAGAATCCGTTCGAAGAGGACGATGAGTGCATCTACGAGGTTCCCAATGGTGAGTAAACCTCAATACGAGTCCACTGGGTCCACTGTCTCTCTAGCTCCTAGCTCTCTCTCTCTCTCTCTCTTAATCTCTCTGTGTAAATCTTTGTCACTATCTCTCTGCATCCCCCAACTATAAGTACGCTGTGCGCCGTGTCGTCTCGTCAGAGAACTAACTGGGAACAGACCCCAAACACAAAAGGGTCAGGGTCAGGCTCAGGCTCAGGCTCGGGCCTGTCTAATTTTGTTGTCAACTAAAGCCGTAGTTTCCCATTGAGCGGAGCACTTTATATTGTATTGTATTGTAATGTTTGGTGTGTGGCATGCTGCAAGGGGCATCCACTCTAGCAGGCTCTATCGAACCCACTCATCTGACATTGACATTGGCGGTCATCTCTGTTCTCATCCCACGGCTTGCAAACTTATCTCTGTTCTCATTTGGGCTTAGTTTTAATGTCGTATTAATTGGGTGGGAGTGGAGAACGCTACGCTACTGGTTACAGGTGTCCTTCATCACGTATGTAGGCTATTCTTACTATTATTATTGATTTATCCAGCTCAACCACCCACACTCGATTCACGATCAAACACCAATCAATTCCATCCATCCATAATGTCATTCATTAATCGCTTGCACGTACGCTGCTTCAATCGTTGGTTTATTCCCCGCGCTGATACCCACTGACCCCCTCCTGGACACAGAGCCCTGACCACTAACTCCACGAGGAATACTAACCCCGTTTGGCCAAGATTGCAACTTTGTTGTTCCGCTGCGTGCGTTTTTGTCTACTAAACAGAGCTATGCTATGCCACCATTGATGTACACTATGTGCGGAATGTACTTGAGCACGGGTCCTAAACTAAACCAGAACCGCACTTCTCTTTCCACACAGATGCCAACACGGCTGATTTACCGGCCGGCGTGCTCTACCGAGTGAAGGCCACCTACGGCTACGTGAAGGAGGATGTTGACGAGCTGAGCTTCGAAATTGGGGACACCATTCGCGTGATCGAGTACGATGATCCCGAGGATCAGGTAAAGTTAATGCAGTTGAACTCCCTTCTGGGTCGTCCGGTCCTGTCTTGTCCTTGAGCTAGTTTCCCCCTCCCCGCTTGTGGCAGATGGACACACTTCTTGTCTTTATTGAGTGCAGTTTTTCCTTGCCAATTTACAGGAGGAGGGCTGGCTAATGGGTCAGAAGGAGGGCACCAACGAGAAGGGCCTCTTCCCCGCCAACTTCACGCGCCCCATCTGAGCGGTGGTGGACGACCGGAGCCGGGGCTGAGAACCAATCCACCAAACAGCCACACAAACTGCAGTCCTCACGCCACCACACCCCACCCAACATTTTGTTAAACCATAAATATCTACAAAACGGAAATCCCAATCCAAACTTTTGGCCAAACTTTCATTATTAAAATTGTCTTGTTCTGTGAAACGCATTCTTTCGATTAGCAATCCGTCGATTGTTAGAGCAGTGCTTCCAGTTATTATTAATTATTATTGTTGAACGCCATGGCAGACCACACCACACCACGCAAAGGAATATCGAAGCGAATGGCATTAAAACACACACCACACTTTGAGGACGTTTCAAATTTTATTTTCTAGTTTTAAGCCTCGGCAAATCTACGTATACATACATATATTATTTGTTAAAACTACTATTGTGCTCATAATTAATGCGAACAAAGTGTAATAAGTTAAAGGCAACACACACAAATTCAACGCATATCGCTCGAAAGAAAAGAGTAATGTAATTGTTAAAAAAATTAAGAAACAAAGAAGGCGGCATGGAGGAGAATATAACCTTAACCTGAACATTTTGTATGTGTATTTTGCAAATATGTAGTACGAGTTTTTTATAGTCAATTGTGTGTATCGTGTATCTGGAGTGAATCGGGATGGCCAGTAGAAATTCCCGTCTGTTGACTCCAGGACAGGACTTGGATTTTGATTTGGAAATGGAAATTTTTTTCAGATAGGAACTTGTAATTGTATTTTTTTTTTTTTTTTTTTTTTGTTAAACAAACTCGAACTAGCGCCAGCTTTATAACACGAGAACAATCCAATAGTCACTAACAGATCGATTCGAGGTTTTATTTTACTTTAATTGATTATAAATCGAATGAATTGCTTGACCCGACACGAAATAATTGTTTAAATTGTGCACACTGTAAAGTTATTATTTAAAAATTTTTTTATTAATTTAAACACTTATTTATCGCATGAATATATTGAACAAATGATAATAATTTACAAAAATGCAAATAAAACATAGATTAAACGAAGTATTTGGATTTTAAATTTGAACGGAGTGCGGGTAATTTGCAGCACTGGGAGTTCGATATTTGCCAATCGGTAGTATATCGGTGTGGAGCAGCAGGGTGACCGTATTTGGTTAAGGATGACAGCAGCCTATTTTGTGCGGTAGGTTATCGAATCTTAACGATATAAATCGTGGCAGTGTAACCGTATATATCTGTGCAATGTAGAAGTCGTGGAGAAAACATCTTTAATGTAGAGGTTTTTCATACGGCGCTTTCATGGGCCTTAAATGAAGAATTTAGAGCGACAGATATAGAGCACTTTAATCCCTCTAATATCTAAGAGGGACTCTTCCGACACCACCAAATCTGAAGTGCGAGTTAATATGACGCTGGATTGTGTATGTATGAGTGAGCGAGCGCAAGTAAGAACAAAGTGTAAAAAAGTCAGTTTTAAGAATTTTTGAACTTGTCTATCGGGCGAAAATCAGCTGAGAAAAACCTTTTATCGATTTTAGATCATATTTTTATACGGTCGCACTTATTTTCTTGCGAGAATCCATTTAAACATTTAAATCCTTGTCGCTCACATTCAAAAAAGTTAGATTTGGCGCGCACCACTCGTAACCGGTCGATAGTATCGATAGCCGAACTTGAATCGGGTAAGGACCTCTTTTACCCGATTGACAACAATGAGTCTCATTCCATACACATATGTTGCTAATTCCATGCACACATACCCTGGGGGAAATGGATGTTATAGAATTGTGAATATGTTTGTCTTCCAAGGCTCAGTAGGTATCAGGATCGAGATAAATATATACAAGATACTAATAATGTACTTGAATATGTCTAAAGAATATCAATTTGAGAAAAGGTCTTAATAAATTACGTTTGATCTTCATATAAAATTAACAAAATAGGGTGTACAAAGGCCTATACACGCATCATGTCTTCAAATACCAGCAACATTGCGACTGATTTTTTGTTGAACTATTTTGTTCAAAGTACAATAAAAGCAAGGACTAAAAACTAACCAATTGTGTAGAAATTTGATTCATCAATCGTATAAAATTATGTGGGCATAGATAAAGGCCCGGTTGACAACATTTAAATCCTTGTCGCTCACATTCAAAAAAGTTCAATTTGGCGCGCACCACTCGGTATATTGAGGGTCATAGGAACTCGTTTTCGCCGCGCTCCCATGTGGTGTTTTTTAGTGCTAAATGGTATTTTTGTCATTTATTAATTTAATTTTCAATGTTATATAAAAATCCAATTAATGCAAGTATTTCGAATAGACCAATCATGTATAGAATTGATTCATCAATCGTACAAATATGAGTGGGCATGGCTAAATGTTCCATATAGATAGTATTATTCAACGGAACAAAGAATTGGTCGTTTTTTGAATCGAATTTGAGTTCGCCGCAGTTTGCCGCAGTTCGCCGCAGTTTCGCTTTAGCAACAATGAGTCTCATTCCATACACAAACATGTTGCTAATTCCATGCACACATACCCTGGGGAAAATGGATGTTATAGAATTGTGAAAATGTTTGTCTTCCAAGGCTCAGTAGGTATCAGGATCGACATAAATATATACAAGATACTAATAATGTACTTGAATATGTCTAAAGAATATCAATTTGAGAAAAGGTCTTAATAAATTACGTTTGATCTTCATATAAAATTAACAAAATAGGGTGTACAAAGGCCTATACACGCATCATGTCTTAAAATACCAGCAACATTGCGACTGATTTTTTGTTGAACTATTTTGTTCAAAGTACAATAAAAGCAAGGACTAAAAACTAACCAATTGTGTAGAAATTTGATTCATCAATCGTATAAAATTATGTGGGCATAGATAAAGGCCCGGTTGACAACATTTAAATCCTTGTCGCTCACATTTAAAAAAGTTCGATTTGGCGCGCTACACTCGGTATATTTTTCAAATGAGACCGTATATTTCGGTGCTGTTCTGAGGGTCATACTGTAGATATACTGGTTTTCGCCGCGCTACCATGGTATTTTTGTCAATTTCATCAATCTATTAATTTAATTTTCAATGTTATATAAAAATCCAATAAATGCAAGTATTTCGAATAGACCAATCATGTATAGAATTGATTCATAAATCGTACAAAATTTAGTGGGCATGGCTAAATGTTCTATATAGATAGTATTATTCAACGGAACAAAGAATTGGTCGTTTTTTGAATCAAATTTGAGTTCGCCGCAGTTCGCCGTAGTTTCGCTTTAGCAACAATGAGTCTCGTTCCATACACAATGTTGCACATTCCATACACACTGTTGCGGCAACATTTACTTCAAACCCGTATTTTAGTCAAAATAAAATACTTTAAGATAATTAAAAGAAGCAATCTTGTAGAAAATGCATTTATCTATGGGATAAAGCTAAGTGGGCATCTATAGCTTGAAATATAGGCAATACCCGATTCGCCGCAGTTTTGCTATTGCAACAATGAGTCTCATTCCATACACAAACATGTTGCTAATTCCATGCACACATACCCTGGGGGAAATAGATGTTATAGAATTGTGATTATGTTTGTCTTCCAAGGCTCAGTAGGTATCTGGATCGAGATAAATATATACAAGATACTAATTATGTACTTGAATATGTCTAAAGAATATCAATTTGAGAAAAGGTCTTAATAAATTACGTTTGATCTTCATATAAAATTAACAAAATAGGGTGTACAAAGGCCTATACACGCATCATGTCTTAAAATACCAGCAACATTGCGACTGTTTTTTTTTGTTGAACTATTTTGCTTAAACCTTGTTTTAGTCAAAATACAATAAAAGCCAGGACTAAAAACTGGCCAGTCAATTAGAAAATTGATTCATCAATGGGCTAAAATTATGTGGGCACGGCTAAATGTTCTATATAGCTATTAATATTCAACGGAATATCAAAAACGAGGAATATGTAACATATAACTTGAATTCGTCAGTATATTTGCGGTATATTTGTCAAATGAGATGGTATGTTGCGGTATATTTCTGAGGGTCGATACTTTATCGATAAATCCGCGGTCACACTGCTGTGTGGATTTTGCGTGTGTAAATAATTGAAAAAATTAAAGAAAAACAAGCAAAAAGAGTTTCTGGTCGTGCGCCAACGTTAGCGAACAATGCAAAATCAAATATGTTGTGAGTTTCGCCAAAAATCCGTGGACACACCGACAGCCAGGCAACCAGCAATCGAATCGTCTTCTGGTCTCCGTCTCGACACCACAATTCCCAGTCGGCACAAAAAAACACCCCGAAATCGATTGTGAAGTGCGCTTTAAGTTGAAATGCATGTGCAACGGCCTGAGCAAACGCCAAATAAAAGTAATTTAAAACAATTGTTGAGCGAATTGGGCAATTTTCGCGTTGCTTTTCCACCAAAATTTTTTCATGTTCGTTTTTGGCCTCGCCCGTCGTCGTCGCTCTGTGTGTATTCGTTTCGCCGATAAAGCAGTTCGCCGCTCTAGGGAGTGCGAGTGAAACAGATATAGCGGTGACAACACTGCAGGGCACTGCTTGTCAGCAAAAAACACCATAGCCACAAAAAAAAAAACCAAAAGTGTTGCAAAAACTCTGTCGTGGGGGTTGGATGGGCGATAATTGAGCGTTTTCGAGTGTTTATACGGGAATATAAAGAACAAATACAAAAGGCACGTTGAAACTATATGAAATGTGGCCTGCAACGGCGGTGCTGAAAAATTTCAGCCCCTGCCTGACATGAGTTCCCTGTGGGTGTCGATAAGGCAGTGCAGGGCATGATACGATTGTGGGTGGCGCTGATGGGTGGTGGGAGGTCGAACCTCCAGTTCTCGGTTGTGTTTACTTTAACCAATATGATACGATACGACAATTGTACTTGTATTGGCAATGCATTCTAATAATTTCTGCTCTGTTCTTACTCTCTTTTTCGTTTCTCTCACTCTCTCACTCTCCCTCTTATTCCACCTGCAGTTCCACTGCATACAGAAAAATAAACAAACACAAGAAGCATAAAGTATGCAGAAAATTAAACACAAAAGGAGCCATTAAGTGTTGCGTGTGAAAGAAATTAACGTTTTTGTGCAGCTCGTCGTCGTCGTCATACAACCTTTCTGTTTCAATAGCACGTACAATGGATATTTGTTGAAACTTTGTTGCATTTACAAACTGGTGTTTAAGAACAACAACAACAACAACAAGAAAAACAACAGCGACAACCCTCGGAGGCACACGCAAAGCAAAAGAAAGAAAGGAAAAACAAAAAAATTAATATATACATTTATATAGCATCAAATTTACATTAAGCGCCAAGTCGAGGAGGGGACAAAGAAGAAGTAATTTTTATTGTAGGACAAACGCACCAGTAAAATTAATCAATCAACTACACGTTCCTTAAAACAAATGTTTTCCAAACCGCAAACCAACTAAACGAAATATGCTTTTGAATTAGTTTAAGCAGACAACAGCACAGCACAAAATCAGAACAAGCAAAGCCATAAAAAGCGCAAAAAACCATTTTAATTTAACACCAACAAAAGCCTGTGGAGACGATATATACAAATATATGTCGAGATATATATCACACCATATATACATATTTATATAGGAACCACCACTACCCCGGGTGTCCAAACATAACGACACCGATTAAGTCAAACTGCAGGGAAAACCACAACAAAACACTCAGAGAGCCAGCAAAGGAAAAAATCTATTTTTTGTATTGCTTAGTGCTGGCAAACAAAAAGAAAGGAAGGACAGAACATCGTATTGGAGAATCTCGTCAGATTAAGTGGATTTCTATCTCCGATAAAGAACTGAGTAAGTAGCGCCCCTGCGCACATCTACTGCAACCTATTGACATCCCGACCGACCACTTGTTGCCTGAGATGAAAATTGCATGCATCAATCAAGCTCTCAAACATTGATAGAATTTCCCAAACGCACTGTACACATATATGTTTTATATGTGCTATATGGTTTACTTTTGATAAGCGGCTGCAACAGTGCAGGGCACAATGTAATTATAGTCGCAATGAGTAACTCTATGGCATTTCCGCGTCTGGAGGAAGTTCTCCCTGATCTGACCAGATCCACGAAGGCGACAACAGTAGCCTAGCCGCCGAAGTCATATCGAGATTAAGAAGACAAATGGAAAGATAGTTAGTATCGCCTTATCATATGCATATAAGAAAAAGATAAGAACGTACCCCCGTCCAGCTGGTGGCATGATACCTATATCTAGCAAACTATTGTTAGAAAAAGCTCCTATGTGCCAATTCTCGGTCCCGTCCCCCAGACGTGCCCCTGGCCATGGCCCTGCGAATGCCCCTGCCCCTGCCCCTGAATCACCAGCTACTGCTAATTAGATTTTCTAGCTTTGCTCAGTGGCAAGTGTTTCTCTTTCTTTTTCTTGTTCCTTTTTCTATTTTCAATAACCTTATCCTGGGTAGGGGAGCCGCCTGCCATTACTCCTCCTGGTATCCAGAGGTGGCTCCTATTCGCCGGCAGGGCAGCGACTTCAAAGCTTTCCCTGATTCCCTCTGCAGTCGCCTCGGGCTGGGTATTCCGTCGATATTTTGTAGTTTTCCGTCTGAAAGCCTTCCCATTTCCATCCTACATATGCATTTGCGCCACCAATTGGATTAGCGAGCACTCGATACGGGAAGCGGCTGCAGCGGCAGCGGCAGTGGCAGTGGCAGCAGAGAGGAAATAGCGCCAGTGACCTAGGCTGTAGCCAGGAATGGGTGACGCATTGGGCTCAGGACTCCGGTCTCTTGAAAACTATCTTCACGAACGAAGAGGTTTCAAAAGAGTCCCCATCAAATAGCTTTAAGAACACGTAAATATTAGGCCCCGAGTCGAATCGAATATGGTTCACCCGGATGGGGAACACTCTCGTGAACTTGTGACTGCGCGAAGCCATAGATTTTCCAAAATCAGCTTTCTCGCATTGAACTTGGGCTGGAAGCATCGCATCGCGGTCAGGCCGGACCCGGCCACTTCCCCAATCTGTTGGCCATTGCCCACCTGTGTGTGTGTGTGTTTGTGTGTGGCGATTAGCAGGGGGAATGGCAACGGTAGATGGCTGGCACGGCTCTTGTTCATGGTGCATGCGCGCAGAGAGGGCCAAGCCAGGCCAGGCCAGGCCCGGCCCAGACCCAGACCCACAGCCAAAGCCAATGCCAATGCCATGGACAGTGGCATACACCCGCCAACGCCATCGCCGTTGCCGTTTCCGTCGCTGTCGTCGTCGTCAGTTTGTGAGGAGGCAAATATGAAATGTTAATTGCCAATACTGGACACAACGCGGCGAACTCTCGGTGAGCTAACAAGTGTGTTAGGTCGGTCTGTAGGGCCCATATATACCATATATATATAGATAGTTATGTGTTCTCGTTTATATAATGGAATTCTAAATCAAAGTGTCTTCTTGCACCACCCGCAGATGTTCTTGGATCGCTGGACTACAAGGGGAACCAATCGTCGTGTCATTCGTCATTCGTGCATCAGTCATAGTCGGAGACAGAGTCACAGAGTCTGGAGTCTGGAGTCTGGTCAAGGAATTTAGAGTAAAGCCTATAAGAATAAGCCATCCCATCGAGGGAAACAAAAGTGAAAGTGAACGGGAAAGTAAGCAATAGCCAAAGAGAGCCTGTCGAGAGAGGATTGTGGCAGCGGGAGGATCAGAGAGTGAGCAACGCCAAAGTACAAATGCATAAATCGAAACTGAATCTATAACTTAGAACCGGGTATCAAGCAATTCCCCTGGATGCATACGTATCATCCCAGGACACAAGCACCAATCAAATCCAATTTAGACGCAGCAGCATCAACAGCAGCCGCCTCAGCCTCAACAGATCCCCCAAACAATTAGATTAGCCAACAGCAGAGAGATAGAAAGACGGACAGAGACAGCGACAGAGACAGGCAAGCCAGAGCTCTGTAGCCTCGTCATCATCCTCATCCAATTTTGCAAGCGTAACGGAGAGTCGACGTAGTGGCTGCAGCACGCGTAAGCGTCCATAAATCTAGTTAGCATGGAGTGCTGTTTATCGGAAGAGGCAAAGGAACAAAAGCGCATCAATCAGGAAATCGAGAAGCAGTTGCGCCGCGACAAGCGAGATGCGCGACGGGAACTTAAATTGCTGTTGCTTGGTAAGTACCCCGCCCCTGTGCAGTACCCCCGCAGGACCCCTGCAGGACCCTGCCAGGATGTGTTCGAGTGCACAGGATGTAGATGTAGACCCGCGTCATGTGTGTTATAGCATTTTGATTGCACTTAGCTTGGTTTAATGCAATTGAACTACCGCTAATTGCAAGAGAGTGCCCTTTGCACCGTGAGCAGAACAAAATCGAAGCCCCACAACAGCCCCCCCTCCCCAACCCCTACCACTTTTGGAACAATCCGGTTCAAAACTAAAAATATAATTTAACATAATGTGATGGCCTCCCCCCATTTGTAGGCACGGGCGAGTCCGGCAAGTCAACGTTCATCAAACAGATGCGTATTATCCATGGCAGCGGCTACTCGGACGAGGACAAGCGTGGATACATCAAACTGGTGTTCCAGAACATATTCATGGCCATGCAGTCGATGATCAAGGCCATGGACATGCTAAAGATCTCCTATGGCGTTGGAGAGCATAGCGTAAGTTCCTCCATCCATTCGCCCAAAGAATCGCTTTATACATTTTGGGATTTCAACAGGAACTGGCCGATCTGGTGATGAGCATTGACTACGAAACAGTTACCACATTCGAGGATCCATTTTTGAACGCCATCAAAACGCTATGGGCCGATGCCGGCATTCAGGAGTGCTACGACCGTCGTAGAGAATACCAATTGACAGATTCAGCCAAATAGTGAGTTACTCGAAGGGAGAAGCGGCCCAACCATGACAGCACAACACAACACAACTCTCGAACACTGAGACTACCACAACCTACCGAACTCTGCATAAACTGTTTTACTAAAAATGATCTCATTTCTGTACACATAGTTATCTGATGGATCTCGACCGTGTGGCTCAACCTGCTTATTTACCCACTGAGCAAGACATTTTGAGAGTTCGTGTGCCGACAACGGGGATCATTGAGTATCCCTTTGACTTAGAAGAAATCAGATTTAGGTAGATACCATCAATATGTACACACCTGTATGTTCCTTGCATGGCATATGATCCTGATCCTGATCCTGTTTGTGATCTGTGATCTGATCTGTTTCTTTGGTTACTACTTTCTCTTAATGTCACTAATTGTTTCGATTAACTAACAAATTGAGATTCTTTTCGAGCTAGAGTACTTTCTTGAAGGGATTAGCCAGGGGTTTTTCAACATTTCGCAGCTGTACCTTAGAGAACTGGGACTGACTACGTACGGATTTTGATATCAGTTTGGTTTTTGTTTTGTTTTTGAACTGATTTGATTGTGTGCCAATTCTTTTACATAGCTACTTAAGCGACATAGAGCGCATTTCACAGCCCGACTACCTGGCCACTGAGCAGGATATTCTGCGTGCTCGTGTGCCGACCACTGGCATACTAGAGTACCCATTCGATTTGGATGGCATTGTGTTTAGGTATCTATTCCACGTATCTATGATGACTGTATTGACCAGGCTAGAGCTAGAGCCGTAGCTGGAACACGGCTAGAACAAGAAGTATTAGAATATATGTATTTGGTAGCGTAGTAATTTGGTATACTTAAGTTTATTTGTCTATCGCTTGCGGCTTACTAATGATTGTTGATTTCGCTGTGAATTGTAGTGCAGATTTTGCCTCTTGTTTTGTTTATCTCTACATAAGCTAATGTGACTCCTATCTTATACTCCCCTCCCTGATATTTTATACAGAATGGTGGACGTGGGTGGTCAGCGATCGGAGAGAAGAAAGTGGATTCATTGCTTTGAGAATGTGACATCAATCATATTTTTGGTGGCGCTATCGGAATACGATCAGATCTTGTTTGAATCTGATAACGAGGTATGGCATTGCATCTCCTGAATATTTTCTGAATGAAAGATTATTCTCTTCCTCTTCCTGTCTTTTTTTTGCAGAACCGAATGGAGGAGTCAAAAGCTTTATTTAGAACTATTATTACGTACCCTTGGTTCCAGAATTCATCAGTTATTCTTTTCCTGAACAAGAAGGACTTGTTGGAGGAGAAAATAATGTATTCGCATTTGGTAGACTACTTTCCCGAATACGATGGTAAGTGTGCCATTGAATGGATCTCTTATCCCATAACTCTGTACGATTTATATGTGGCAACACACGCACGTCACGCAACCAGGTCCGAAGCAGGATCATGCTGCGGCCAAGCAGTTTGTATTGAAAAAGTATTTGGACGCCAATCCAGATCCTGAACGGCAATGCTATTCGCATTTCACAACGGCCACAGGTTGACGACGTTACATTTGAACTCTTGAGCTATCTATATGCTTCCCCCCAGCAAAAATTTCACAACATTATCTGTAGAATCTATACACTATATATACGCTATCTGTATTGCTAGTTTTGTAGTCTTGCGCTAGATATAACACATCGAAACATCTTCTTTGGCTTATTTTCTGAACAGGTCCACAGCGAGATGCAATCGCGGCACGCGAATTCATACTGCGAATGTTTGTAGACTTAAATCCAGATTCCGAAAAGATTATCTATTCTCATTTCACCTGTGCTACAGGTAAGTGCAGCGAACGTGAGTTGCTTGGGGTGGGCTTTGGAGTGTATGTGCGTGTGAGTCTCATTTTCAGCCTGGAGAGTGTCAGAACTAAGTAAGGGCAGAGGTAGAGGTAAAGGTAAAAGTAATCGCCCTTCATAATTTGCATTCGCTTCTGCTGCTATTGCGGAGTATCGCTAGTCAATATTTGAGAGTCAGAGCAGATTGATTTATAACCGAATGCAATTCCTCTATTGGAACACACAGATACCGAAAACATCAAGCTTGTGTTCTGTGCTGTCAAAGATACAATTATGCAAAATGCACTCAAGGAGTTCAATTTGGGTTAAACAATCGCCTGCACCGGATGGAGGACAGGATGCCACGATGGCAGGATGGCAGAATGGCAGGATTGCAGGAGGAGCCGCAATGCAAATGAATATTTGATTTATAATTGTATTTTGAATTTGATTTGAAGTCCCTTAATAAAAATTCGTATTTATGCGTTATTGATGTCCATTCTGGAATGTCTGTATATACTAATCTTGTGCTGGATCCCCCTCCTAAGGTTTATCCAATTTGCTAATCTTCTCTTTTGATTTCTTTACTTCGTTTAGATACTGAAAACATAAGGTTTGTGTTTGCAGCTGTTAAGGACACCATTCTGCAATCGAACCTTAAGGAATACAATTTGGTCTAAACTGGATTTGGACCAGTAAACTATTTTTGTGATTTTTACTATATATATATATATATATATATATATATATATTTATGTATATATGCAAGCACACACCCACGCAAACCACAAACACCCAAAAAAACAAAAACAATGTATATGTATATAAATATATACATTCATAATTCCTTTTTCGCATAATTATTAAACACAAAACAAAAAGAAATAAAAGAAAAGAAAGCGTGAGTACGTGAGAGCGGTGCAGTACGACCCAAGAAAGTTTCGAAAAAAATTGTAACACCAGGAACCGAGAACCGAGAAATTGTAGCATAAATAGAGAACAGCAACAGCAAAAACATAACAACAGCTACTGCAACAAGCAAAACAAATTGATGTTTATTGAGAGAAATGAATTATGTATAACACAAAATCTGATACAAGTACTAATAATATTTAAACAAATTTATTACTATAGAAGATACTTTTGTAATAAAAACCGAAACAAGAATAAAAACCAAAATTAAGAAACTTACATTTAATCAAAATGCTTAGATCGGAACCACAAACGGAAACAAACAAACAACAACATTTTGTCGTACTGAAAGCATAACAAAACAAGCAAAAACATTTACTGAAGAAACTGCAAGCAAAAAACAAAATTTAACCTAAACAACATGCAAGAACTTTTGAATAAAAAAACCCCCCGAATAAATATATAGAGTACATATGCATACATATATACCACGAAGAATATATATATATATATATGTTTGGGTGTTTCTCATAACAGTTTGAAGGCATATATGCATATAAGGAGTGTAAAAATATACATACATACATCCAGATAATACATGCTAAGAGGAAGAGGAAAAGGAAGAAAAGAAACAAAACAAAATCATACATAATACTGTATTTTGTACTAGGCTAAACCGTAAAGTAAATATTGCAACAATTGTTTACAGACATACATACAAACATATTTATACGTGCATACAAAACAAACATAATACATACAATATAGCACACGAATGCATATGTAACAATTTATAAACCTATTAATTTGCATTTTGGGAACCAACCACCCCCCGCTCATTGCATTGCATTGCATTGCAATATCTATGATATGATTCGTAGTAATACCAATTGAAAAACAAACAGAAACGAAAACGAAAAACAAAAAACAAAAGATAGGGAAACAAATTTGTAAAGAATGAATGAGAAGAAGAGCCATCTGCATGAAGCGCACACCTTACATCCTAATTAATATTAACACGTGTCTGTGAAATTGTCGATAAACCCCCTCCCTCCCCGGGAAGCAGCCATCCGTGCAGCACCATCCGTGCAACTTATTGATATTCAATCAAACGCCAGGTCCACTTGCAATCCAGTCAAACGCGTCGTTCATTGATCGAAGAGCACTCCTGTCTGAGATGACGGCCTCTGGCTCTCACGTACCTTTGTTGCCATCAAAATTTCAGTCGAGCCATGTTGCTATATATACATATATATATACGATATATACGATGCTTATGTAAAAATAAAAAACAACAGTGAAACGATAGCTTGATTTTGGTACGTTCTATGATAATAATAATTTTGATAATCGTTTGCTATTTTATAGATCTAATTAATGTATGCAACGGCGGACGCACTTGCCGGCCGATCCCACAGGCTGCCAGGGGCGTTCGCAGTTTTGTTTTTGTTTTTATAATTTAGTTAATTTAATATATACAAAGATAAACGATAAACATGATTAGTAACAAAGTGACGCACACCTACAGAATAAACAAAAACATCAAACATTAGCAACAACAAACTATTTATGTAAAAATCCAAATAAACACACAATTTTACTCTACGCAAAAACACACACAAACAAAAGAAACCAACAATTGAAACGTACATACTATATATGTAAAATAAATATGATGCAAAATGTTGTTTCTCATCATTTGATCACATTTACTTTCTTAAACCAAGATTCGAGTGCCCCAAAGCCGTAGCAAACGAATCAGTTGCAGTTTATTTTAGACGGAGCCAAAGAGCGTATTGTGTTTGATCTGGATAGCTCGCATATATCTGAGCTCTGCGATCTGAGCGTAGGTTGGACATGGGGACAACAGAGGAGCCTACAGCTTAGCCGTTAAACCGAATCGAATCCCATATGCATCTTAGTTTAAGTACGATCCAACAGTGTGTTGTATAAAGCTTTAATCCGCGTAACCACGTCTAGTAAAAGTAAACACGTAAACGTAAAGTTATTGAACCATTTTTATGATTAATAATTGATTAGCTTTTAAAAAGCTTCGATAAGTCAGTGTGTATTTTAACATAGCAGAGCATATACATAATTAAGTGTTGTCCGGCAAGCATATACTGGAACCCGAATTCTTATAGCCTGATCGGAGTAGGTTTTTGAGGCAGCGCCAGCTTTGGCTCTTCCGGACATTTCGCCTGTGCATTATCCTACCTACACACGCGCATGCACACCACACACACACCATACACACACACGCACACATATATAGTTTTCCGTCCAAAGAATGGCATCAGCAGCGAGAAGACAAAGTCTCCGATAAATTTTGAGTTCGTTTTTGGTTTTGTTGGTGCAGGAATTTCATCTCAATATACAGACACTTTTCGGCGGTTTCAAAAGCACACACATACGAGTACTCTAAGTTGGTTTTACATCGCTATGATTTATTGAAATTTGGTGCCTTCCCACTACTACTACCACGGAATTCACTATTCATGAGACACACAGAATAACACATAAAATGAAAAAAGATCTCCACCCAGCTCCACTGCGCCATCACCGTCACCCCAGTACTGGCGCCTCCTGTTCCTCTCCACATACATACGAGTATATCCACATAAATATAATATAATTAAACGCCTGTCAGTATGTGTATATGTGCCAGAGTGTTGTATTTTGCTTTGAATGATTGGTTCCTTCTCAAAAGTGCAGTGCAGTGCAGTAAAGTCGCGCAGTCAGTCAGTCAGCCAGTTGTATGTAAATATTTGGGATATTGTTTGGTGGGGTGGAGGCGAAGCCCCTCGAGAGATACCACATAATCGAGCATATGTATGGAACTATACATTAAACTCAGTAAGAAACTATAATAGACGCAGACTTTGATATAAAACGATTAATGTATGTATTTTGTATTTTTATATACAATTTATAATTTTGGTTACACTTACAATTGTTACGATTAAAAACTAAAACATGCGAAAACCAAAAATAATGAAGAATCTACTAGATATGTATGTATTTCCAAGATAAAAAAAAGCAAAGTGCTTAATGCACAAATCGGATGATTGCTATAGGAATTTCAAAATAATTTTAGGAATTAATATTAACAAAAAACAAAACAAAAAAGAGATTTTCTATGCAACAAACTCAACCAGAACTGCAAGCGTAGGGGAAAACCAACCATTTATATGCAAAACAAAAAAAACGAGAGATCTATCTCGGGCCCAGAAACTCATTATATGTAGACGGGTTCCCGGGGCAGGCCACGACCACTGGCCACCACTGTAATCCTTATAAGTTTTGGTGTGTCATTCGATTCGATGGGATGAGTTATTACTTTAAGTATGTGTGTATGTAAATGTATATGGAAGACCACATTCCATGAGAAAGAAAGCTTGAAAAGCAACAACTAATTGAATACACCCAAGCAAATAATAATAGCTAATGAAACTCTCCCTTGACTAGCAAACATACGAGTACATAATACTATGAAAGAGCAAAGATAACCCGGATGTAAGCTACATTGCGAGGAGATGAGCAAGATCATGATGAGATGAGAGTTCAGCTTGTGGCATTCGAATGATATATAGAAGGAAATATTCGAGTCATATTTCTACTTATATACATATAGGGACATACACATACATATGTACATACGAGTACGTATAGGTCCAGAAGCTAAGAAACATCCACAGAATCTGCAAGCTTGGTCTAAGTTTGCAGGCAGCCCAACATGTCCATGGACAGTAAATCATTGACAACTTTTAGGATTTGAATTGATTGATATTTTATGGATGCTTGGGTTTATTAAATTTGTACGGAAGTTTTACGTGCATGGCATGGGGGCAGCTGCATTTGCTAATTTTTGAGATGTTGGATGTCTAAACATTTGTCATACAAATCATATATAAAGGACAGAAGATTGTATGATTGGCAATTGTAACTAATGAAATTTTTAGCTAATTAAAAAGTATCTATGTACACCTTAATATTAATGAAAAAAACCAATATAATATAAATAAAAGTATATTAAAAAAGAATCCAAGCCCGTGCGCGTTTTAGACATTACAAAATTACTTTATTTTTTTAACTTATGTTTTACATTCACAATCAATATTATATTTAAAACGTTTTCGCACATGGTTTGTTTGTCTTAAGCGCAATAATCTATTCTCCACGCTCTTAGTGTCTTCTGCTCGTTTTCGAGTTCAAATTAACAATCACAATGAAACAATATTTTGGTCGTGCTTGGCACTGGCTGCAAAACTTAACTTTGGCTGGCCTGCCATAAGGGAAACAAGCAAACTAAACATCATATCACATCGATTAACATAATATTTTAAACAAAACGAGTGCACATTCAATGGCCTAACGATAATAAGAGACTGCCCTGCCCGTGTTATTTAATTTGGCACTTGGGTACTCCACTGCCTGGTACGCTCACATGACCACAAAGTCGCTGAGGTTTCGCTCCGGTTGGACCATACTTGGTGGCATCAGCTGCACAAGCTTGTTAAATAGGAAAGATCGTTTGTTCATTAATTCAGGATTGCACTCTGTTCGTGCTCTTTTTGTGCAAGTGGAGGAGCTGGGACTAGAAGCAGTCTCCGATATGCCAGATGTGGCTAAGCTTTCATTGGATTCCAGGGAAATGTTCTCGGTTGCGCTGCCATCGGACAGATCTGCTGAAGAAAGAAATTTCTTAGCTTCTATGCCATCCAAATGTTACATATCTATCGAAAGTCAAACCTTTAATTGGTACATCAGCGTTGCCATCAAGCTCTTCCGTATTACGACACAGAGCCGGTGTGACCACAGAACTGTCTCTCTGTTCTAGGCATCCGTCGTGTGTCTTAAAGAGCAGCGAGGCCAGCTTGTGAAACTAGAAAGAAGAAAAAACGGAAAGTCCCAGATAAATCGTTAGTCAGATGACTGGAAAGTAAACTTTACGTTATTCAGCTGCTCTGCATCGTCGTGATCAATGACATCGGCGATGTTGTGACGCAGATACTGCATTGCAGATACTGGATCTTGGCGAGCCATCTCCTCATAGCGCATCTTACGCACTAAGAAACGGCAATGCTTTAAAATCTCGTCCCGTTTAGGCCTGAAATGAGCAGAAGTTAGCCTCTGTTCGGTTGTGCTGGTGAAGAATACCAACTTTTCCAAAGAAAGAATCCAAAAATCGTCTAGTCGCAGTTGTTGTTGCTGACAGATGCCAGGATTTCCACCAAATAGGTAGTGGTTATTGGCTAATTCATCGTAGACCAACTGATGCGCATAGCGAGGGCAGGGCTCTAGAACATCACCCTTGTTGGCTCCCAAAATGTTGGCTCTGCTAATCGAGTTCCCATCTTGGCTACTGTGCCGACAATAGTAGATGCGCGACCACTTGCGTTGACGCAACGAGTAGACCCAGAACGAGTTCGATGCATCCATATGCTGTATGTCTCGGCGATCCTTAGTCTTACTCAGACTCTAGAATGCCCTTTTTAGTTAAAGGTGTGATCATTATTCGACTTTAGACTTACGGAGAATACGTAAATTTCGTCGCGTTCACAATCAATCGTCGCCCGCAGAGTGTATCCCGACGATGGCTCAAATTTGGCCTCATTGCCAGCGGTGGTGCCTTGGTTCGGATGTTCTTTGTTGAGCACTGATATGGCTTGGGTATCCACGTCGTAGCTGAGGAACTCGTCCAGATCCTCCTTGCCACGCTGACCGCCATATATGTAGAGTTTTCTTTGTTTCTAATAAATTTGATTGTGAATTGAGTTTTCTCTTCGCTACAAACACTGAACGGGCTTACATTGTGGAAAACCATGCAGTGCGTGATGCGTGACTTTATAGACATAACATCAGACTGCGACGCGCTCGTGTGATGACAGTCGACAAGGATTTGGGTCCAGGTATTCGTTGCAATATGGTAGGAGAACAGTCCCGAGTATTCGGGCTCGATGGCACCTGTGGCATTGACACTGCGTGGTGTCAGTATTTTTCCGCCAAATACGTAAATGGTTCGCATGTCGGCATCAATGCACATCTGGTGGTCGTAGACGAGGTGCGGCCCACCCACCTGGCTGGTTTCATCACAGATCTGCATCCAGTTTCGAGCCCGCGTATCGTACAGATAAAAGTCACTCTTAATGCATTCTGAAGTTCGTATCAAGTTGTCTAGGTAACGACCAAGTATAAAGATGTTTTTGCTTATCGGATCAAAGATCATCTTGTGGCAGGAACGCGGCGTTGGACCGCCGGATTGCTCCGACCGTTCGCATAGCAGCGTCCATTCATCTTCCTCGATCTTATATACCCAAAGGTCACTCAGATCTTGATAGCCATCCCAGCCTCCATACAAATATATGAGGCGTTTTTTGGCATCCACCACCAACTGATGGCCACCACGAGTGCCTGCAAAACAATATTTAGATATGTTTCCCATACACATATTGATATGGGTGTATACAGACCAGGTTTTACCTCGCTTTCAGTGTGTTTCATATGCCAGTTGTGCTTATAGTCTTGCTTGTAAAGATATTCGTCCATGAGCCCCTCATCGATGCACTCGGCGATGAAGCGCTCGGCCTTCTCAAAGTCCCCTTGCACCACCTTTGAACGTAATCGTGGGAATCGATGGAAAAATGTAAATCACTGAAATTACAGAGTCATTACCAGGTATTTGTGCAGTTCACTGATGAGCGGGTGCTCCAGTTTCACATTTGTTTGTTCCTGAAGCGCCCCGAAGGCACTCATGTAGCCCTGCTGCCGGAAGTGCTTGAGGCACAGCTTGATAATCTCAATTTCTCGTAGTGTGTTATAGTTCTTCATCCTCGCACACGTATACATGGGATCGTCTTGACCGTGTATTTCGATGTACCATATACTAAAGTTGAACGATGGACCCCAAGACAGCAGTGGAACAATCTTGAGATACAGTACTGGTAGATTCTCCGAACCGTCTTCGGTCATGCAGCGCAGGTTGAATACTTCTGGTATATTGTCGTTCTTGAGTCCACTGCAAAGAAATAAAACAGTTTCAGATTTAAAGATTGTGGGAGTGTACTGCAGAGCTCACCCCTCTAGCAACAAGACCATGTGCTCATCCTCCAGGCCCCCAAATACACGAAACTTCTTTATGTTGCAAACGTGCGACTTCTCGAATTTGCCAAATTTGATTTTCTTCACAATGGCAGGGCGTCGCAGCTTCAAGGTAAGAAACTGTGGGGGGATGTTGGTGTAGGCTGACCAGCGGGACGTTTGATCGTTCGGGGTGTCTACGAGTATATTCCTGAAAATTAATCAAAAAAGAACAAAACATATCTGATAGCTGAACGGTAAACGCTACATGCATATGTACATATCACACATACATACATATGTATATGCCCAATTGACAACAAAAATTACGAAATGCAACTGCAGAACTGCAATGAAAAGCGTCTTATCCCTTTCCCCCTCTCACCAATCACTTACTCAGGCAGATAATTTGGCGAATAACTGGAATAACGGTAGATCTCAAAGTTCAAACGCTCCGAGAGGGAAAATGGCTTCTGGCTCCCACTTGTGCTTGTGTTTGTCCCAGACACGGCATTTATTGCGGCGAAAGAAGAAAGAGCCACAGAACCGTGGGAGCTATTGTCCGTGGGGCTGGAAGTTGAGGATGATGACATCGCTGCTTAGTGCAAAAATAATTGTATCTATAAAGTATAGAGGTGAGCAGCGGCGACCAAAGCTGCAGGTTTTATGCTGTTGCACTTCTCCTCGACAATTCGTTGTCGTTGTCTCCTGTTCCCACACCCACACAGCTGCGACAACAACACCCAGAACAGCTGCCACACATCGATAAATGGAAATTGACACGACTCACGCGTAGTTTTCTTACCTATAACATATGTATCTGATGGTCCTCAAATAATATTTAAGGTATTTGAATTTACCAGTTGATCTCTCCAATCAAATATGCTATATATTCTAAACTCGTGAAATTGTTCTTGAAAAATTTGTTGTGGTTATCTTGCTCTCTTCTTTTGGAAATTGTTCTTTTTCGTGAAAGGATTTTTCATCAAAACAATTACCCTGCAACAATTAGACTTATTCCACTTCAAATTAGCCAGTCGTATAGAAAACTAATTCATCAATCGGGTAAAATTATGTTTTTAGGGTTGGAGGTCCTGTCTAGCTAGTTATATCAAATCGAATATCAAAATCGACGAATTTGACTTCTGAGCATTGACAGAACAATTAACCCATTGTAGACCAGTGGGTATTAAAATACAATCCAGGAAAATTATAAAAGGTGAAAGATATGGTGGTCTTTTATGCATACAAGAGTAATTATTATTATTATTTGTATTATTTTCCGCGGCTTCACTCAAGTAGTTGTCCATTTTAAATAAATGGGGGCTTAAGTGGGCTAAGTTCTTTTTTTTATCGTTATATTTACGGTATATTTTGAAATATGTGAAAAATATGTGGCTTCCGTGAGTACGAAAAACGGAAATAATCGTTAACAAGTATTATGTGGGGCATAAAGGCCCGAATAATGCCAGAAAGGCTAAGTTTGATCAATCCGATCTGCTGCTGAAACAGGACATTAGCGATATCGAGGAGGTTGCTAGAATAGGCTATGACAGGTGTAGGATTGTGTGCGGGTCGGCAGAGTGTGCAAACGGTATAGTGGAAAACAGTGTTTTCGCTGCACGCTGGGATCCCCGGGCACTACTCGGAGGAACAGCTAGCAGAGCTTGTAACCTCGGACATCACAATTGAGGAGATAGTTCGGATTACGCGAAGAGACAGAGCATCGGCGGAACGTGTACCTACCGGCAGGGTAAAACTTTTGCTATATTCTAAATTAGAAGTGATACCTTTTGTTCAGTTTAATCAATGTTTCAGGTGCTTTAGGTTTGGCCATCTGGCGCAACATTGCAAGAGTGCAGCGAAATGTTTCACATGCGGACAAGATCACAACAAGGATATTATCTGCTCAGGGCTGGTCTGTGCAAACTGCAAGGGGGAACATGCTGCCACTCACCCGCAGTGCGAGGCCAGGAAAAAGCGTACGCCATACACTTTAACTTTATCGCCTACAAATCAGAGAAAAGGTTCAACAAAATCAACATCTAAAAACTGTAGAGGTTCACTACATTACCGGACACGCTAACATCCCCCAGAACACTTCAGTTGACGCAGCAGCAAAGAAGCCCACAGACGAGGGAAATACACAGTGGTTAAATGGAACCTTACTGCTCGCTTTTCCCCTCAACATCATCCAAGCCGTGGTTCCTAAATAAAACTAAGCTTAAAGCCATTGCCGCTAAAAGAATCAACAGACTGCTTAGTGCTCGCCAAAATGCATGCGATAGTATCGATAACACCTCGGACGTAATTTTTAATTTTAACAAGTACATCTCTAAGAAGTATAATCTACAAATTCTTTGAAAAAGAAAACATCAGCGAGAACCAAACACTAATTGACTTCATCGACGAAATTGATGTAAAACTATAACCAATACTCCAACATCTTCTATTCTTTGTCTTGGCAATTTCCACCTTCAAAAGGCGGGAGGCCTTAAACCCTAATACAAAAAATAAAAAGAAAAATTAAAGAGTAAAGACAAATTCTCATTAGTCAATTGTCAGTAATCATTTAATTTAAACCATCTTTCCTAGGAAATCAATAAAAAAAATGCGTAAATATCAACAGCTGGTGCTGTTGCTCATCTCCTGCTTGAGCGTTGGCGTGCTCATGATGTACAAGACGGAAAACAATCGCCTCAAATATGTCCTTAAGTACGTGAACTTCTTTGGGCGCAGCGATGTCGCCGTGTTGCGCCGCTTGGAGAACGGAACGAAGGAAGATCTGCCGCAAGCGGCTCTATGGCGGCCCATGCCAGTGTGGCAGGTGATCGGGGATTCCTTTCATGCCTACTCCGCCTACTGGATGCGCAAGGAGTTGGTGGCCGGCGGAGAAGCCCACGTCCTGGTTGTTGGCAAACAGGGAGCTGTGGTGGACTTCCGATGCAGCCTGGCTGTTGGCGGGACGCGCAGTGTACAGGGAAAATTTCGATTCCAACGCGATGCCAGTGAGGGTCTGCTCAACGACAAGAGCACAAACTTTACCAGCTACCATTTCTTCTGTCAAGTGAGCCGTGATTTCGGTCAGCCAGAGAGTGTTTCATTCACGGATATCACGTCGATCAGGAGCCCAGTCAAGATACGTTTGCATCATCTCAAGCGTGCGAGTGGGAGCACAGACGCCAAGGCAGCAACAGCACCAGCACCAGCTCGCTTACCGGCGACCGTCTGTGTGGATCTTGTGGGCTTCAACATGACCTCAAGATTCGGTCGCAACGAAAACGCCCTACTTCAGTTCTTTCTGATTCATCAGGCTCTCGGCATTGAACACTTTCTGGTGTACAACTACGATGAACTCCCGGAGAATATCATCCGCGTGCTGGACCGAATTAATATCCATCTGTACGCGCTTCCTTTCAACTTTCCCTTCCTGCAAAACAACGCCACTGCCAGCCGGGTGCGCGAGCTAATCCAGACCGATTGCTTGCTGCGGAATGTGAACCAGGCCAGCTTCACTATACTGCTACAGCCGAACGAAGTATTCTATCCAAATTCACGCTTTGCTGCTGATCGTTCCCAGAGTTCGCTGCAGCAGCAGCTGCGACACTTCTCCGCCGACACAGCACGCTTCGAGCTGGCCACGTTTGCCGTGTGCTTTGACGAGCTGAAGAAACTGTTGCTCGACAATATTCAATATGACCCCGAACGCAAAGCTCCCTACAAAATGCTCCTAGATCGCCTGGATCTTCCCCCGACACAGCTTCTGGCGAGCACGGCACATGTTGAGCTTTCGCTATCCACCGGATTCGTGCATCGTTATGTGGATTGTGCCCGTGTGGGGGACGATGGTCTACACGACTGGCGCAACGGAGTGCGAAAGGACTTCATGGACCACATCAACAGTCTCCGCAATGAGGTAGATCTTCTCATTTAAGCTAAGTCCTTCCGTTGTTTAATTTAGTCGTTAGTCTGAGTTTACATGTAGCTCATAATTTGAGAGATTACTTGACTGCCATAAAGAGAAGGTCCAGAAATTGTATATTGGATATATAATAGACAATTATACACAATGAATCCGCTTTAACTTCACCGTTAATTTGATAAGCCCGATGCTCTCCACAAGGAAAACGTAGCTTTGGTATTCAACTTAGGATTCTACTTGAGACGTTGCATGAGCGCGGCATTCTTGAGGCCAGCCTTCTCGATGGTGGAGCTATCATCGCTCAACTCACGTGTGGGGAACGAAGAGACCAGGGTGAAATTGCTGGCCGAGTACTGTGGACGAGCTCTGAAATGGAGAATGTTTCACTGTTCGAAAGCATGCAAATATTATACGAGCATATTACGTTTGTATGAATCGACGAATGTCCGAGACGGTATGTGTCAAATTGAACTGCGCAGCCAGACGCGAGCCGTCTGCAAGACGAATCTGCAGAGTGGTCGATGGAGCTTCGGAATTCAAATTAATGGCCTCACGAGCATTGGCCTCTTGTTGGGCAGCTTCGGCGGGAGGCGCGGCCGCAGCAACTGCAGGAGCATTTGCGGTGGCAACATTTGCCACGGGACTGCCGAGCTTCTGCCCGGAACCTTTGAATGTCTGAGGTACTGCCTGGCGTTTAAAGTCCTCGTGTCTGTGATCCTCTACATCGACGTTGACCATGCGACCCATTTCCAGCAATTCCTGCGGTATTTCCCTATTGAAACAGAAGCATTCCCAATTACAATTGCTGTCTCGCTTTTGAATGTCGAAAGTGATCGCTGCTTACCCGCGCATGACAGTCTCTAGGAATTCTTTGTTCTCTGGATCATCGTAGTGACGCAGTTCTCCCCCATCGATGGAGAAACCTTGGCTCCAAAGTTTAAGTACCACTACCGGTTTGTTGCTCGACGTCTCTGCAGCACGATTTAGTCCCACGGCTGTGTGATCGCTATCGGTCATGCCCAGACGCATTCCCTGGCCCCAAACGTTGCCGCTGCCACCGCCTCCGGAAGATCCACTACTGGTCGATGGACCAAGATCGCTAACGTTTTGCTCCTGAGCTGAACGCATCATATCGGAGAGTTGTTCGCGAAAGTTCTTGCGTTTGGGTGGACCCAATACCTGTTGGCCAGAGCGGTCCGAGCCCCCGGCATAGAATGCCTGATGCTCTTCGTCGTCTGAGGGCTCCTTGGACATGTCGTTTAGTGTGGCGAACCTGTTACCAAATAATTGTTACTTTTAAGACTTCTAGGCGTTCCAGTCCCACAAAGCTGTGCACTTACTTTGGCTTGGCCTTTGGGACTTTTTTTCCAGCGTCAGCGCCGGCGCTTTTGGTGGCTGCACCACTGCTAGAAGTCGGTGCTACTGGTGTAGTTGGCGATGGTTCATTCGACTGCCCCGTTGTCGGAGTAGGTGGCATGTCACTTTGGGTGTTCCAGTAGTTACCCAAAGCTTGCTAACAGGGCAGAAATGCGTTAGTTTTGCTGCATCATTGCGAAGTCGCCGGCCCTTGCATGTCTTACCTCTATGTCCCACTCGGAGCTGTTCAAGTAGAACGTGGCCGTGTTGTCGTCAGTACCGGTTATTTCAATGAATTGTGCAATCATATCGCCGCGAGCGGCCATTGTATCAATTTATTTTTTAATATTTTCACGTCAATGATAGACAAAAAATCCGTACACGTCAGTGTGGCCCTATGAAAATTTGTATAAACAATTTTTCGATAGTTTCCTTCGATGTGTTCTGATTTTCTGGCAACGCCAGAATGTAGACGCAGAGTTGCAAAGCATCGCTTGCTATTTCTACTAAGTTGGTAGTTTTCACAAGATTCCGTTGAATTTGAAAATTCCGACCCAACGGAAAGAAAAACACATATCACGCCAATTTTTTGACATATATTTTAGTAAGCATTCACATTTGTATAAAATAGCAACTAAATAACAATAACTAATATGTGTAACACGAAGTATCCAAAGCTAGACATGACCCACCGATATGCGTATAAAAAGTATAAAAGTATAGACCTTTATTCAGTTGAATTTTTCTGAAAATAAAAATGTGAGTACGGGATAAATAATGCTCAGTTGGGCAAGTGCTTCCAATCCGTAAAAACACATATAAGAGTACAGTTTTTTGTTGCAATTTAGAGTTTCGTGGATCCAAACAAACACAAAAACGCCGCTCAATATTCTGTCAGTAAGGTAATGTACGTGTGTGTGGTGGTTGTGGTTAGTATCAGCATAGCATGAAACCCAGTAACGAAACTAATCTATGAGTATACATTTATTTCAAACAGATCCACATCTAAACGGTTGGGTCCACTGGTTCGGCTTACGGCGTGAAGGTCTCTCGGATCCGCCCTCGATCCTAACGCGACAACAGCTTACCCTAGATACGGCGGACAATAGCAGTGTATGAATTGTGAAGAATGAGAGTGAAGGGTGTAGTTGTTGTTGTGGTGCAGGTTCGAGTGTTGTCCCAATAATGTTGTGTGTTCGAGAGTAGGCATGGTAGAGATGTGCATGGAAGATAATC